>NW_016813884.1:104345-237586 GCF_001698545.2 Rhinopithecus bieti | reverse complement strand
CGCCCGGCCTTTTTTTTTTTTTTTTAATCCAGATAACATCTAAGAATCCTTTCTGTCCTCATGGCAGGCAGTTCTTAATAAAAGGCTTTGTTAACCCCGCTTTACAGATTTCAAAACCAGAGTCCAGTGGTCCTTCCTATCTGACACCTTACATTTACCACCTTATAGATGTTCTATTTTCCTTCTGTATTCCACTTCCGTAGCTCTCTCAGGTGAAGATCTGGCATGTGATAGTGAATTCTCCATTGGAATCTCCATAACAAAGGGAAAACGAGAGTAGAATTCTCTGTAATCCCACAGAACTCTCTGGCAATGCTAGTTTTGGCCTTTCATTCCCCATTCCTCACAGATGGACAATTGAGAAGACATAGCCAGTTGGCTTTTTAAAAAAGCTAGTCAACAAGTTTCTTGACGTAGCAAGTTGTTTTTCTTTCTTTCTTTCAGCAGGGAAGGGCGGGGACATGTTTCTCTCCCAGGCGTGAGTGGCTGCCCATGTCTACCTTTATATACTAACCTCTCAAGGCTCACATTGGGGTCCATTCAATCTTGGCTGCATCCACCTAGATGGCCAGGCATCAACTTTCTGTCTGACTTCTATTTGCATTCAAGGCAGAAATAAGGGTCTCATGGGCAAAACGTTTTTACTTTGGGGCTGTTCCCAAAAATTAAGTTGCTGTAATACCCAATAACACCAGATAAGGAACAGAGCACTCAGTTGTTCCCTGACCTTTCACCTCCTAGTGGCCATCAGCCAGTGGACTTCAGGGCCCCAAAGGCTGTGCAATGAAGCATGGCTGCTAGTGTCCTCTCTTCAATATTTTTAGATCCACCACAAAGTAAACTGCCTCAGGATGCTGCCTTCCCCCTGCCCCTCCCAGGACTTCCAGAGGACACTGCTGACATACAGATGGCCCTTGAACTTTCCTCTCAAAACTGCTGTTTCCTAGCAACTCTGATTTTGAACTTTTCCCATGGCCTTCAAAGGTATCCTTTTCTTTACTCTGTTCTTAAACTTAAAAGCTATAAAAATTTGCAAAACATTTTTTCATTCAAAGGCAAAATAATAATAATTTTTATGCACATAATTTCTCCCCTTACACATCCTATCTCTATATTTACCAACTCTCTTCTCTCTCAGGGACATTTTCTGCATTAAACGATCTGAAATTTTTTTCAGAACATAGAGCAAAGCAGAAAGAAGAACGAAAGCAAGAGAAACAAAAGAAAGAGAGAAAGAAGAAGGAAGGGAAGGGAGGAGGGAGGAGGGAGGAGGGAGGAAGGCGGAAGGGAGGAAGGAAGGAAGGAAGAAAGGAAGGAAGGAAGGAAGAAAGGAAGGAAGGAAGGAAGGAACTGCATTTAGATTTTGGCCCCAAAATGCCAACCCCCCAAGAAGCCTAGGTTCTTAGCTGCAGAGTGTCCTAACACATTGACCCAAGACACGCATTGACCCAAGTGTGTCTGCACCCAAGCCAGAGGCCCCACATTAATTTAAATCTGGCAGCAGCTTCAGCTGTTCTTCATGAGCAGAAACAGAATTCTCTTTGGGGATCTAGACCTAGGAATTTGAAACCCATACATTTCTAATGTGGATGGCAGGCTGAAGTGTGTGTGGAACAGAAGGGGGTCACAGGTGTGCAGAGAGATGGAAATTAACTGGAGCCTCCTGAATAGAGTGGAATGTACCAGAATTAGCCAGAAGACTGAGTGCTCCGATGTGGCCATTATGCTTTAATGGTGGAGAGAGAGATGATGAAGAAATAAATCCTTGTGCAGGCACTCCCTGCCTTACAATATGCACTACTTAGTGGTTGGGTACCTTTGTGCATTGTATTCTTTATTATATAAGAAACTTGTAAACAGAATGTGAGCCCTTTCAGAGAAAGAGTCAGTATCCCCCTCTGTTAAACAGAGCAAATGTATTCAGACTTTATTTAATATATGACACTTTCCATTCACTTCACACACACACACACACACACACACACACACACACACACACACAAACATTTCTAATAAAGGTAAAAACAGATTTTCTATTATAACCGTGATATATTGCCTAACTCAGAAACTAAGGTTGTCACCAATGACGTAATAGGCAACTGTCCCTCCCCTATCTGAACCTGACACATAAAGCTTTTTCTATTTTTAAGTAAAATATATAACGCCTTGTGAAATTTCTTGAAAGTATTTCTAAATGTTTTAGGCAAATCAAGTTATCAAAACTAACTCCAGAAAAAGTAGAAAATGTGCATAGATAGTAGCATTGTAATCAACATAAAAAGTTGTTAATGAACTATGCCACCCAAAAGGAAAATGGCCATGGACCCAGAAATTTTCCTAGTGAATTCTAGAAAGCCTTCAAGAATAGACCATTTTCTATCTAAACTGTTTGAAAGGGTAAACATAAAGTTCAAACTTCCCAATACATTTTTAAAGGCAGGAAAATTTTAAAGCTAAAATGCAAAATACATCAACCTTATTTGTGAATGAAGACTCACAATTACTGAATATAATATTAGCTAATTGAATTCAGCTACATATTAAAAGAACTACATACTACCACCAAGTTTAGTTTATTCCAGAAATGAAAAGATGTTTCAACATAAGAAATCAAACAACATAATATATTTTGCTATTAGGTAAAAGAAGAAGAGCTGTACGATCATTACTTGAGATGTTTTTTTAAAAGGCGTTTGTCAAATAATCTATTTGTAATAAAAAGTATTTAAATGTCTTACAAAACTGAAGAGTGGTAGATTGCTTCCTTAATGTGATAAATATCTGAAAACAAAAAATATATATTTAATAGTGTAAGCCAAAATATATGCATCTTAAATTCATAATTGCCACTCTGGTTTAATTATTAGTTTTACATTGTAGTTATACAGTGAATCATTTGCCTTCCTTTGTGTTATCAACATTTTCTACTATTATTTTCTCTTTACTCTTTCATAAAACTCTTTGTTTTGAATTTGATTATTATTGCACTAAATGTATAGGCTAACTTTTGGAAGAATGGAAATATCTATAATATTATCTTACCATTAATGAACTTGCTATATTTATCCTTGTATTCAGGTCTTTATTTCTTTCAATAAGCTTTGTGATTTTCTTTATAAATTTCTTAAACATGCACTGTTAGATTTATTCCTTGAGTAGGTGCTTTGTAATTTTATTGCTACTTTAAATGGATATTTTATTTTCTGTTACATTTTAATTAGTTACTGCTAATTTAGAAGCCTGTTAGTTTGTTAAAACTTCCCCAACAACATTTCACAGAATGAGTGGGCTGAAACAACTGAAATTTATTTTCTCATGGTTTGGAAGCTAAAAGCCCAAGATGAAAGTATTGGCAGTATTGGTTTTTCCTGAGGCCTCTCTGCTAGCTTTTGGATGGCTACCTTTTTGCTGTGTCCTTGCGTGGACTTTCCTCTGTACACGGACATCCCTGAGTCTCTTTTTGTGTCCAAATTTCCTCTGACTTATGAGGACAAAAGTCAGATTGAATTAGAGCTCACACTAACAGCCTAGTTTTAATTTAACCACCACTTTAAAGGCTCTGCCTCTGAATAGTCACATTCTGAAATACTAGGGGTTAAGGCTTTAGTTTTTTCATTTTTTTTTTTTTTTTTTTTTTTTTTTTTGGTGGTGGGGTGCAATTAAGCCCACAATAAAGTCTGTAATTTATTATTCTATGTTAATCTTTCTTATTAAAAGTAATAGTTTATAGTTCTATTAGCTTTTTGACATGGACTATCATATTGTCTGAAATTAACATTTTTCTCTCTCCCATTCCAATTATTATTCTTTATGTAAATATTTTTCTGGACTTACTGCATTGGTTACACATTACAGAGCCAGGATGAATAGAACTTGTGAATGGGATCATTCTGATCTTTTTCCTGCTTTTCCAAAGTCTACTTTTTCTTTCTTGGGTTGTTTTTGTGGCTCTTTGAGGCATCATTGTCAGTGGGATTCCTTGCATGCAGTTCCCTTCACTCAAACACATTAACTGTTTACTATGGTTTGGGATAGATATTATTAATGTTTGTCAAGTTAAGAAAGCAATTTCCTTTTCCTAGTGTAACAAGCTTATTGAACAGATGGGATTCAGCAATCTGCAAGCAGAAACACATTTTACTTTTTCTCCCTCATCACTCTTGATCAATTTGGCTCTACTGACTAGTTATTTCCTACCCTGGATAAAATAATGGTCAGAATCCCTACTTATGCAGTTTGTCGCAGGTAAGGATATGTTCTACAGCTACTTTAGGTTATAAATATTCAAGTCCACTTAAATAAGAAAACTCTAGACTTGAATCCAACTTCACACTCCCCTTTTCCATCAGGGGCCTATCCCAGTGCACAAGCACGGCAGTGAGAGGAAGGGCATGGCTGGCGTCCTCACTGTTTTTCACCATTCCTTCTTCTGGACTCACTAGTTGGTGTTTGTGCCTTTTGAGGACTGGTTGAGGGGTGGAGGGAAGGTGGCTGTAGGAAATGTCTTTCTTGACTATCATTGCTATTCTCCGGATATCGTGGATGTTGAAAAGCTGATTTTTCTTTCTTGAGATGTTTTTGTGGCTCTTTGAAGAGGCACTGTCAGTGGGATTTATTGCATTTAGTCCCCTTCACTCAAGCACAGCCTTCCCTACTGGTCTTTCAGAGCTTTTCCTTCAGGCTGCTGGCTTCCAGGGGTACATAATTCAACAGGGACATCCTCTTCCAACAGTTGTTTGCATAGCATTTCTTTTAAGATGACTGGCCTTTGGGTCCATTCTGTGGGACTGCTAGATGGCCTATATGAAACACACTCATCCCTGCCCTCACCAAATTGGGGGAGCACAAGCTCGTCCTAGGAAGCACTGCCTCTTTGTCTCCCTCAGGCACCTCCACACAGAGCCTCTTGCCTTTAGACTTCCTCCCAAGGTAGGAGGTGGGTACCAGTCCAAAAGTCCTCAAATCAAAGCCTCCATGTCAGATTTTTCCAAGAGGCTCTTTTGAAGGCCCTCTCATTTGGTCTTAATTAGAGATAAGTACCCTTCTTCTCTCTCCAGTGTACGTGTGTGTGAGATTGCACAGCACAACACTGAAGGCTCCACCTTCTCAATGAAATGTTAAGGTTCTTTTCTATCTCCTTGAGATGGGAGATGGCTGATGCTGACAGAAGAGGAATTGACTACCCCTTTCCAAATTCTCCATGACTGGTTGCTTAAGCTATTTGTTTTAGAATATAAAAGTACTTAAAAATTATCATTTTGTTTTAATCTTTTGGAACTTCAACCAATATCCTGAGATAACAGGAAAGATAGGATGTTCCAGTCTGACAAACATTTTGTTTTCTGTTTAACATGAATGAATGTTAAACTTTATCAGACAATTTTTCTATATGCATTAAGATGATCATGTAGCTATTCCCCAGAAATATTAGTATGAGATTATTCGTGTCTCCCCTGAATCTGTAGAAATTGTCTATATTTTTGTTCCTAATACTGTTTATTTGTCTCTTCTTTTTTAAATTCCATTTTGTTAGAAATTTGCCATCTTTAAGCCTTTACAAAATGAAAGCATTTTATCTTGTTAATCATTTATATTATATTAAACTTTCTATTTATTAATGTTTCATTTTAGTATTCCTTGGCTTCTACTTTCCTTGAGTTTTCTGTTCTTCTTATGGCTTCTGTGTTTTGAGTATTTATAACTTTTTTATTGTTTTTCATAAGGTATTTGAATGCATAAACTTTCCTCTAAGCACAACTTTATTATAACTCACATGTAGATTTTAATATGGTATGCTTTTCTGTTGTTTAGTTCTAAATATTCCGTTATTTGCAACATCATTTTCCTCTGAAACCTATGAATTATTTAGGAGTATATTTTTTAGTTTTTACTTTTAATATACATATAATTTTAAAATTATCTTTTTAATATCAATTTCCAACTTAACAGCATTGTATTAGAGGATGTGATCTATTATGATATCAAGTCTTTATGATATTTTGAGTCTTTAGGGTCAATGTATAGTTAATCTTTAGAAATGTTTTAAGTATACATAAAAATAATTTTATTGGCCGGGCGCGGTGGCTCAAGCCTGTAATCCCAGCACTTTGGGAGGCCGAAACGGGCGGATCACGAGGTCAGGAGATCGAGACCATCCTGGCTAACATGGTGAAACCCCGTCTCTACTAAAAATACAAAAAAATAGCTGGGCATGGTGACACAGGTCTGTAGTCCCAGCTACTCAGGAGACTGAGGCAGGAGAATCACTTGAATCTGGGAGGCAGAAGTTGCAGTGAGCCAAGATTGCGCCACTGCACTCCAGCCTGGGCAACAGAGTGACGCTCCGTCTCAAAAAATAGATAGATAGATAGATAGATAGATAGATAGATAGATAGACAGACAGACAGATAGATAGATACACGCACACACACACACACACACACACACGACTGTGAGTGTAGTATGGATACCTCATAATGTAGTATTACCAGTATGTCTGTCTTATTTCTTGTGATTTTACTGCCATTTATTTATTTATTTTGAGACAGAGTCTAGTTCTGTCACTCAGGCTGGAATGCAGTGGCCTGATCTCAGCTCACTGCAACCTCCGCCTCCCGGATTCAAACAATTCTCCTGCCTCAGCCTTCTGAGTAGCTGGGATTATAGGCACCCACCACCATGCCTGGCTGATTTTTGTATTTTTAGTAGAGATGGGGTTTCACGTTGTTGACCATGCTGGTCATGAGCTCCTGACCTCAGGTGATCCGTTCATCTCAGCCTCCCAAAGTGCTGGGATTACAGGCGTGAGGATTTTACTGCCATTTATCTAACATCCCTGAGCAATGATGAATTGATTATTGTTGCCATCATTGCTGTCAATTATTATCTTGTTGATCAATTAAGATAAGAAAAACTTTTAAAAAATTACACATTAATCCAAGTTTCTCATGTATATTACTTTATTTAACCTAAAGAATTTCTTTTAATATTTTTTTACAGTGTAGATCTTCCAGTAATGAATTCCTTCAGTTATTTTTCTGAAAAAGCCTTTATTTCTTCTTCACTTTTGAAGGATAATTTTGCTAGATATGTTATTCTAAGTTGGCAGTTTTTTTCTTTCAACACTTAAAAACGTTACTCCACTCTATTTGGTTGTATGATTTCTGATGACAGGTTCGTTGTCATTCTCATCCTTGCTTCTGTATAGTTAAGATGTACCCAACTTTCTATAAGATTTTCCCCCTGTATTTTTTTTTGTTTTTTTGCAGCTTGATGATGTTATGCTTAGATACATGTATGTGTTTTTGTGTGTCTGTGTGTCTGTGTATGTACATGTGTATTTCATATTCATCTTGTTTGGCGTTCTCTGAGCATCCTGGATGTGTGATTTGATGTATCATATTGATTTTGGAAAATTCTCAGTCATTATTGTTTCAAATATTTATTTTGCCTTATTCTTATTCTTTTCTTTTCCTGATGTTTAATTATGGATATAACTTTCAATATTGTTCCGCAGTTCTTGGATGTCCTGATCTGTAGCTTCATTCTTTGGTTCCCTTTGAGTTACAGGTTATATTAACCTATCTACAAGCTCACTAATCCTTTCCTCAGTTTTCTTGAAAGTCTTCATGAGCTTTGTCTTAGTCCTTTACTGCTGTTGTAACAAAATACTTGAGACTGGGTAATGTGTGAAGAATAGAAATTTGTTTCTCACACAAATCTGGAGGCTGGAATTTCGAGATCAAGGCACTAGCAGGTTCGACGTCTAGTAAGGGCCAATTCTGCACTTCAAAGATGGCACCTTATTGCAGCGTCCTTCAGGGAGGATGAACACTGTTTCTTCACATGGCAGAAGGGTGAAAGGGCAGAAAGGACCCAGCAAGATCTCTTCAGCCCTTCTTGGTTACTAATCTCATTCATGAGCATGGTGCCCTCATGGAGTCATCACCCACTAATGGCCCACCTCTTAAATACTGTTGCATTGGTAATGAAATTTCAAACGTGATTGTAAAGGGAACACAACTATTCAAAGCATAGCAAGCTTATTAAGAGCATTCTTAATTTCCGTTTCAGTAGTTTTGATTTCAGGATTTTCTTTTGATTTTTTCTTCCTTATCGGTCTTATCTCTCCGCTGACATTAATGTAAAAAAAAAAAAAAATTCCATTAGATAGCTTAATAAGAAAAAACAAGTTTTCCATTAGAGCTCTTACTATATTGAGCACAATCATTTAGATACCTTTTCTGATAAATACAAAATCTGTATTTTTCTATTCTGATCTTAATGATTGCTTGTCTATTCAGAATGCTTTTCTTTTCTATTCTTTTTTTTTCTTTTTGCCTTTTGTATGTCTTGTAATTTTCTGTTGTCAGCTGGACACGTTGTATCAGGTAATACGAATTGTGGTAAATAGGTCCCTAGTGTAAGGACTTATATAAGTTAATCTGGCTAAGTGTGGACTGTATTTTATGTTTACTGTAGCTGCAGTTAGGAGAGAATTTAAATTTTGCTAGTGTGCCTGTTTTTGTCTCCAGTCTTGCCTTTGAGGCTTCCTTTTGGACTGCTTGTTAGATGGAGTCTTCGCCTTACCGCTATTTCTTCTGTAATCCAGTGTAATTAAACTGGCTTTTGTTAGAGTGTTGGTGGAGCTTAGAAAGGGACATGCTCTGTCATCCTCTAATTAAATCTCAGTCTCGAACTGGAGCTGTGTTTTGGGAATATGGCCTTTACAAGTGTTTCTTGTCCTCTGGGTAGATTTTTTTTAATATTAATGAAGTCATTATTGTTGTTATTGTTATCTCTACTCCCTTCTCTGGCCAAACATTCCTTGTCAGTTTCTTTAGTTCTCTCTCCCCTGTCGACTATGTTTTGTTCTTTTGTTTTGATTTTTCTCTTCCTTAGGTGAGGCAGAAAGGCTGAAGGTGTGGAAGTGAGAAGCACACGTCTTCCCACTGGGGATAAAGTTTTAGTGTTGTTCTTTGGTGATGTCTTGCCTCCTGGACAGTAGGCATGTGTTAAAGAAATATCTTAGGAGCTTCGTAATGACTATTTTTTTCCCCATTCCTTGTCAGCGCTATTAGGAGATCTTTCTCAGATCCTTACCAAGAAACACTGGTGAGGTTTCTGGAGGGAAACCACATGAAGTATAGTCTCCACTGCCACCATTGCAACTAATTAGGAAGTGATGCCTTTTTTGTATTTCTATATTCTATGATTTTGGCTCACAATTAATTGCATACTCAGCTTTGACAAAATAGATTTATTTCTCATGACTATATTTTAATTTTCTAAGTAGTTAGTTAGAATGCAATCCCATGTCTAGTTTGTACTAAACCTATTTCAGCTTATTGTATAACTTTGGTATTTCAGAAAAAGACAAATTGAATCAGAAGTTTTTGTTATCATTTCATGGAGTTTCAGATTCCGTCAATACTCCTGTGAGCTCACACCTTAAAGTTTGTAATTTTCTCTTCTTCTTGGTACTGCTGAGCTGTTGGTGTTTCATTGTATAAAAAAATATAAAGCACTTTGTAGAAAATGAAGACACACACTCAGAAAGCATTTTAAAAGCTACTCAAAAAAGCTACACTACTTTTGCTATATCATCATTTATTATTGTACATTAGATAATTATATATTTCTAATAGTTTTTCCCAGGTCATTTCTCTGTTGAATTTTTTTTTAAATAAACATAAAATAAACACTCAAGTAATACATAACCACTTTTTTGTTTGCTTTTTAGACTAAAAAGACAATAAAGAAAAGATCTAGAAACCAGAATAGAGAAATGACCAATATCAGAAATTAAGGAATACTACTACTGATTCCAAAATCATTAAAAGAGTTAAAGTGGAATACCACTAACAACCCTATGCCACACATTTGAAAACTGAGATGAAATGTAACCATTCTTAGAAGAGACTACTGAAACTCAAGAAAATCTAGATAACATAAATAGTCTTGAATTTAAAGTTAAAAGCATTCCAGAGTAGAAATCTACCAAATAGAAAACTTACAAAATATAGAGTTTCAGGCCCAGATGATTTCACAGGAAAATACTTAAGATACATTTAAAGAAGAAAAAATAACCATCACATATANAATAAATAATAATAATAATTTTATTTGTTGGTGGACAAGATCCTATATGTACCTATCAGATAAAATTTTTAATTTTATTGGTCACATTTCCTATGTTCTCACTAATTTCATATCCAATTGATTTGTCTGGGTCTGAAAGAAGTACATTAAAATCAGTTGGTTTAAGCAATTTGGACAGTTTGACAGTGTTGTGCCTCAACGTGGACTTCTTTGGTTTTATGATTCTTGGTGTTCGTTTAGCTTCTTGTTTCTGTAAATTTCTGTCTTTCATCGAATTTTACATTGCGCTGTTTGATATTATTTAAGAAGTCTCTGAAGCTCTGTTCTTGATCTTCCCCCTCTTCTTCACCTTGCATAATCTCTATTGCCCTGTCTTCAAGGTTACTTGCACTTTCCTCTGCATGTCCTTTCAGATGTTAAATCCATCTAGTAATTTTTTTTTTCCAAAATTGTGTTTTTCAGGTCTAGAATTTCCTCTCTTTTGTTTCTATTTATATTCTGTACTTTCCTATTTCTCTGCTGAGATTTTTATTCATGGAAACCGTGCTCTTTTGCTTCATTTAAGATAGCTATAATAACGACTTTAAAATCCTTGTTTGTTAGTTCCAACATCTGGTTTATTTCAGGGCAAACTCAACTGATTTTCTTTCCTTTTGAGACTGTATTTCATTTTTTTGTTGTTGTTTTTTGCAAGTTGTGTAATTTTAACATGATGCTTATATTTTCAGTGGCGTGCAACGTTGCAATTACGTGAGAGCAGAGCTCATTCACAGCTTCCATCATGAATTCCCTAAGGCTATGCATTCATCTGGGAGATAGGAGGAGAAATTTCACAAACAGTTTTTTTCTGTCCTCCAAGTGGATAGAGTCAAGTTCACGGCAATTAGATATATTCACGAGATGATCTCACCATTGGGTGTGTGTATTTATATTTAGACAGATAAATAGTTATAATCTTTAAAAACCATTTTTGTGTTGCTATCATTGTAGAAGATCGTACAGCATTTTCTAATATTTCTGTTACAAACAACCTTAAGACAAAGTATATTTCCCAAATATCAAAACCTGTTCAAATGGGCCCAAGAGACTTTCTTTAAAACCATGTCGTTCATATGCTAAGGCAGATTTGCTTTTTCTGGAATGTCAGCTTATGCCATCCAACTTCTAAATGTCAATGATGTATCAAGAGGGTGAAGCCAAAGGCAGTTTAACTTACAAGGGATACTGCCAAACACTGTACTGTCTTATCTAACTCCACGGAGGAAAAGAATGCCCCTATTCACGCTCTTGTGGTTTACATAGGGAATTTATTTGTGATACTTTAATATGGTATTTGGAAGTGACAATTCTAGGCAGAAGACACTATTTCTTTCCGATAAAATTCTGTTCTGCTTGTCAGTAATTTCCCCCTTATTCTAAAGTTACTTCATTAGACTCACTTATTTCATTAGAAAAATATTGGTAATGGTTTCATCTGGATGATGGTTATAGAATAGTGCATTATATTAATTCTCTTTACCTTGGTTTGCATTTGAAAATGTCCATAATATAATTTTTAAAAATTACATCTTTGTGGTTAAGAAATAGAAACACCTGTAAAATTTTTAATGAATTTCCATAGTGGTTAGTTTTTAGTATCATGGTTCAGAGCATAACATTTTAAGTATAAATATGAGCTTTAGAGACTGCCAAATTTGAATTCTGACTCTGTGTGAGAGTCAGAATTGGGCAAATTGATTAACCTTTCTGAGCCTTGGTTTCCTCTTTTTTTCCCTTCTCTTCCTTTATCTTCCTTTTTCTTCTCTCCTCTTCTTTCCTCTCTTTCTCATAAAAGTGCCAAAGGATCAATAATACGCACCAGATAGTACACAGAATGTGGTATCAGGTAGCCTTAGCTTGATTCTGACTCCAGTTTCATCACTATTTCCATATGTGCATGCCCATCTTTTTTCAGTCTCACAACGCTGCAACAATTTCTCTGCCTAGGAAGCTCTTTGCTCACCACTTTGTCTGCTAGGATCCTGTTTAAATTTCCGGTCTCAAATATACTTCTTTGGATGAGTCCTCTATGATGAACCAAACTAGAATGCACACCCTTTTTATGTGTTCTCAAAGATCTCAGGACTTTTTCCCCTTGGCCTTTAGCACAGTTTCATTTCATTGATTATTACTAATGATGTGTGTTTGTCTCCCTCACCATACTGTAATTTCTACAAGGATGGAGCCAGGCTGGGGTGGTGGCTTACACCTATAATGCCAGCACTTTGGGAGGTGGAGGCAGGAGGATCACTGAAGCTTAGGAGTTCAAGACAAGCCTGAGCAACATAGTGAGACTTCATCTCTACAAAAAATTTAAAAAAAAATTAGCCAGGAATGATAGTATGTGCCTGTAATCTTAGCTACTCAAGAGGCTGAGGCGGGAAGATCACTTGAGCTCAGGAGATCAAGGCTGCAGTGAGCTATGGTTGCACCACTGTACTCCAGCCTGGGCAACAGAGCAACACCCTTTCCAAAAAACAGAACAAAACCAAAGAGAGGGTGGGATCAATTCTATCTTGTTAACTTTGTTACCCCAACACTCATCACAGAGCCTTTCTTGTAATAGCTGATCAAATGTTTGAGAAAGTTCGTGTCTCAATCACTTTGTCTGTAATATGTGAATAACAGCAGCAATAATAATTCGCATCTTCTAGGCTTTGAAACAGTAAACAAGATAAACCCTATAAAGCTTTTAAGGTAGCACCTAGCAAATAACGAAATCAATACAGAGTAATGAATTTAGTAATTATTTTAAAATGCCATTTTTTTCAGAATTACTAGAAGTCGCATAGATACCATTTGCTATCTATACAAGAGCAATTTGTAATTTAATAGGATGTTTACAATCTTTTGCTCAAAAGAAAGCTGCTCTTTAACTAAAATGTGTATTTCAATGTCTCTTTATTTATTTATTTGCTTTTTTGAGATGGGATCTCACTGTGTTGCCCAGGCTGGAGTGCACTGGGGTGATCTCACCTCACTGCAACCCCTGCCTCCTGGGTTCAAGCGATTCTCCTGCCTCAGACTCCTAAGTAGCTGGGATTACAGACACACTCCAACACAGCTGGCTAATTTTTGTATTTTTAGCAGAGGTGGGGTTTTACTATGTTAGCCAGGCTGGTCACAAACTCCTGACATCCTCAACCTCCCAAAGTGCTGGGATTACAGGCGTGAGCCACCAGGCCCGGCCCCAATGTCTCTTGATAGAATCAATTGTCACATAATCTTTCCTTAGCCAGTTTCAGAAGATACACCTATAATTTATGTGGGGTGAATAAGATAAAAAGATGAAGGAGTCGGAGATGGTTTGCCACTGTTTAATTTAATTAATTTGTGCACTTATTTGATTGCCAGGAAATTACTGGTATTCATGGATTATTTTGACATGCAGTTGACTTATTTCTTGGAGAGAAATAAAACATTTTAAACTTAAATTCCCACTGCGTCAAAATCTTTTTAAAACCTGGGTTCACAGGGACAAATTTTTGACTTTTAAAGAAAGACATACTCCAATACTCCATTGTATATGATTGCTTTCCCTTGATTACCCTCCCCTAGATGGGACAATTTTATAGGAGAAGTTGCTGGGCACCAGGATGGAAAATTCTGGATACATGGGACAGTTGAACACCAATTCCCATTAATGCTTTTAGTACTTCGCTCCATTTGTAATGTAAGTCCTTCAGAGGTGCCTCAGGTTTTTCTATTCTTGGAACAAAAGTCAGAAGCTGGGGGTGGGTGCATCACCTTTATAATCAGAACACTCCTTTTAGCTCCTAATGTGGAACATATGGTGGTTGAAGAGGTTGCAGTGTTGCAGAAATGTCATCACAGAATTTCTCCATGTTAACGTGTATCATCTGTCACATAATTGTTTGTTTTACAGCCCATACCTATAATGGGCTAAGTGGGGACTATTTATATCAGTTAACAATGAGTACCTTTAATTAGTATTTCATGCAACTGGAACATGTTAAGGAAGCTGACACAAATCTGGCTAGGTTGAGAGATTCCATGTGAATTTCATTATGAAATTGCTAAGATATTACAGTTACACAGGTACCAAAGTTTCTGATTGAACCTCAGCTGCTTTAAATGCTGTGTACATCCAACATGTGTGAAAATGACAAACCATCACACTGGGCACCACCACTCAGCTGATGGACATGTCAAACTTGTCCACTTTGTTTGCTAAACCCCAAATGCCTGATGCTAGCTCATCCAGAGTCCTGCAGATAACACAATTATAGAGCCCTTGCAAACCTTGGGGAAAATGCTTGAAAAGAAACAATGAGAAAAGCTTTGTGGTAGAAGCACACTAAGTGAGAGATTGGCAGTTGGATAAAGTGTTTTGTTAACTAGTGCAAAAGGTTTTATTTTCCCATTGTTATTTTAGACACCTTTATTGATTTGAAGACGTATCATCAGTATCTTAGATAGACTGAAGCAAAACTGGCTTTAGGAGACAATAAAGACATAATTACATGTCTAGACCTATAAAGAAAGTATCTCCAATTAGATATATTGAAGAAGATAACCATGTCAACAAATCATTTGTTATTTTCTTTGAAAAGGAATCCCCAGCTACAACTACAATAGAGGCTGGCGGGCCATGCTAAACAAACTCTGAGCAGCTTCATGTGATGTGCCCTTTCCCTGTTAGGATTTTGTAAGGTATGCATAGTATATTCAACCTGTCATCTTGGTTTACACAATCAGACAACATTTTCACATGTTGATCTTGGTTGCAGAAGGAATGCTAATTGTTTTGTCAACCTAAAATGAATTTTTAAACATTAAATTTGTCAGTTTTTTTGTTTTATTTTGTTTTACTTAGAGACATATTCTCACTCCGCGCCAGGCTGGAGTGTGGTAGCGCAATCATAGCTCATTATAACCTTGAACCCCTGGACTCAAGCAATCTTTCTGCCTCAGCTTCCTGAGTAACTAGGAGTACAGGTGCACACCACCATGCCCGACTAATATTTTATTTTTTATCTTTTGTAGAGACAANAAAATGAATTTTTAAACATTAAATTTGTCAGTTTTTTTGTTTTATTTTGTTTTACTTAGAGACATATTCTCACTCCGCGCCAGGCTGGAGTGTGGTAGCGCAATCATAGCTCATTATAACCTTGAACCCCTGGACTCAAGCAATCTTTCTGCCTCAGCTTCCTGAGTAACTAGGAGTACAGGTGCACACCACCATGCCCGACTAATATTTTTATTTTTTATCTTTTGTAGAGACAAGGCCTTGCTGTGTTACCCAGGTTGGTCTGCAGTGAAGTTTTATATATTTTTTGATGATTTTTTTCTTGGGAAAAAATTTTCTTTTTTTTGACAAATTTTTTTTTTTTTTTTTTTTTTTTTTTTTTTTTTTTTTTTTACAATGACAATGTTACTCATCCAAGTTAGTAATAGGCTTTATGATACTTCCTGTGAAATCTTTATTGTTTAGTGAAAATTTATGGACATGTTCTGGTGAATTTATCTTGCAATCAGAAGCTGCTTTTGGTGGAAAAGTGTCTTTGCTCAGTAATATTCTCAGACCACCAAATACCTGTTTCTAACACAGAAATTCCTGGAATCTGAGCCACTGAAAAATTACTAGCAGGTCTCTGCTTCTTGGTGTCTATGTTAACCAAAGTGTGTGTAGCATAGAACAGCAGTTGCTAGTGAACCTGCATCACCTCTGCCTGACAACTGCAGGAGGCCTTATTCATCACTGTCCTCCACGGTCTTACTTTCCCAGGGCCGTAAGGGTATAAACACCTAGTGCACATTTTCTTATGGTGTGTTGGGCCATGATTGTCTCTCTGCAGGTATTTTGTCATGGGTTCACAATAGGTAATTGACTGTGAGTTTTTACTACAGTCAGCAATTTTCTTTTTCTTACGGAAGCTTTGTCTTCATTCTATTTGGTGTTGTACTGGAATGATGCTTATCATCTTTCAGTGCTCTGCATTTATATATGGTGTAATTCTTATGTTTCTCTTTTTACTTAGATGGTATCCCTAGTAACTTTTACACTTTCGATTTCATTTAAAATTAGATATGAATTAGCCTTTTGTGTTTTCTAATTCATTGGAAAATTATTTTGTATTTTCTAATATCTTTAACATACACAATTTAACACAAATGCTTAATTATTTCCTCTGTTGAGTCATATTAAAAGGTACTTTGAAATGCTACTAAGGGGATATTTGGCATTTTTGCTGCTTCCACATCAGGAAATAGAGTGTAGCACAAAACAAAAATGAAATAAAATATTGCATATATGAAATATGTCCATGGCCTGTGTGGAGATTTGGGGGACTCTGAGATCACTTTAAGTACCCTACTTCCCAGGAGGGTCTATCCTGGATTCATGTATTCTCAGTGGTGACAAAGTCCAGGGTTGCAACCTGCACAAGATGTTATCTGAGTTGTATTGCGTTTCTGAAAGCATTAATATAAATGCCACTGTCAGACTTGCTGATTGGATGCATGTTGATAATCCAGTGAAGGAAAAGGAAGAGATAGCACTATCTCTGAGCTTGGAGTTCCTGTTCCAGTGGAGGAAACCTCTTAGTAAGCAAGTGAACTTTGTGGATTAGGATAGGAGTGGGCTGCAGAAATGGGATTCCACCCAGGAAACATTAAATGAATGGCTTGTGGGGATGAGATCAACAGGGAGGTTGTCGCTCAGGATGGTGAGTGAGGCAGGCCAGGAGGCGGCTCTGCTGCTGCAGAGATACTGTCTTCTAACTGAGTCCATTTGGGCCAAGCTAATACAAACTTTGCTATATGCTGGCACAGCTCAATGAGAAAAATTGTCAGATGATTTGTTGGGAAACCTTAGGCAAACCAGAGGATCATGGTACTGTGCAATGCTCTTAATCCTTCAACAATTATTTGCTTAATTGAGCTTTCTCCATTACTAAGTTCTAATCATATAAAACATCGTAGGCAAATACCAATGAAGACAGAAACACATGTCTGAAAAGAATTTAAAATTGTTATGACACATGGAATAATGACATTTTCCATCCAACATATCATCTGTGTTAGTAAGGCTCAAAGACCTTTAATTCTGAAATCGCCAAGAGATAGATAATGGACAAGTTTGTTTTACATGTAAGTCAAGAAGGGGTTAGATTACGGCTAATCCCTTCAAAGTCTGTTCTTGAATAAAAAAATTGAACCAGAAAGAATTTAAGTACAGTACAATACTAAGAAGACAAAGCCATTCTAACTTGTTTCTTTTGGTTGTGTTTGTAACTGTTCATATACATCAACTAAGTCAAACTGGAAGGAAGACAGTACAGTAGATACCAACAAAATCCTTTGCCAGATAATAACTAGAAATACGGTAGCTTGTAAACTAAACATTCTCAAAGTAGCAGAAAATGGTGAGAACTGAGGTTGTATGATTAAATCTAACTGTGTGGATTCAATTAGAATCGCAGATGTAGGAGTAGGTACATTAGCAGATAGACTTGCCAAGCTCAGCTTGCAAAATAGAGAAATAAAAGCTGGGACCACAATATGAAAGAGTCTGTCTTTGATGACGTGCTACCCAAGGAGAATAGTTATTTGGAGGTGGATAGAGAATAGAACAGATTAGAATATGGTGGAGGCATGAAGGATTAGATGATTCTTTGCATAGTCAAAGGAATGCATAACAAATACTTTGTTAAGCTATCAGGTAGAGCAATGTTAATGCTAGGCAAGTCCTCTATAACTTAGTTGTTCATGGGCTGACTTAAGATAGCAGAGCTTGCCACTCTGTCTGCCACTCTACTGGAATAAGCTATGACAGTACAATATAATTAGAAAATACTGTTTTGAAAACAACAAATACTTTTGTTGTATATGGATGGGCTCCAAATATTTTACTGAGCATTGATGGAATATTAATTTAGGCCCATTTTCAAGCAGCCATAAAATAAAATTATTAAAAAATATTTTAATACACCTTCAAAACTAATGTCAGAATTGGATGCATGAAGCCCATGTAGGCTGCCAAGTGGAACTCAGCGTAAGGCCAAACACTGATGAGCTGTTTTCAACTCTTTTATTTCTTTCAGCAACCTTAAGAATTAGACACTTAATATCTACTTAATTATATAGGTAAAGAAAATGATGCCTTGAAAAGTGAAGCTACTTTCATAAGTCATCCAGTTAGTCAGACAAAGAATCTAGGGACTCAAGTTCAGGCCTATCAGACTCTAGAGCCTGAATCCTTTCCTATACTCTACTGCTCTCCAGTAGACATCTAAACACAGGTCACTTAGATATTCCAACACCATGATGTTATGTAAAAAAATTAAAACGAGAAGTTTGGCAGACAGAATAACATCCACCCAAAGGTGATCACATCCTAATTCCTATAACCTGTGAATATGTTATCTGACATGGCAAAGGAACTTTGCAGATTTGATTAAATTTAGCATCTTGAAATGGGTAGATTACACTGAATTATCTGGCTAGGCCCAGTGTAATAACAGGAGTTCTTATATTATAACCTTATAATAGGACATAATGATACCAATGATGCCAAGATCATCAAAACAGGAAAAGGAGATGTAAAGACAGAAGCAAACATTGGAGTGATGACTTTGAAGATAGTGGAAGAGGCCATGAGTCAAGGAATATAGGTGGCCTCTAGAATCTGGCAATGAGAAGGAAACAGATGCTCCTAGAAATTCCAGACAGGACTCAGCCCTGCCCAAACCTTGATCTTAGCCCAGTGAGACCCATGATGGACTTCTAACCTATACACTCTAAGAATAAATTTGTGTGGCCATGAATTTCTAAATTTGTGTTAGTTATGCCAGGAATTGGAAACAAACACAGGAAACTTCATAGAAATTAAACATAAAAGAGCTCCATAGAAAAAAGGCCAGGTCAAATTTGTACTAATGGCATTTCAATGGCAATGCATTGAGAAAAATACTCTTGGATTTCATAATCTCTGAGAAGTAGGTCAGATAGAATATAATCTGAAAAGATCATGGTTTATCATTATCACATGTAGCTGGGTTGTCAGGATTTATCCAACCAGAAGAAATAAACCATTGCTTAGCCAGCAAATGCCAGAGACCTGTGCCCTAACCTGGATTGCTAGCTCTATCAACTTTTCTTTCTCCAAATGGACTCAAAGATGGTAATTACCAGCCCACAATATAATGGGGGAATGGAGTGGGACAGATCACAGCACACCTTCTTCGAAGACGCTTTGTTATTAAAATAAATCAATAAATTTTACATGCACATATGATAGCCAGGTACAAGACGTAATAGAAGAGAACTCCCATTTAGCAACAAAAAAAGAACCCCCATAGCAACAGAAAAAGGATACAACACTTAGGAATAAACTAAGGAATAAATGCTCAAATCCTATTTGAAAAAATCTATAAGCTTTCCTGAAAGACACAAAAATAGACTTGAATGGAACAATATTGCTTATTTTTGCTTGAGACTTCTCAACATCATAAAGATATCCATTCTATTGAAATTAATTTATAAAATTGATGGGAGGATCCCAATGAAAAATATCAATAAACTGCCTTTAAAACTAGACAAATTGATGCTAAAGTTCATGTAGAAAAAAACCATGCAAGGATAACTAGGAAAATACTAAAAAGGAAGAGTTTTAAGTGGCAAGACTAGCCCTCCAGATATCTAAACACGTTACAAAGCCTTGATAAATAAAACTGCTGGGTAATTGTGTGTGAATAGACAGAAAAATCAATGACAATGATAGAAAGTTCAGAAAGAGATGAGACTATATGGTAATCTAGAATATAACAATACATTATAGATAGAACTATATGCAATAGATGAAATTATATGGAAATGGATGGAACATTAGGTAATATATAATCGAATATGACAATGGTGGTTTCTGAGATACCCGGGGCAAAGATAGAATTTTTAAATTATGATGGTGGAAAAACTAGAAAACCATTTGGAAAAGATAAAGATAGATTCACTTCTCACAATATCCACAGGAATAAGTTCCAAATGAATTGAAGATCTAAATGTAAGTAGTAAAACTATATAAGAATAGATGAAAGCATAGTGAATTCCTCTATAATTTGGGTGTGAGGTTGATATAGTATAGTTTTGTCCACCCTTTTACTATCAATATTTCTGTTATTTTAGATGCTTCTCTTAATATCAATGTACATACTATTATTAATATATTAAGTTATATTTTAGTATGATGTAAATACATATTCACACATATATATGTTAATTTTGTCACCTTAGCTCTGTCGTTTTTAATGCTTCCTTGAGATCTATTACCTTAGCTCGCTATGACACAGTATCAATTATTCTATATCTGTTTGTTTTTGTTTTTGTTTTACAGGTGGTGTGACTTTGATCAGTAGACTCAATATTTATTTAATACCCTGAATATTTTTTTCTATTAGGAGTTTCAATATATTTTTTGGTTTTGTTTTCTGGATTCTTTACTTCAGCAACTCCAATGATGTTTAGGTTAGATTGTATCTAATTGTTTTAATATCTTAATCTTTTTTCCCTCCATACTCATTGAGATTATTTTAAATATTTCGTAGGTGCCAATTTTAAAAATTCAGTTTTAAGCTCTGTGAATTATGTTACATTCTATTTCTAATTAATTATATTTTCTGTAATGTGGTGTTTGGATTAATGGTTTATTTCCTTAACTCTAAAGATTCTCTTTTCATCTTATTCTGTTGTTTGCATAGCTTGTCTACGAGGTCTTTCATTAGGCTTGTTTGTAAGAGGACTACTTAAGGTCTGTTGTCTGCCTTTTGCATATGATGTCCCTTTTGTTTCTCATCAATTATTACCAATTCATCATCATCATCTCTTTCTACAATGTATTTGCAAACTTTTTTCCAACAATTTTCATGTTTAAGGTGAGTAGCTCTGCCCATTTCTTTTTCGCTGTGTGCCAATATCATGTGGGTACACTCTCTTCCACTCCATTTCAATTTTGACTGGGAATTGCTTGTCTTTTCTTTTGAAGGTGTAGTTCAGATGGAATTTTTCTGTATCCTAGAGACCAGAAGAGAGGAAAAGAGTCATCAGTTTGAGAAAAACCTCAGCCAGGGTTCTGTGCAGCCGTGGTTTGCAGTGATTCCCTCTTCTCATCTCAGATTTTGTTAAACTCTCTTTTCTGCCAAATCCCACAGATAATTTAGTAGAAGAGTATCCCCACAGAAATGCTTCATCCATTAAGTTTTCCAATGCTTCTTGTAAAGGGTTGAGGCATAAAACTGTTATTTGTATTCAAAGAATAAATAGAAGACTGAATGATCAAAGTAATGATTTGTTAATGGATGTCTATAAAATGTTACACTCTGCCAAATGTTTTCATTGTTAAATTTGATATTAGTAGGAAAAAAGTCCATTATACTTGAAAGGATTGTATGTTCAATTTTCTTATTTTGCAAGAGTTCTTGAGCTTACATTGTAATTGAAACAATCACTGCAATTTTTAAGTTTAAGAAACTGCTTGAAGCAAACATAGTTTTAAAACAAAATTATAAAGAATTTTTTAAAATATGAGCAAAATGTATATTTAATGGGTAGTGTGGGTGAATTTTAATATGTGTTATACTGTAAAGATTCCAAAAGTAAGAGTGCCTAAGAACTATAAGCACCATAAAATGTTTCTGCATTCTTGGCCTGCAGGTATTTTGCCAGTTCAGTCATGGAGCCCTGGGTCATCTGCTTTAGGCAGAGAGTTACTTGGTATCATTTCTTACCCATTTTCACTTTTTTCCATACATGAAGCTATCTCTACATTTCCCCAAGCAAAACAGGGAAATCAATGGTAAAAGTAGTGGTGATGGATATGTACCATATTTATTATGGCTCCAGGTCTTTTGAAAGCCTCTCCTATGGTTTGGTAATTTCCCACATTTGAGAGTCCTGTCTCTTCTAAGTTGGAGCTGGAAATTAAATTTTCCAATCTTCATGTACCCAAGGCACTGGAACGTGAGCCCAGTTACTGCTGATTGTACCCACTACCCCAGACTTCATGAACTGATCATGGAGGCTTCCTGAAATATGTGCTATTTCCCCATCTTTTGCATGCTGGTGAAGAAAAAGTTCAGCGTGCAATCTGTTTTGCTGTTCTGGAGGACAGTGGAGCATGGTGGAGACATGAGGCATTCAGAGGCAGTAGTGGCAGAGGTCCCCTGACATAATCTATGGGGTTCTCCACAGTGCCAGGACACAGAGTTGGTGGAGAGGATCCTCTTTACCAGCAGTTCAGTGAGGTTCTTAGGTGTTGATCCAGGCTGCATTGCCACCAGTCTGACTGTCTGGCTCCTTTGGAGTTGCTGTGGGTTTCCCTTAGTAAATAATTTTTTCCCTTAAACTAGCCAGACTGTGCTTAGACTTTGGCCTTCGTGGGAAGAGGCTACAGTGTGGGATGGGCCAGCTCCTCCAGGTTCTCATTATGCCACTTTCTCCACCGGCTGCTTCTAATTTATTTCCTCTTTGTGTTCTCTTTGGCTGGCATTACCTTTCATTGCTCTAGACAATTGGCTGTCGGATTTAGAAAATAAAAATACAGGATGTAACACACATTGTATGATTCAATTATATGAAACGTTCAGATAGGCAAATGTATAGAGACAAAACACAGATTTGTGGTAAAAGACACCGATTAGTGGCACAAATGTAGATCAGGGTTTTCTGAGGGCCGAGGTGCGCATGGGGAGTGACTCTTAATGGGTGTTATTTTCCTTTAGAGCTGATGAAAATGTTCTAACTGTAGATTGTGGCAATGGTTGCACAACCGTAAATATATGAAAAATCATTAAATTGTACAGGGGTACAAGTTCACAAATTCAGGGCTAGAAGTATAGGTTTGTTACGTAGGTAAACTTGTCTCATGGGCATTTGTTGTACAGATTATTTCATCACTCAGGCATTAAGCCTAGAACCCATTAGTTATTTTTCTTGATCCTCTCCCTCCTCCCACCCTCCACCCTTCAAAAGGCCCCAGCATGTGTTGTTCCCCTCTATGTGTCCTTGTATTCTTATCATTTAGCTTCCACTTATGAGAACATGCCATATTTGGTTTTCTGTTCTGTTAGTTTGCTAAGGATAATGGCCTCCAGCTCCTGCCATATCTCTGCAAACAGCAAGGTCTCATTATTTTTATATCTGCATAGTATTTCATGATATATATGTACTACATTTTCTTCACGCAGTCTATCATTGATTGGCAGTTAGGTTGATTCCATCTTTGCTATTGTGAATAGTGCTGCAATGAACATTCACATGCATGGGTCTTTATAATAGAATGATTTATATTCCTTTGGTTATATACCCAGTAATGAGGATTGCTGGGTCAAATGGTATTTCTATCTTTAGGTCTTTGAGGAATTGCCACACTGTCTTCCACAATGGCTGAACTAATTTACACTCCCAACAAGAGTGTATAAGCGTTCTGTTTTCTCTAGTACCTTGCAAGCATCTGTGATTTTTTGACTTTTGAATAATAGCCATTCTGACTAGTGTTAGATGGTATAACACAGTAAAGATATCAAAGGTATAGAACCTAGATAAATTTAAATTTTAGATAAAAAATAATTTTTAGTATGTTTTACTAAATATTTGGGATATACTTATACTAAAAAATTATTTGTTGTAGATCTGAAATTCAAATTTAATGGGATATCCTGTATTTCCTCTGACAAACCTAATCTACATATTTATGGTATTCTTACTTTCCCACTTCACTTGAAGCAAAGATCACCAGAATGGTAAACCCCAGAAAACATTCTTCTTATTTTTTATTTCTGTTTTCTAAATGTCAGTTTCTTGGCTGCACCAAATGAAACTGTGTGGATTCTTGGAAACGTATGTCTCATTCTTTCAGTTCCACCAATCTTCTTTTTGTACAGTTGTTTTAATTCCCTGAAAATACTCAATTTAACCCATGTTCATCTGTTGTTGCACTGACTCTCTCCACTTTTCTCTGTATTGGTGTGTGTAGGGCTAAAATGTGAGGCTAGAGAAAGATGTGCAGTTAACTTACAAAAAGAGACTAATTGCTACAATCAGAATATCTTCTCAGGAAAACTTCCTATCCATAACATTAGTAATCTTTGTACACCAAGTGGGAAATAGTTGCAGAGATACTTCAGTTACAGAATGAAAATCTACAGTGGAGGTACATGAGGCAGTTGCACAGGTCCTCCTAGGTTTAATGAGAGGGGACAATCTCCACTTCCTGATGGAGAAGTGGCAAGGTCCTTTTGAAAAAAAAAGAATAAGTGGTATAGGAGAAATTGTTATGACTTTCTTTGGAAAATACAACCTGATATACTATATTGAGTTATCAATCTGTCTGTATGAAGCCAAGTCTTTTCAGTCAAATATGGATTCACTAATTGAAATTCCTTACTGTTTCCCTTACATAAACCATGCCAATGCATGGCCTACGATTTCTAGTTTCTTTAAAGCAGGATGAGAACCTAAGGGATTTTAGAAGTAATCTGAGTTTAGAATGCATTTAAATTTGTACAGTTTTCCCTAATCTTTTGCAATTGTCTTATTCACACCAAAATTGACAGTAATTTTGTTAGCAGCTCACTTTTACTAAGTCATTCATCAAAGAAACATGTATTTCCCTGAACTACTATGTCATCATTGTATGTAATAATTAGATAATAAAATGACAATAACAAGTATAACTTGCATACTGGGAACAAATCAACTTGAAACTTGGCAAACCTGCAGCTCACCCAGTGGAAACAAGAGTGTCCCGTGTGCTGGAGGCTCCTGAGACGGGAGTGTGATCTGGATATCAGTCAACATGTTTAAAGAGAAACTGGATGTGCTAAAAAACACTCAACTGAGTACTAACTTATGCTAAATTTCTTAATTTGATGTGAATAGATAATATAAATATAGATAAAAACATGAACATATACATATATTATACATCTTCCAATCCAAATGCCAGCACCTTTGTTAAGGGGAAATCAGCAGAAGATTTCCTGCTCAATTCAGAAGCAAAACAAAGTTGCCCTGTCACCACCATTATTTAACGGCATATTGAATGTTTCAGCCAATGCAATTAAAAAAGAAAAAAGCAACTAGTGGTGTAAGAATTGGATACGAATAATAAATATCTCTGTAGATAGTATGATTATATACCAGAAAACCCAAAGAATAAATATGTGGAAAACTAGTATGAGCATTATGGGAGTTTAGTAAACAAAAAAAAATAACTTATAAAGATAAGTTCCAAATACATAGATAAATATTACTTAGGTGATATAATTAAAAAAACAGCATTTAGGAATGCCAATATGTTTGATTAATAAGTTAATTAATTATAACACCCATGCATAAAATTGACCAGAAATATTTGAAACATATAAGGAATTATATTGAATATCCATAAGAGATATAAAAGTAGACTTAAAGTAGAAAACCCTGCCTCATTTTCAGATCAAAGACTTAGCTTCATAAATGTATCAGGTTTTTTTCTGAGTTAATTTAGAAATTAACTGTATCTCACTAAAGAATTATTCAGTTGTTCTTTTTCTGGAGCTAGACAAAGTCGATTATAAAATTCACTGGAGGAATAAATAAGCAAGAATATCTAGGAAACCTCTGAAAAAAGAAGTAATGACAGAGCTAGCCCCACAGAATATTTAAAACATATTACGTAGTGCAACACTGGGACATAAATAGACAGATGAGTGGGAGAAAAAAACTCCAAAATTGTATATTTTTAATTGGTATATGAGAGAAGTGGCATCTCAAATTGGAGAGTGAAGGGATGGGCTCTTTAATAAGTAGTGATGAGATAACAGAATAATCACCCAGAAAGATGTAAGATTGGATTTACTCCTTATACTGTGTGCCAGGAGAAACTTTAAAATTATCAGATATTTTAGATGTAAAATAATTGTAAATAAAACCATAATAAGTAAAGAACAAGAGATAGGTAAATGTCTTCATTCTGTATTAGTGGGAAAAACTTTTCTAGTTTTGACTCCAAATCCAATGGCAATAAACAATAATGAAAAAGATGCATTTGATTACTCAAAATTTTTTGAACTTTTGCATGATAAAAGAAAAGTAAAAGACAAATAACAAATATTGGCAACTTATATGACATAAGGATAATAGACCAAATATTGGGCTCAACCATGCACAACTACCAATATTTAACTATTTTGATGTAGAAAAGTGGTAATTTTATATTGATTAACCTAACATATAAAGAACATCTTAAAAAGAGAATAAGAATTTCGACAGCCCTATAGAAAAATGGCCTAAAACTATAAATAAATACAATAATTTATATTTTCTGCAAATTATAAATATAGTTTTGAAAAAATAAATGCAAATAACTCAATCCACGTGAAAATAGTTCAATCTAACTCATTGTAAATATATATATATATTAAACTATAGTGGGATATAATTTTTCACCTATATATTATATTGGCAAAAATCCCAAAGTTGAGAGCATATGCTGTTGTTGAGGTTGTGAGGAATAGGCACTGTTCTGGGTTGGTAGTGGAGATGCAAATTACACAACGCCCCAGGGGAGGAAATTGATAATATCTAGCATAATTGCACATGCATTTGTCCTTTGACTCAGCAATCCCACTTCTAGGAATGTTTGAGAGTTCATTATTCTCAAAATATTCTCTCTACTTTTAAATATAAGATTTTCCATAATAAAATGTTGATAAAAATACAAATAAAAGGAAGGAATTAAGGGTGTTAATTGAAACAATCAAATTGGTTAAATGGAGGCCAGTTAACAGTGTTTCCACTTCACTTTGATGCAAAGTAATCTGGGTACTAGGTAGGTGAACACCAGCATCTATAGTTGATAAAGGAGTGGGCCAGTCTAATGGGTAGAAAAGGTCATGTCACCAAAACCATCTTTTCCTCTCCAGGAAAAGGTTCAGCTTTTAGTAACTCGGGGTCTGAGAGTAATTTTTATCCACTACTCTTAACAAAGCTATCTTCCACCTCTCCTCTGCAGTAAATAATATTGTGTCCATCCAGGAAAAGGACTTTGTAGATGCTTTCAGAATTGACTTTGTCACAGTCCACTGCTCTTTCTGAACTGGTTGAAGTTTCTAAGAGTGCTATTTATCTCTGCACAGCAATTTTCTTATAGAAGCAGGTGACTTGGTTCCAATTCTGGTCTAGGGTTGGGATCAGTCTGTGGGGAGAAATGCACTGCCTTAGGGTGCTTAAAAATCCCAAATCAATCTGCATAGATGGCAAACATGAGTTTGCAAAATCAAGGGCACCAAAAAATGATATTCTTTAATTTTTTTCAATAACAAAACAATTTCTTTTAGGAAGCCCTGTTCTGCTGGGTGGTGGAAACTTAACTTCAATCCATTCACTGTCCCTGTTCCTTTCCCCTGGGCTATGCAGAAGCCTCAGGTGCCTACCCAGGTCAAGGTATGAGGAAAGTGGGGCTATAGTCAGTCTAGGTTCATCTGTCCATCATGTTGGCATGTCCCAAGATGCCCTCCCTGATACATGCGAGCCTCTGCTGTGCCTCCTCAGCATGGTCTGTCTCAGGCTGCTGGTTCTGTCTGCCAAATTCATGCTGCACTACAATACTAAATACTAAATATGCTAACATCACTGTACCACCCTTGACAGACAGATGAAAGCCCTTAGGAATTTAGCTCAAATACAGCTGCCTAGACATATTTCTACCTTCATTCTTCTTCCTTTTCCAAAATCTGCCCAAAGAAAGGAGTAGGCATGAGAAAGAAGTCCCCTTCGTGCGTGGGGTCACCAAATATACCTGGGATTTGTGTTGTCCCAACACTACCACCCACAGAGTTTCCTTTCTCAGAGACACATGATTTTCACTCTTAATTCCATTCAGATTTTTATTGCTCCCTGAAAACTCTTAAAATCTTTATCTAAATAGAGAGTTAGCTGTGAAGACTTTTCCTACTCACCAGGAAGTCTTCTGGAGACATGTACTATAACTCTATATTTCAAATATGTAAGTGGTAGGATTTATTTCCAAAGTCAGATCACCTAAGAGATAAAATATCATATATACTAATATATAATATGTAAATCACATATATGATTTATATATTTGATATAGCTGATCGAAGAAATGTGGTTTAGATCTGTGGCCAAAATGATCTCCCTGGGAATTTCTCTAAATTATATAGTCTTGCATAGTTTACTAGCATAATTTACAACCATAGGCTTTCTCCACAAAGGAAAGACCTCTAACCACAGGACGGAGGGCAGAACTGGTTGCTGGCAGTCTTCAGAAAAAACAACACCCAAAACAGAGAGAGACCAACCAGATTGCTTATTCCAAACTCACCAATCAGATAATCCACATCTTCAGTCATGGGAAAGAATGAGCAAAGAATGTGTAAAGGCTCTGAATATTCCTGGGATAGAATTTGTTTCATATGAAAACATAAGGCTAGGGAAATAGGGAGTCTCTTTTAACTATAGAATTCAGAGGGGAGGTTGGGTGCGGTGGCTCACGCCTCTAATCCCAGCACTTTGGGAGGCTAAGGTGGGTGGATCAGGAGGTCAGGAGTTCAAGACCAGCCTGGCCAAGATGATGAAACCCTGTCTCTACTACAAATACAAAAATTAGCCAGGTGCGGTGGTGGACACTTGTAATCCCAGCTACTCAGGAGGCTGAGGCAGGAGAATAGCTTGAACCTGGGAGTCAGAGGTTGCAGTGAGCCAAGATCGCACCACTGCCTTCTAGCCTGGGTGACAGAGCAAGACTCCATCTCAAAAAAAAAAAAAAAAAAAAAAAAAAAAATTCAGAGTGGGAAGAAAACAAGGCTGGAAGAAAAAAATATAACCTTAGGAGGTCTATTTTTATGCTACATATAAATATGTAAAACATTGAAAATAGAAAGGATATCCCAACTAGGGGGGGGGGTTTTGCCTTTAGGGAATATAGATTAGAGAATAAGATTGCAGAATATTCAGGGTTATCTTTGTGGGGTTCTTGGAATTTGTTTTCTTAAGGGAAAGAATATGAAAATGTTAGTGATTTTTTAATTTGGGAGGTAGAAAATAGATTTATTTTTAATGGGTTTATCCAAGATTTGAGTTGGTATAAGAAGTGTCAGTCCAGATGCCAAGGCCATACCACATCCTGATTAATATAATATAATATAATATAATATATATAATATAAATATACATTGCTTATATAGTCTATGGTTTATATAAAAGGCATAATATTGTATTATATTATATTATACAATATTATTTATAATATATGTACTACATAGTATGATACATATTATATAATGTGATATGTATTACATGATATAATACATATAAATATACAGTATGAATAAGTATATAACAATATATAAATACCAGATTAAGTATTTTAAAGCTTATTTCAAATGCAAAGAGCTGGAAAGATAGAAATTTTTTTCAGGTCAAAGATTAGTATAGGGAGAAACCCAGTGAAGTAAGCAGAAATGAACACATTTTAGCCTCAAGAGAATTTTCCCAACCTTATAAACTTATGTTTTCTCAGCCTTGCTGAATTGTAAGAAAACAAAGTCTAAGGTCCAAGGCAACTAGTTTAGTAGCAGAATTCCTTTCCCTTAAAATTGAAACTCAAAGTGTTATACCCTCAGTGTGAAAATGAACTAAAAGTAAACTTTCATACCACCTTAAAACCCCATAGAACTACCAAGAATGTTTGCCTTGGTAAAGAGCAAAGCAGAGGAAAAAAATGTGCCTCAGAAGCTGTCATCACAAATCAGCCCTTGCTCACTTCTGCAGCCCAAGTCTACAATATGGGGCGATGTGAAAAACCTCAAGTCATGCATTCAATTTAAAATGGTCCAACTATCTAATTAAAGTAAGCACAAACTTGTTTTTGGAAAGACTAAACCTCATCCATGACCTGAGAAATATTCCACAAACAAACTTCCCTTCCAAATTAGTGGATCCCAATCAATAATTGTTGAGCATATTTGATAGTTAATTTTATGTGTCAATATGATTGGACCACAGAGTGCCCAGATGTTTGGTCAAATATTATTCTGTATGCTTTTGTGAGGGTGTTTTTGGATGCACTTACCATTTTAATTTTAGACTGGAAAAGCAGATTGCCTTAACTAATATGGGTGGGCCTCATTTAGTCCACTGAAGGATTGCATAGAACAAAAAGGCTGACCATTCCCCAAGTAAGAGAGAATTCCTCCTGTCTGACTTCCTTCCAACTAGGACATTGACATTTTTTTTTTGAGCCTGCTGGCCTTCAGATGAACACCATCAGCCCTTCTTCTCCTGGGTCTCCAGCCTGCCAACCCACCCCACACATCTTGGATGGAACTTGTCAGTCTCCATAATCATGTGAGCCAATGCTAATTCCTTATAATAAATCCCTTTATACACACACACTATGAATAGATTTCAAAATTTTTTCACCAAAGTAAACTCATACTGACTTGTTATAAAATGTCTAACTAGAGCTAGTTTGAGACACTAAGAGGAATAAGACATCAAAAAGAGTCCCTAGCAGAACAACATAAATTCTGCTAAAATTGAAAGAAAAGGAAACATCCAATTTATGACGAAGTTTGGGTGAAAGAATGGTGAAATCACTGATGCTTTATGAAAAGTTTAGGGGGACAATGCCTCCAAAGAAATCAGAAGTTTATAAATGGATAACTCATTTTAAGAAAGAATAAGAGAATATTGAAGATGAAACCCACGTTGGCAGACCATCCACACCAATTTGTGAGGAAAAATTTTATCTTGTTTATGCCTCAATTAAAGAGGACTGATGATTAACAGCAGAAACAATAGCCCAAACCAGAAGCATCTTTATTGGTTCAGATTATACAATTCTGATTAAATAATAAAAGTTGAACAAACTTTATACTTGATGAGTGCCAAAACCATTGCACCCCGATCAGCTACAGAAAAAGACAGAGCTTTCAATAGAAATTTTAAACAAGTGGGATCAAGATCTTAAAGCTTTTCTTCAAAGAACTATAACAGGAGCTGAAATAGGACTTTACCAGTACAATTCTGAAGAGAAAGCACAATCAAAGCAATGGCTACCAAGAGGTGGTAGTGATCCAGTCAAAGCAAAAGTGGACTGGCCAAGAGCAGAGGTCATGGCAAAAGTTTTCTTTTAGATTTTCAAGGGGTTTTGCTTGTAAACTTTCTGGGGGGCCAAAGACAATAACATCAACCTACTATGAGAGTGTTGTGAGAAAGTTAGTCAAAGCTTTAACAGAAAAGTATCCAGGAAAGCTTTACCAGACAGTCCTTCCCCACCCTGACAATGCTCCTGCTCATTTCTCTCACTAAACATGGGAAGTTTTGTGAGAGTTTCAAGAGAAAATCATTAAGCATCCATCTTATAGTCCTGATTTGGCTTCTTATGATTTATTTTTGTTTCCCAATTTTAAAAAAATTCTTTAAAATGCACCAATTTTTCTTCAGCTAATAATGTAAAAAAGACTGTACTAACTAAATGGCTGGTATCATCACTTATAAAAGTGCCTTAAAGTGGATGGAGCTTATGTTGAGAAATCAAATAATAAAATTCATATTTTATGTTTACTTTTAATTCAATTTTCCACAAACTTTTAAAGTACACACACACATACACACACACATATATACACATATATATGTGTACATCTTATTGGTTCTGTTTTCTGGAGAACCCTCATACAGTACACAAGTACAAAAAGCATGATATACTAGAAGCAGCAGAAACAGACCTATAAAGACAGTGTTTCTTCAAATTATTAGGCAAGGATATGAAATAACTATTCCTACTATCTCACTGAGAACAACTACAAAAGACAGATAAAATGGGGGAGGGGGATATTTGAAGGTTAGAGCATTATACAGGATTTGAGTGACCAAGGTCTCAGATAAAAATAGGTGCATCAATATTGTATACATCACTTTTCCCCTCAGATCAGTTGCATTTTTTTTTTTTTGGAACAAGTTGAGGCCAGATAGAGGTTAGCTGCTAAGAATTAGAGAAACCAGCAGAGTTTCAGTAACCTCACAAGACTAGGAAACAATAGTTGGAGTTTGATACTCAGAAGGCAGCCAGGACTTCAGAGATCAAGAGAAGTGGGGTTCAAAGAAATGACCCAACACCCAGAAACTTTCCTTTCAAGGTATGTGTTAAATTGTGATGTTGCACAGGGCAAGAAGATAAAAAACCAAGCAAACTTCTGCCTCTATTCAGAAGGGATGAATTAACTGCTCTGAGAATGTCTTTCCATCGTAAACAACTAGAAAAACAGACAAAACATATGTAGATAAATGTAAACCAGTGCAGCAGGTAAATATATAACATTTCTAGAAGATAATGTAAGAAAATAACTTTATAACCTTGAGGTAAGAAAATATTTCTTAAAAGAGATGTGAAATGAACCTGCAAATAAAAAGACTACATTGCAATTAGGAACTGATTATGAAAAGATACCATTAATAGGACAAACAGACAAGCCACTTAGTGGAAGAAAATATTTACAAAAAATATATTTGAAAGAGAACACGTATCAAGAATATAAAAATAATCCACACAAAATAAGAAAAAGCCTAATAGAAAAGTGGGGAAAAGAATTGAATAGGAAAATAGGAACTTCACAAAAGAAGATATTCACATGACCAATTAACATGTAATAAAATGCTCAATCTCATTAGTCTTCAAATAGTGCAAATTAAATCTCCAGTGAGATATCATCCACTGTACAACATCAAATGGCTAAAACGAAAAACTGACACCACCAAATTTTGGTGAAGATGTTAAGCAACTGGAACTAATTTACTGTAGTCAAAGATTCAGGGTTATTGGGGTGATTTTGTAGCATATCAACCTAGCTGAACTTAAACCACATTTCCCAGAATTTCTTTCTGTAGGTGGTTCTGGGCTAAAGTTGGCACTGGGGACATCTGCCCAGGATTTGGAAGGCAGAGGTGAAACCATTTTACACTTGAAAGAATTTTGTGTGCATCAGGTGTTGTTACAACTCACAAATACTTTCAATGATCCACTGATTTATTGTGATGGGGCAGTAGCTGGGCCCACAGCTCCTCCAGCTCCGTATTAATCTCCTTCTTCATCTTCTCTAAATCCTCAGTCAGGTGCATGGGCATCTCCATGGAAAAGTGTGCCAAAATCCCTGCAGGTCACCCACATTACCAAGCCTGGAGGCATTAAGGGACAGATGGAGTTCCAGGTTGTCATTACTTTCTGCCATTGCATGAATATCCACTGGCCCTGTTGACCTTTTGATCAATAGTAGACACAGAGACAAGAAGCTTATGTAGATGGCATAACAGCTCTCAGGGTTGCATGAGGTCTAATTCTTATGATAAATCCCTGATTCTGTATCATTTATAGTAGCCTGATTTTCTGATAAAGCTTTATCTGATTGATTGTTAGATATTTTTCATCACTGGAGACTATATGTTTTTTCAGGGAGGATCTAAATAATGGAAATGCTTAAGTGAAAGAAGAGACAAATTAATAACCTTGTCAAGTCCTTCCTCTTATCATGATATAATATATTCTTATATAATGAAATACCATAATACTTATTCCCAGTTAATGTAACATTATTATTCCCAGTAGTACCAAACATCCATTTTCTTTCTTTTATTTATGTTCCAGTTTGTGGTTTCAGAGGTACTCACAAATTACAGTGTATTTATCATAGGTTTCAATCAGTGCATCTGTTAGCAGTGCTGGTTGGGGAAACCATGGGGGTTGGCAGAGTGTGTAGAAACAGACAGGTATTTCTGGTGCTGACCACATCAGCTGCATCCTCCTTTGTGGTTACTAATAAATTGAATTTTTTAAATGAGCTCCCAATTTGTGGATTCCACCTTAGCTTGCTCTGGGGAAACCTCATTCCAGGTAACTGCTCTTGCATCTGGGTCTTGGGAACCAAAAATATTTTAAAAGATAGTTTCCCCTTTCCTCTTCCTCTTGGTTGCAGGAGGGTTAATTCAGTTGATAAATCCCATCTCCATAGTGGAAACAAAGCATCATTGACTTGTTCTCATGAGGGAGGGTTCTGCTGCGCAGATTGACCTGGGAAGCCCATGATGTATAGAGCAGAAAGACTTTCCCTATGAGATACTGTGGAGGCAATGTCCAAATGGAAGCCTTGTGTACCCATACTTGCTTTTCATATTCTAACTCAGAACAGTTGCAATTTATGTTCACTTGGGAAAACAAAAGAGAATACACTAAAACAGAGAAAATGTGCATACTCATGTGCTTCTGCTAGGAGTATACAAGCAGCCCTCTGAAACTGAACAAACCATAGCTCTGGGTCTCCATTTCCTCATCTCTAAAACAAGGGGTTTGGTAAGATGGCATTGAAGGATCCTTTCAACTGTACCATCTGCAAATTCCATGAATATGCATCTCTAGAGACTTGGCCTCACATGCGTTAGCACTTGGTGACTGCAGCAAAAGGGGACTTAAAGAACCACTAAAACAATGTTGGGTGACATCTTATCCCCATCCAGGCCCTCAGTCATTGATCTGACCAGCTCTTATAGTCTGCCCAACTTAGAAGTTGCCCTGCTCCTGAGCTCTGCTCAGCGTTTCTTTTTATGAAGACCATTTGCGTGTTTCTGTTATACATCTTGGTTGCCATGCAAACTTGGCTCACAGAAGCCTGAAACAAACCCCAAACACCTCCGTACATACTTGCTTTATGACATTTTATTTGAATGCCAATATAACAAGTTTATAGTAAATGGAGGATATGGCAGGAGACTAAAATAACACCATAGTCTTTGAACACTCTAATCTCAGCTTAATAATTTTAAGATTTTTAGACATTTGTAACTCAACCTATGGGCATAATCTAGTAGTAATGGTACTTGGGTAAAGATGTTATGCATGGAGCTCAAAAAGATTGTACTGGATCAAATAACACAGTGCTTCCAAAGGAAACTAAATCTTTTTAAAACCCTCAAACATCAGTTTAAACTGCTAACTTTAATTTTATTTTAAATTCATGTTAAAGTAATTGCCTCAAGCTGGGATTAGGTACTGTCTCTAACTCTCCCTCTACATAGTTAACTATTTCACGTATTAGAAATACAAATGTAGTTATTTAAAAGGGGAGGAAGTTAAAAATAATCTAGAGGTTTCTATCTTCTGTGGTTTTACAAAAGCAACAGAGCCAGGTGCACCGTCCCTAGCCTGGATGTCAGTCACCCATCTCGCCATCTGCTGGAATAAAAACATCTATCTAAGCACATTACCTGGGGAGAGGCAACAAAATAGTACACAAGTACTGGGACAAAGTGACATTTTAGTTAGTACCTTGTTCATTAAAAATGCAAATGTTCAAAGTTGCTGTGATGGTGTTCTTAAGGCACAACTCTTTCAATATGCCCCCTGTAGAGCAGACAGAGCACTGGGCAGAGTCATGCAGACAAGTATCCCTGCTCAACCATTCTCTGACATCCTCGCTTTAGAAAATTTATCTCTCTTGGTCTCAATATTCTGAACTATAAAATTAGGGGGTCAATAAAATCTCAAGAGTCCTGTCAAAGCTGATGTTCCATGATCTTTCGTTTAGTCAAGCTCTCCAGATGAGCAGTTAGAAAGAGAATGACCTGTACGGAGAACTTTAGAATGGCTCTTTCCCTTACTTTGTTTTACTGTGCCCTAGATGTGGCCACATCAGGAAGTGGTCTGGAAGTGCCTGAATGCTCCTACTTGGGCAATCTCAGGCTGCTGTGGGGTAATATCTATGTCATTATGTAGGAAAAATAGGGAAACAAAGGAAAATCTCTAATTGCACTTTTTCTTGACAAAATTGCACTCCAGGTTCCCAACCACAAGGGGGCACTGCACTGTCAGAAAGGGCTAGGACCCTCTCGCAAGGATACTGCTGGGTTCATCAAAGTCTATACCAGCAGGCTGTCCAGCAAGATGAGTGCATGTGGGTCAGCGTCAGGATGGGTTCATGAAGGTCAGGCTCTGGGAGAAAAGAGGGCAGCCACCAGACAGTGAGGCCATGAATGTGGGAAAGCAGTCAGGGCTGAACGGTCAAGGAACAGCCCAAGTCAGAAGAGAAGGGCACTTCCTGACCTGGACCGCTCGAGAACTTTCCAATTCAGAGGTTTTCACCAAAGGCCAAAGTCCCATTCTTCCCTATGTATCTCATTCCCTTGGCCCCAGTGGCATAATGTAGACACATGAGCTAACGTTCAGAAGAGGGTCAAAACACCAATGTTAACACTCCATCGTTCCAAGTTCTTAGTGTCTACCTTCGCTAGATAAAGATCACTCTTGGAAACCAAGTATCTAGTATTCCATTCAGAAGAATTTCCACATAACTTCCTTTTGTGCTCTTAAAATTTAAGTGCCCAGATGTGATCTTTGAGGCATTTAGCTACCCTGAGACTCATGCTTCACTCAGAATTCAGTCTTTGATTTTCTTTTTTAAGCACAAACATAAGGATTTGAAGTGGTAACTTTTTCCATATTGTGGTCCTCAACTTCATTTTCCAAAATTCTTTTTTCTAAATCTAGAGCAAAGTTACCTGTAGAGTGGCTTCAATATTTTTTGAACTCATATATCTAGAAGAAATAAAATAATTTTCTTATAAGTGGGGGTTTTAAATAAAATACAGCTACATTAAAAATAAGATGAAAAATTTATTATGTACAAATGATCATAATGTTTTTAATGACATATATTTTATTCATCTATACAGCTAAGGTCTTGTTTGGGCAGGAAAAAGTAAAGTTATTAAAGTTAAGTTTTGTTTAAACTTATATAATTTTTATAATTTATTTCAGTTAAACTCTTTTTTCTTTGTTAAAATAGTTGTTACCTACTCCACAAATTGAATTATGTCCTTGAATTTATCATGAGTTTGTTTTCATTTCTGTTCTTGATGTGAAGGTTCAGACATAGGAAATCGTTTCCTGTATGAATCCCTGTGATAAAGACACCACATTAACTTAAAGAATAGTTACTTTAAGTGATGCACTTATGAATTTGCTTAATTTCATTTCTTATAGTAGAAATTAGCTGTTTTAGAATCTTTAAGCATTTTGCACACCTTCTATGGATAGAGTTCTGGAAAGGAAATGATTCAATGAATGTTTCAAGTAGCAATGCTGCCTGACACCTAGGGGCTTTGTCTGTGAACTATTTAGCATTTAGTAAACTCAGCTTTGGGTGATTGGTATGGTGGGGGGAGTGAGGAGAGAGGGGATTTCCTTTCCTGTTCTTAGAGGACTTTAAGTCTTACTGGGAATATAAGTAACAGTCAAGAGACAGTAAGAACTCAAATAATTACTTGTATTTTGGATACAAAATGTCCCCAGATATAACGCTTGCTCCCACCCAATCTCCAATATACCTGCACTGTTTGGTATTCTTTGGAAAAGGTGATGTGAGAGAACTTCTGTTTCCCTAAGCCCTCAAAGACCAGTTTTGAGATTTTCCTTATTTTCTTCCACCATTAACACTTTCCAGGAGATAAGACAAAGAGGGTACAGGATTGTGATGACTAATTTTATATGTCAACTTGACTGGGCCACAGGGTGCCCAGATATTTGATCAAACATTATGCTGGGTATGTCTGAATGGAATTAACATTTAAATATATAAATTAAATAAAGTAGATTGTCTTCCCTAATATAGGTGGACCTCATCCAATCAATTGAAGATCTGAATGGAACAAAAAGGCTAAGTGAGAGAAAACTCTTCCTGCTTGAGCTGAGACATTGAGTTTTTTCTGCCTTCAAAGTCTCAAACTAAACATTCTACCTTTTTGGTCTTAAGCCTGCTGACTTCGGACTGGAACCACACCATTCACTCTCCTGGTTTTCGGACTTTTGGACTTGGACTAAATCTGTACCATCAGCTCTGCTGGGTCTCCAGCTTGCTGGCAGCAGATCTTGGGACTTGTCAGGCTCCATAATTGCATGAGCCAGTTCCTTATTAGAAGGAGATATTTGTCTGTTTCTCAGGAGAACTCTGACTAATTCACAGGTCTTTCCCTTTAGCTTATCAATATGTAAAGTACTTTTAAAGTATTTTCCCAAAAAGAAAAAAATGCAGAAAAAAAAGAGAAATGCAAGAGTGTCTAGCTTTGCAAATAGCCAACCAGTCCGAATGTTGGCTGAGCTTTTCCAGCCAATACTGGCTCCCATCACTCTTTTCTGAACTGTTTCTGCCCTCGGTCTCCAGCTTTAATTGCTTAGAGAATGTAACCATTCCCCTACTATGAACCCACAGGCTGGTGTTAGGCAAGGTCTGCAGCCTCACCAAGTGCCACTCAGTACCCTTTTCTCTGCCATCTGGAAGTGGTTTGGAGCCATTCAAAGGGGTCCTCTGCTTGATTCTGACAAGCATTGCTTTTACTTCTCGTTTCCCTTTGAGGGCCCATACTGTCTTGATTCTAGCCTGGGCCTCCATTTACATTTTCTACTTCACTTGAGGCACATTGCCTAAAACTTCACTGAAGGGCAGTGCTACGGTTTGAATTTGTGTCCCCTCCAAAATTTATGTTGAAGCTTAATCCTCAATGCAACAGTGTTAAGAGGTCAGACCTTTAGAAGGTAATAAGGCCATGAGGGCTCTGCCATCATGGGGTGATTAGTAACCTTATAAAAGGGCTGGAGGAAAAAAGTTAGGCCCTTTTTTTGCTTTCCGTCCCTTTTGCTTTATGAGGACACAGTGTTTAGCCCCTCTAGAGAATGCAGCAACATGGCACCATCTTGTGAGCAGAGAATGGCCTTTACTTGACACCAATTTTTCTGATACCTTGATCTTGGACTTCCCAGCCTCTAGGACTGTGAGAAATAAATGTTGCTTATAAATTACTTGTTTGTGGCATATTGTTATAGCAGCATAAACAAAGACAGAAATAGGTACTAGGAAGTCAGGTTGTTGCTTTAGCAAATACCTAAAAATGTAAAAGCAGCTTTGGAACTGTGTAATAGGTAAAGGCTGCGGGAGTTCGGAGGTGCATGCTAGAAAAATCCTAGATTGCCATGAATGGCCCGTAATGGGTGATTGTGGTGAGGACTCAGGAGATCAGGAGAGCTATAGACAGAGCCTCAATCTTAGAGATTACTTAAGTGGTCGTGATCAGAACATTGGTAGAAATACAGACAGTAAAGGATATTCTGATGAGATTTTAGATGGAAATGGGGGACATCTTATTGGAGACATCTTATTAGAAAGATCATACTTGTTACAAAATGGCAAGGAACTTGGCTTAATTGTGTCTATGTCCTAATGTTTTATGGAAGCAGAGCTTAAGAGCAATGAACCGAGATAACTGGCAAAAGAAATCTCTAAGAGAAGTGTTCAAGGTGCTGCATGGCTTCTCTTGACCACTTACAGTAAAATTCAAGAAGAGAGAAATGAATTAAATACAGGATTTATAATCAAAAGGAAGGCACAACTTAAACTTTTGGAAAATTCTTAGCCTGGACAATATTGTAAAGAATATAAAAAGCATGTCTGGGAGAAAACACCAAGGGTGTGGCCAAGCAACCGTTTAATGAGGACATTTGTACAGATAGGTAGAAGACAGGTGCTGTTAATCAGGACAATGGAAGAATAACTGTAAAGGTATATTGGAGATCTTCTAGGCTGCCACTCCCATCACAGGCCCAGAGTGCTAGGGTCTTTAGAGCAGAATGGTTTCAGAAAAAGGACTCAGTGCTCCTGTAGGATCTTGGGGCTTGCTGCACCAAGTTTCTGCTCCCTGCATTCCAGCACAGTGCTCCTTGATCACTCCAGCTGTGACTCAAATAAACCCAGGTACAACTTCGTCTGCTGCTCTAGAGGCACAAGTGGTAATCCTTGGCAGTGTCCACCTGATGCTAACTCTGCAGGCATGCAGAATACACAAGCTATGGCAGCATGGCTGCCTCTACCTAAATTGCAAAAGATGCCCCAGAGAGCCTTGGGACCCAGGCATAGAACTACCACAGAGTTCGGGCCACCACAGAGAATGATCAGTAGGGTAATGCCTAGCAGAGTCATGGGGATGGGGCCACCACAGAAAGTCTCCACTAGGTCAGTGCTTAGTGAAGCCACGGGAGCAGGGCCATTTCCATGGTCCCAGAACTATAGAGCCACCAGTGTGCAATGCCAGCCTGGGATAGCTGCAGGCACCTGACTCCAACCCCTGTGAGCTGCTACATGGGCTGCACCCAAAAAGACCATGAGGGCGGGGCTGCTAGGAACCTCTGGGGCCCAACCCCTGCCCTAGTGTGTCTGGAAAGTAGAACTTGGAATCAAAGAAGATTATTCTGGAGCCTTAAGATTTAATGTTTGCCTTGTTGAGTTTTAGATTTAGTAGGGACCTGGTACCCCTTTCTTATGTCCTGTTTTTCCCTTTGGAATGGAAATGTCTGCCCTATCCCTGTCCCACCATTGTATTTTAGAAGCACATAACTTATTTGATTTCCTAGGCTCACAGCTGGAGGGCAAATTTGCCTCAGGATAAATCACACCTTGAATCTCACCCATATCTGATTTAGATGATACTTAGATGAGAATTTGAGCTTAGACTTTAAAGTTGATGCTGGAATGAGTTAGGAATTTTGGGACTATTGGAATGGAATTAGTGTGTTTTGTATGTGAGAAGTACATGAATTTTGGGGGGCCGGGAGTGGAATGCTATGGTTTGAATATTTGTGTCCTCTCCGAAATTCATGAGGAGAAAGAAAGGAGGAGAAGGAGGAGCAAAAGGAGAAGAAGGTGGTTGTAGGAAAAAAATGCAACAACTTGAAGTAATTTAGCCCACATAACAAAGGAACCTGGACCCAGTATGGGATTTGTAAATCTCAGACCAGTGCTCTTGGCACTAACCAGTCCTTTTTAGACAATTCCATGAAGCACTACAATGGAAGTCATTCATCTTCAGAGCTTCAAGAGAGGGTCCTAAAAGCCAGAATGGTTGAATGGTTGATGAAGGTTTTTAGAGGAGGTGGGATTTAAGTTGGGTCTTAAAGTTTGAAGAAGATTTGGAAAACACACATTCCTGAGGCAAAAGGGACAGGTAAACACTTGGGTAATGTTAGAATACCCACTGGACACTTGTCATCTGCCTCTAATATCTATCCTTTCCAAGAAGAGGAACTCACAAGCATATCAGCAAAGCAAACTAGCCAGTGTACCAAACGCATTTTCAAGTGAACAGATGTTCAAATTGTATGCAGCTCGTCTTTGCACTAAAACAGTAAGTCAGTAGTGGCATGCATTCTCATCATTAAGTGGGGCTGCTGTGAGTGTTCAACGTACAAGTTGCTTGTTACCTGTCAGCCCATAGCAGTAGGCTGCCTGCATATCTCAAAAGTAGATGGAGAAATGCAATCTGCAAGGACAGTTGAGGCTCCCACAGGAGCATAGAATTGCCTCTAAATACAAGGGCTCATGAACATTTTACATCCCCTTGGGAAATCCCTCTACACCCCTGCCTCGCTGGTTTCCTGGTACAAGATCCAATAAATCTGCACACTCAGCTTAGACTTAGTGCCAGGCCTCATAATGGAATGATTACATGTGTTTTGTGTGTCAGAGACGTGACAGAAAGATTATACAGTGTAGTGAAGCAATCTTTGGGGTTTTGGCAGGGAAAGAGAGGAGATAAATATATGTCCAGGGTAGAAAAATGGCAGCTCATAGAATTGCTGTCTCAATGTCACTCAATCATTCAGCAAAAATGTATTAAGTTTAGGTCAGTAAGCATTTATCAAGTTCCTCCGATGTGACAGGTATTGTATTACATGCTGTGAGAACCGAGGTGCACAGGACACATCATTTATCCTTGGTGTTGTGAAGTCCACTAGAAGAGCCAGGCATGTAAAAGATGGTTTTAGTGTAATGCAGCAATGTAATAATAGGGATCGTGACAAGGTACAATGGTGGCACAGAGAAAGGAGACTTAGCTCAGCCTGGAGTGTCAGAGGAAGCTTCTGAAGGATGATTCAGGAAGGACAAGTAGTGTGAAGGGGGAGGAATGCTCTGAACTGAAGAAATAACGTGAACCAAAGTACAGAAGTGGAAATGATCCTGGTATGTGTGTGAACTTGGAGGGTATGTAAGGGAACAGGAGGGGGAAGGACATAGATGGACTAAATAAAAGAGGCTTGGAATTATTGGAGTAAAAAGAAAGATTGATGAGTGCTGCAAGGGATTCAAAGAAAAAGCACAAACAGTTCTACCAAGGAACTGACCAGTTGGTCAAATTAACAAGTTAAAGATGCGTTTAAAGTTATAATAAATACAAGACCCCCTTGTAAAAGATACCAAGCCCAATAAGAAGGTGGTAAAGTGCCAAAGTGAGTTGGAGAATTACATGAAATAGGCTTGTAAGAGGGAGAAGACACTAGATGGGGGAGAGTTCCAGGAGGCAATGGTATTTGAGCAGATGGGAGGATCATGTATAAGTAGGTAGAAGAGAAGGAGCATGTCATCCCAGGCAAAGAGAACATCCTGAAGTACCTTTAGGTTTAGTCACTTTAGGATCACGTAGGAAGGAAGACCTTAGTGTAACAAAAAACTTACAGAATGAAAACTAAGGTATTTGTATATAAAACATTCCAAGTGGGAGAAATTTCTTCCCTAGAAGGTCAGGCTGGGAATCAACTAGAAAGAGAACCACTCATGGGCTAATGTGTAGATTTATAAGAAAGACAGGATGGGCAATGCTTTTGTAGCTTTAGTACTAAGCTGTGTTCAAGAAGCTTCCTCTTTTTAAACAATCAATAGGACCAGTCTGGTCCTAGGTGAATACAAGTATGGTTCTAAATCAAAGAGAATTTATAGAAATCTGCAGTAAGGAGTCTAATATGTCAGGTGTTTAAAGTTCTTCATCCATGGCCTGTTAAAGGGAAGGACTGTAACTAAACGACTTTACAATTTATCACAGAAACCAGGACAATTGTGTCTGGGATGAATGCAAACAACACAAGATCCTAGGAAAGCCAGTATGAATGAGGATCGTCTAGGCAAACTGGGACTCTTGATCCGTGCATTAGTTGGGGTCCAGTCAGGACAACAGGAACCACACTAGTCATTTCAACAGAGAGAATTTAATATAGAAGATGGGTTAAACTGGTCCAAGAAAGCAAACTGGGAGCACTAGGGAAAGGGTGGGGAAACAAAGGCAAAGATTGAGGGTGTCAGCATCTAGAAGCTCAGAGGACGAACCCTGTAGGACCGGGCTCAGCCCTCTGAGGAGGCAGCACATCCTTGCTGCTTCTGGGTGACTCAGGAAGTCTTAATAAGAAGTCCATGCAGTAGAGGCTCAGCTCTTTGAGAGCAGGTATTGCCCTGCTTGGAAAGGCACCTTCCTGGGGCTTTATGAGATTGGTTCTGGGAGTGCTGAAAGAAGTTGAAGGTTGGAACCAACTGGCGATGCTAAGTGAAAGGCCATTGCCACAGGCCAACCCCTGGTTGCTGCTCCCATGCCCCTGTTTGCAAAATTTAAGAGAAAGGCATCTGACTGAGGAAAACTTTAGCCTGCAGATCCCAGCCTCGGTGTCACACAGCAGAGCATAGAAAGGTGGACTTAGAACTGAGCAACACTGGTGTAATAATGGGCACAGTTATTCTTACTGTACTTGCAGAACCAGGATTGAAATTGTTCTGATTTTGAGGAGGAAATTCTCCTAAAAGATCCTTCAGCTCAATAAGTGATAAAAATCACTATCTGGTCTGCAGAAGAAGAAAACAGCATTTATCAGTTATTCCCTTTGTGACAGGAACTTTACAAACGTTGATTCATTAATCACAATAATCCCATAGAACTTGTGTTCATCCTGTTTTTACAGATGAGGAAACTGAAGTTTCAGGTGGTTAAGCTGCTTGCACAAAAACAAGTAGCTAGGGAGAGGCATGTTCTAGAAACATGGACTAGAAGCAAGTTCCATGTGATTCCAAAGCCCAGCTCTTTCCACCAGCTCTTGGTCTTCCTAGGGAGGAAGCCGCTTCTTTACAGGGCTGAGGCCCATGATCCTGGATGGAGGGGCAATGGCTGGACCACTCATGGAGGCCCTGGGCTAAGTGACCTCTGCTAGCCACTGGCTTCTGGAAAGCCCATGCCCAAAAGGTTTTCCATCCTTTGAGTTCACACCTAGCCAGTCTCAAAACCTAAAGTGATTTACTCCGGCTAAATGCTGGCCTCACCATTCGTGGGAAGGAGCCAAGACTTTGTTTGAATGAGCTCGCCATCTCTTGGAGAAAGCATCACGCTGCAGCCACCCATAGCTATATTTTGGAGAGAGTGTGTTTGTGTGTCTGTCCATGTATTCATGTGTCTTATAAATTCAACCTTACTCAGTAGGATGGCATTCTTGGATAACAGACCCTTCAGCCAGACGGCCAAAATTGCAAAGGCAACAGTTATTTTTTGGCTGCATCAAGTTCTTCAGCCTTAGCTGAAGATGAAGGCAAATTTGCCTGTGTTTTCTGGAAATGCTGATGCTGAGATGGGACCTTACTGGGGAATTCACCAAGGCCCAAGGGAACTGAGAAGATAAATGCTACCAGGCGGCTGCAACTTGAGCAAAATTCCAAAACAATAGAATGTCAACTGAAGATCATAGAAGACTGTGGCAAGTATGACAGAAAGCAAGGGCAATGGCTGGGTCCTGAGACCAATGAGGATGTGGATAATGGGTGCTGGCACTACAAACACTGCTTTGAAAGAAGCTCGAAGGAAAGGAGGCAGATTCAGCACTCCCTACCCAGGACTCCAGCTCATCACTGAGGAAGAGGGAAATGCAGCCAGCGGTTTGGCAAACTGCCCTCCCCAAATACCCCTGTTTCAGCCTTCACAGTGGTTTCCTGAGCAGCTCAGGGCGGGCCAGGTATGGCTTTCTCCTGTCATGTCAGTGTTCTCGCAGAGAGGGCTTTTGGGCCCTTTTGCAAAGTGACTTGGCTGGAGCCACACTCCTGCCAGCGTGGCAGCTGTTACCACTTATACCAAGAACATCTGGCCTGAAGATTGCAGTAAAAGTGACACTTGTCTACAGAGAAAAAATGTTGAAGTATACATTTTGGACATGAAGAAATAAGTAATGACATTTAATGTTTTCATAAAGCTGCTACACTGAACAGCAATCGTCCAAACCCCAGGCCCAGGCATGGGTATATCTGTCTATTGCTGTGTGCCTGCAGGTCTGTGAAAGGCCTTGTATCTGGAACATCACTGCCTGATGCAAGCTTTGTCCTCCCTCTGAAGACATAGAACAAAGGAGGCCCTTGGTAAGACCTCTTCCTTCAAGATCTGAATCACAAAATTGAGGAGCAGGGAGCAAAATGTAAGGAGCAACCACCAGATGACAGGAAAGCCAGCTCTGAGTTGCAATGGTGTTACTGGGTAAATCACATTGCTGGGGTCAAATTTCTCATCTGTAAAATGGGAGTGTCACCGATGATATGTTTAAGGTTCCTCCACATTTTGTATTCTGTGCTTTTAAAAATAGAGACAATTGCACCATTCCTATGCCAAGCCTGTAGGTTAAACATGATTCTTTCCAGATCCTGCTAGTAAAATGCACATCCCCCTTGATGTGGTGATCCTTGCTACCCCTCACTCAGGATAAGAGAGAGTGTCAGACAGAGCCAGCCTGGAAGTTATGGGCTCTTGGAGAGGAAGACAACACCAAAAGGGGGATGAATGATACTCCCAAGACCCTGTCCTGATTTCATGCTGCCTTGTAATACTCTTCACAGCTATGTCCTCAGCACATTGCTTCAACTTAGGCATCTTCTGCATTTGATTTTAAAGAGCGGAGGCTGAAGAGAAGATGAAGCATTCTTCCAGTAACTAGCTTCTGTTTGATTGGTAGAATGTCAACTGGCGATATTCTAATGACCACAGTGAGGCTGGCAGAAATTTGGGTAATCAAATAAGAGTGTATATTTAATAACTTTTTGATTTGTGAGTGATCAATCCTTTGCATAGTTCTCTGTCTTTTGAATTAAAATGTGTTACCTCTGCCAAAATTACACGTGAACAATGCATTACTAATGTGCAATTACCATCAATAATATGTATATTACTGGGTAAATGCATGGCTTATCAAAGAAGATCCTATGAGCCCTTTGTTATTTTCTCTTCCTCTAGGAGGTGCCAGGCTCCTGCTCTGGTGCCAGGAGAGGGGAGTGACCACGTGGAAGGGCCAGAGTGAGGTTGCTGGCCGGCCCAGACTGCTTACTGTCAGACCAAAGGAGAGGTGGCAGTAGATTTAGGGCTTGTGGTTCTGTAGAGCAACTGCAGTTTGGTGTTGCAATCTTTCTAAGCTTTAGTCTACAGGCTTTTGGTATGATTTTGTAGCTTTATCTCTCAGTTCTAGAAGCTGAGATTAAAGCAAAGACACTGAACAGAGCTAATGCCTGGGCCTGGAGATCTGAACGGTGTACACTGCAAACATTCATGTGCCTACCTAAGGGAGCAGGAGGAATAGGACTGGAACATGGCCTGGGCTTCTGCATTTCCAGCACGTTCCCAGGTGATGCTGATGTCACTGGAAGACCACACTAAGGAACCAGGGTGCTGCCATTATGCGCTTGGGTTTTGGAATCAAATACCTAGTTTAAGTCCTGGCCCCAGACGACCTAGCTATGTGACTTTGGGATAAGTATGTAACATTTCCAAGCCACAATCTCCTCAGACATGAAGCAGGAATAATCACTATCTTGATGCTTCAGTTTGCTAAGAGGATTTGTGAAGCTCATGCTGGGTCCAGGGCCTGCTAGGCTCTGGAGAGGAGTGGGTCCTTGGAAGAACTGTGTCCCACTACTGACCTCTGAGGCTTCCTTCCACTTCCAGGACCACACTCATGAGCCTAGGCACAGCCTCAGAAAGACTGCTGGGCCTCAGTTCTTCCTCAACAAAACAGGGGTAACAGAATGGCATCTCCTGTGGGAGGTGAACCACAACAGAGCTACATTTGCTCAGGAGCCCTGACTCCTCTGTGACAGAAATCATAGTTCATGGGAACCTTCTGTTAAACCAGAGCCCTATATACACTGATCCTAAGGAAATCTTTATAGACACTTTAGAAGATATGCAAACATCACCTCATCCATACATATGATAGGTGACAAAAATTGATAGAACTCATATACAACACTTTATGCTACTGTTAAAACCAATAGACATGTAAAGTGAGTTTTTACCAAAGCGAAGTTGAGAAGTACTGTTAAAATAAAAGCATTAAAAACAACAGCAACAACAAACATGTTGACTAGTGCCTAATGTCCTGACCCCAAGTGACACAAGAATAATCAGCTATCCTAGTGTGTCCATTCCGCTGTCTAGACTGCTTCTGTGTGAGATTAACTGGAAATCCTATGAGAAAATACAGAATGTGCAGGGTGAAGGGGCAATCAAGGACTCCTCATTGAGCTGGTGGCACCTTCCTTCTCTTTGCAGCTTCTGATGATACTCATGGAGCAAACTATGGGTTAAAAAAAAAAGCCCACTGAGTGACTTTAGAGGCCTCTTTTCCCTCCTCTTACCACATATGCAATCAACTCTCCAGCACTAAAGTTAACTTCCACTGACCTGAAACTACAGAACCCCTTTGGCCTCTGTTTGACCTGTTTTTGGAGGGCAGCTTTGCTCCTGGGTTCTCTTCTGTTCCTCTGTGTTTCCAAGGGACCTCTTATGCAAAATGACTTCTCTTTGAACTGAGATGGATATTTTTCTAAGACCTAGGGCATTCACTCACTAGTATAAATCCGCATGAGGGTAGCATGGGAACCTCTCCATGATGTGATTGAAAGCAAACCCAAGCACCTTGCCTCCACATCACCCTTCAGCCCCCTAGTAGCCAGTGCTGTCTTCAAGATTAAGAGCTAAGTAAGCCTTTGATGAATATCAGTTCTGGTCCTTATCTCTTATAGATAAAGAAAAGGGGGTTTACAAGAAGAAACATACTGAAGTACATATAATGCTTTAATAAAGAGCCATTTCTTTACATCTGGATAACTTCAATCCTCAGGATTCTCCTTAGCAAGACCCAGACCCTACTGGGTAGAATCATTCTTTACTAATGGTTCTCAACATGTATGTGCTCTAAAGACCACTGGTGCCAAAGTCATCAGTGGAGCTTTTTAAAAATGCCAACTCCCCAGTCCACTGTGGGCCTCCTAAATCAGAGTGCTGGGGATGGGGCCTGGGAATCTGCATATTGACAAACTCTCCAGGTGATTTCGTGGCACAGGACTTTTGAAAAGCACCTGTCTAAACCGCTGACACCTTAACTCTCTGATACCACACAGGCAGGAATTAGTTGACTGACCCACCCTTGAACTGAATTGGGATATGTGCCCGGCCCTCCCTTTCCTCAGTGGGTGGCCCTTGTACCAGGTTGGCTAAGAATGAAATTCTCTGTCCAGGCATCCTGCAGTGGCACTCCTGCTCCCAGTTACTTTGCTGCCTGTTCAGGACCCTGGGCACTGAGAACTAATCTCCTTTTCTCTCTGTGTGGATCTGATAGCCTGGCACAGCTCCCATCAGCTGTCTTCTCCGAAAATTAAGAATGAACTATCCTGACTACATTACATGGCTTATTCCTCCTTAGGTAATCTCCTGAAATGTTTGTTACGGAATGAAATTCTGGCAAACCAAGTCATGATTCCAGAAACTCTCTATGTGGGATAGATTATAATACTTTAGTTTTAAGTTTTCTCTCCATTTCTTTATTGTTGACATGTGATATGAAAACCAATACCTAAATATACTAAAAGAACCCAACCATTGGTCATTTTGAAGTGAAAAATCATATGCTAATATATATTTTCTTTCTTGTTTGTTTTGTATCTACTTCAAGTGTTTCAGCAAATGCTTTTCTTTTCCACGGAAAGGTTCTCATGTAGGGAATTGGAGATATGACCAGCAAATTTATTTGCCTGGAGTCACCTAGGAAGAGAGTTACGGTAGGAACTGGCATTTCAAGTGTTCCCCCACTTCCAGCCTAGACCATGGAGGAAGAATATTGTCTTTTGAGGGTGGCTAAAATAAGGGATTGTAGTTTTCTGCTGTGTGCAGAATCCCTACTACATTGTAATGTAACTCAGATGCACAAATATGACTCTATGACTCCTCCTTCTGAGTCTAACTTCCTAGAAATCAGAGGAAAGATTTATTTTTATTTATTTATTTGTTTTTTATTTTTGCAGATGGGGTGGTCCCCTTCCAGTTCACTGTATTTATTCCCTTTGTGGAACATTCTCAATTCCTATCTGTCATCCTTCCATCCCTCTCATCTCCCCAAAGCTGATGCTTAAGTTTAAGTTGCACTTGGTAGAGGAACACAAGGTATTAAAGCCACATCCAGTAGGATGCTTTCAAGTTCCCAGGAGCAATAGCATCCCTTCTAGTTGGGCCACCGCCTTGGGGGCTCAGCACCTCTTCAGGGTGACAGTCTGAAGCCAGGAAGCCCCCCTGGCATAAACACTAAAGAGGCAGAAGCACCTGGCCTCCTTTTATTCAGTGGGTAATTCTACTCATGCATTAAGGTGAGGCACAGCGCTGCTTTGCATCACTTAGGGAGGGTTGGTGTATGTAGTAATTCTTTGGAATGTCCAAGTTGGGTCCACTCCCTTTCCACCCCTCACTGCAAGCTCAAGATAGGGAAGTGGGAGGCCCTGCCTCAGAGGAGCAAAGTGAGTGATGGACAGCAGGAGGACACAGCCTTCCTCTAAGAACTTGGAGCAGGTAGGGAATCTGTCTTTCTCTCTGCCCTTTCCTTGCTTGTTTTCTCTTGGTATTTTGCTCCAATGAGTGGACCTGACACTTTAGGAACTCCTTCTGTGCAATGTGGCATAGTCCTCTGTAGACAGAGAATTGACCAAAGAGCCTGTTAACAGGTATATTCTTAGGATTTCTCTCTTCAGGTCTCTATCTGAATACCTGGAGCTATGATGACGAGAGGGTCCTGCTACAATATTCTGTACGGAAATTTGAGAAAAAGGAAGCAGCAGAGGAACTGGAATCTAACGGTCTGGGAGGAAGGAGAGGATAGGAAACCTCACGGGTTTCAGGGAAATCGATTCACGGAAACAGACTCTCTCTCCCTTCCCGCGCTGTGTCAGAAAGTCAGGATTTGGGATCCAAAGCAGGGCGTGCAGACCTACGAGGGGCTGCGGAGGGAGGCACCGGAGGGCACTTCTCACCTCCGGGTGTGCCGGGAGGGGCGCGCGGACCCAGCTCGCAAATGCAGGATGGGGTCCCAGTAGATCTTTGCTCATCATCTTCCCAGGACCAGAAGCAAACGGCGGCAGATAGTTGCTAGGAATTTCGGATTATTTAAAAACAAACAAACAAACAAGAGCCCTCATCCATCTGAGAGCAACGACGTCTGGTTTGGGACAGGGAAACAGAAACCCCGTGGCGAGAAGAAATTCCTCCTCCGTTTGCTCTTTGGAAGGGTAAGCGTGTGCGTACTTTTAAACGAGTAGCAGCAAACTTCGTAATTGAGAAAAGAAAAATTGAAGGACTGAGATACTCTTGGGCAAAGTGAAATAAGGATACTGTGGGTTAGAGTTTTCCAGGAAGGGGTCCCGAGATGTGGCTTGCTCGCCAGCAGGGGGCACGTTTTCTTTAGGATTGCGTCCCAGAATCTCGAAACCTCGCAACCGGACTCTCTCCGAGTCCCATCGCCGGAAATCGCTCTGCAGATAATAACCCTCCGGTGTCTGGAAATGTTTAATTACCGCGAACACTCCTTCCTCCAGCGCCTCCCGCCGCCGGTGCAGCCCGGCAGGACCCAGCGCCACGGGTGCAGTAGGTGGCTCTATCCGCAGGATTCCACCCTAACTATCCACAATTCCGTTCGAACTACTGTTCTCCAACATCCCCGGCTGATTAGACACTGCCTTGTTTCTAATGCACTTATTTACACCTCGGAAAAAGGAAAAGTTCATTAACCTTAGTACATAGATCTGGATGCGTCTAAAATAATCTGACAACTCAAATTTGTGTAAAATGTAAAACCCACGCCGTCTTTTACATACATTTTACATTTGATCTTCGAAACAGAAGACAACATCATTCCATTTTCCCGATGGTAGTATGTCCGTGCAATTCCATGCTCGTATTTATGCTTCATGTCACACATATTTTTACAAACTAAAGGGGTGTGTGTGTGTGTGTGTGTATTGTTACATTTATTAAGGTGAAAGAGTTACATCTGTGTGCCCGTAAAGAACTTACCAAACGGGAACTGCCTGGAAAAACAGTTCACTTTCCCTTTCAGTTTTGATACTGTAACTTGTATGTCGCTGTCACAACAAAAAACACCGGCTCTTGCGTTCATCTAGCATCTGTTCTTTTAAGAACCCTGGATTGCATTATGTTATCAGAGGAGTTATCTGAACAAATGTGCGCAGGAGTCCTGTTACCTACCTCCCGTGCTTAAAAATGCTTCCCATCCCCAAGCTGGATTTTGACCTGATTGACCGTAATGGTTCCAGAGGAACTATTGAGCCATTACTATTCATCATCTAAATGAATACAGAGGGACGCCTAAATCTCCAGGTTATTTGAAAGCTCTGTACATGCGTAAGGGGGTTTCTAACAAGCAGACCCCCAAATGTCTGCAAAATAGTTACAGGAAGTAGTTGCGTTGGAAGCAAAAATTCGCAAGTGCTGAGCAAACTCCATTTGAAAGAATGAGGTCTTTTTTTTTTTGAGGCTATGGGGTGCGGAGAGGTGGGGTTGATTTTTTTTTAATCCAAAACAACTCAAAGCAATATAGACCACATTCTAGTTAATTTTCTGGAAGCTGCTCACTTTTCACTCTGAAGACACACTGGGGCGCTTTCCCAAAGAGCAGGAATCTGGAGAGGGGCTGGGGTTTGGCGTGGAGACAGGAGCAGAGGCCGTCACCACCCCAGGCGTGCCCAGGAAAAGGCGACAGCAGGGCTTGCTGCGGGACTGGGTTCAGTGCGGTCCATAGTCCAGAGGCCCGTGCAGACGGAGGGATCGCTCCCCTGACGGACCTCACACGGACTGGCGGGTTGTGGAGCGGAGCGCCGGACAGAGAGCTGGAGGCCTGGTCTCTACTGCGGGGACCCTTCTTCTAGGCTGCCCGGTCCCAGCCGAGTCTGGGACTACTCGGGCGCCCGCGGTTGCGCCCCGAAGGCAGTGAGCGAGAGAGCCAGAAAGAGCCGCGGCGGAGTTCGCGCCGCCTGGAGTCCTCAGGCTCAGAGCTAGCAAAAGTTACAGCCGCGGTTGCAGAGTGCGCTGGACTCCCAGTAATGAGATGGGAGTTTTGTCACCTCCATTGGGTTTCCAGGAGGACAGAACTGTTGGGTTACCGAGGACGGTTACCAAATTCGAAACGTGACGTCCTCGCTAGTCCTAAACACATCTAACCTCGCTTAAAAAGTACCCTTGTTGCTCTTAGGTGTCCTGAGTCCTGCCCTTGTCAATCCGTCCAAGCCGTAGTCCGGCACCTTGCTGCGAACCAGGGCCCGCTTAATGTGATCAATTTCTCTTAAATAGGCGGGGGATGGGATACCCCAGCACTGAGCGGCCAGACGAGGGATTCTTAGCTTCCTGGGCTTCTTCCTGCCTGCCCCGCCCAGAGGGAACCCCGACTCTGGTTGGCCTCCTGTGGAGATCGAGGCTAGGGTTTGGGGGTCACCCCCTTGGGAGCGCAGAGTGGGATGGAGGACTTTTCAGCTCCTAGCAATTCTTGAATTTCGTTATCCTGGCTCTCTGAGGCTGTGCATTGTCAGCGACCTAGGAGACACCTCTCTGAAGCCAGGCTTCTGAAACAGGTGAGCCCTTGTGGAAGGCCATCCTCACCAGCGCTCAGGTACACTCTGGCCTTGTCCTGTTCTGGCCTTGCTGACGAGCTCCAGACAGAGGTGGTCCTGATTCCTCTGGGAGGCACAGCCTGGGGGACCAACACCAACCTTGCTTCCAACACCCTGCTCTACATCCACTGAGGTCTAGAGACCTCTACATCCACTGAGGTCTAGAGACCTGAGTCAGGATCAGTTTTCAAGATAATCTGTCAAAGCAGTGGTGAAACAATTTGGTTGCAAGTTTCTTCTTTAAGATCAGGGACACTTTCTCTCCAAGAGCTCTCTAGGGATCCTACTACTTAGAGCTTTCTGGAAGTCCTGAGGCATATTGGTCAAGAGCCCTGTTTTAGAAGAGAAAGACAAAGGGAAACATAAAAGAAGCCCAGTTGAGCTGTGAGGGGTGCATAGCAGAAGATTGGGTATTTACGCCCCAGGAGGTTCCATCCCACCTGAATGACCAGCCACTGTTCCTAAGTGATCTGCACAGCCAGAGGCCCTATTGTGTGGGCATTATTTTTTCCTTCTTAACTTTTGCTGCTGGTAATGGAGATTACCCAAGCTTTGGAGAGACTGAGGCTGGAACAAGCACACTCCCTGTGTCCCAGGTGGAAGCCAGCAAAGTTCAGCATTGGCCTTTGTAGACTTTCCCTCCAGGCCTTTCCTTGCTCTTGAAGCTTGCTGTTCTGGAATCTCTAGGAAGGAGGTGTGATCTCAGTTCCCTTCTCTTCCAAGGGTTCTCACTCTAGCAAGAATGTCACTGCTTCCTAGCAACTGGTAAGATTCCAGGAGCATGGACAAACTTATGTGAATCTCTTACTTCTGCACTGACCTGAGGCACTGGGTAAGAAGGTTCGCTGCAGCAAATATTGCATCCTCTCTTACTCCTCCTCAAACAAGACAAAGTTACCCAGGAGTTAGAGGCTAGATTCTGTTCTAAAGGCCTAGGGATATAAGGAAACCCTCATTCAACTATGCCTTTGGGGGAGGGGGGTCTCCATGACCATCTCCCTAGGTCAGGTATTACAACCTTCTTCACCTCCCAAGAAAATCAGATTTGAAAACCAAAGCTGGAGATAGCAGAAACTCCTTGGGGGAGAGGCAGTACCAATACTTAAGGACCCACGGAAGCTAGGCTCCAGCTCCAAGGGTCACTCAGCAGCAACTCTGGGGCAAAGGCAGAGAGTGCAGTTTTGTGATCTGGACCCACTCAAGTCCTGGGAAACCAGAGACGCCTCCTGTGCCAAACCCAAGGCCTGGAAGGGTATTCCAGAAAGGCATTAGGCAGGGATTGGGCTGGGGTCAGCCGGAGGTCAGCTTTCAGAGATGAGTAGTCAAGGGGGTGTTGGTACCCTCCATAAAGCCTAGGCAATGAAGACAGAATTTTTAATGTCCAGACTCTGATTCCTTTCCGATTAAGGACTCTACCTGAACCAGCTCCTTGACTCAGAGGCCCTGGAACTGACAACTTTGCAGCTCAGCTGGCTTGCCAGTGCAGCTCTCTAAACTCCCATCCATCCTAAAACAAGTATGTGAGTAGAGAGTGCCACCGTGTATTAGGGTGAAATCTCAGAGAATTCTGAGCCCCAGGAAAATAACTTTCCTGACCTTTCACTACTCTTTGTTCTTTCTACTGGACTCCAGAACTTAGGGTCTGGGGTCGGCCATAAGCACTCGGACGTTACAGCTCGCTTGCTTCGGTGACCCTGGCCCTCCCGCACCAGGAATTAACCAGCGCTGCCTGGGTTAACACCCTGGCCCCGAGCACGCTTGGATGTGCAGGAGCTGCTCCACACTCGGGTCTGCTGCCTCTGGAAAGAGATTCTGGGAGGAGAGGCGACTCTGTCAGGCGCCAAAGTGGGTTGAAACCCAAGCCGCGGTGTAAGGATCCCGGTGCACAGAGCTACAGCCCCTCCCTCCCTCCCTTCTCCCAAAGAGCACGGGCTGTGTCCTAGGAGTCCAAGTATAGGACCTCGAAACGTGCGGTGCCAGCCCGCTCTCATCTGCTAGGGACCGTTTCCTCCAGCGCGCCAGGCGTGCCCCTCTGGACCCAAAAAGGCAGAAGGGGTCGCGCGGGACTGAAGAGGAGGGGACGCAGGTTGGGAGAGGCCGGGTCCAAGCGAGTGCAGCTGCCAAAGTCTGCTGCCCGGGTCAGCAAAAACTTTGTCTTTCATTGCGCAGGCGCATGGCAGGGTTGGGGGGCAGGGGAGGGAGGGGAGGAATCCTGAGGCAAGGGGCGGGGTGGGGTGGTGGAGGAGGGAGGGTGGTGGATTAAAATAAGTAGGCGGCTCGGTGCTAAGGGATGAGTGAGTCGGAGCTCGGCCTCTCCCCGGCACGTTCTCAGCTGCTCCTGGTTCAGACCCAGCGAGGGAGCTGCGAGCGAGGCTCACCATCCCGGGCGGGCAGGACCCGGGGCTGCTGAGCGCTCGCTCCCGCGTGTCCGGCGCTTAGAGTCCCCGCGGCAGGAGAGGAGTCGGGACTCTAGAGCTCCAGGGGGGCCTGTGGGCTCCAGCGCCTCCGGCTTCCCCAGTCCCCTTCAGCTAAAACCCCAGAGACGTGCTCAGCCCCGGGATCTCTGCGGAACAAGGTAATTGCAGTCCTGGGCGCCCGGGCTCAGCAAGGCGAATGCGGGCAGGACTCCCAGGTTCCTTGTCACTGCGCGGCGGGTGTCTCCTCTCTCTCAATGCCCCCAAGGAAGCTCTTGACAGACGAATGCTGCAGGACTTTTGTGAAAGTGAGAGCAGGGTGGTTGGGGGTGCTGGCTCAGGACTTCCCGCGCGGGGTCCTCGGTCTCTGACCGCCGGGGATTGAGGGGGCGGGCCTCAGCTACTGCCGCCAGCCCGCCCGGCTCTGCGGAATCCCGGGCGAGGTGCCCACGGACTTTGAAAGTCAATATGCGGGCCCCCTTTAAGAAACCAGAGCAACTTCAGCGGGCACAAACTTTCCCGAGACGCGCTCCTATCTCTGGCTGACGCCTCGGCTGACGAAGAAGGAAGGGAGAGGGAGTGAATGGCCACAGCCGCAGCAGACCGCGCCAGGGACAGGTGCATGCCCCAGCCCGGTAGCGCTTTCGTTCAAGTTTGTCTTTTGAGGAGTTGCGCTCTGGTATGAGGCCGACTAGAACCGAGAGCGCAGGGCCGCGAGTCTGAACCCCGCCTGGCACTTGCGCTCTGACTTAGGGATATTCTCCATAGGATGATTGCTCTGTGTCGTCAAGGCCTGGAGCGGAACCCTTGATTGTCCTGGTGCAGGGAGGCAATGCTGTGGGGCGCAAGGACTGCTTTCCACTTCCAGACTCAAACACAGCACTAGTGGAAACTCTGTGGAGCCGCAGTGTCTCCGGGCTGGGGATTGGAAAAGTTCTGTTACTCCCCTGACTGTCCGCTAATCCAGCCGTCAGGAGAGAAAGAAGGGGAAAGGGGTGAGGGCCTGCCTGCTGAACTAATTTCTCCTCCGAAATGTCTCGGATAAGAATGAAAAACCACGTTTAGTCCTTTTTCAGCAGCTCAGGCGGTAGCGGGTTGGGCTCTCAGTGTGTAAAGTAGCCGCGAGGGTTTCTTTGTTGCCACAATTTGGTTAATTTCACCCAGGCTAAGAGCTGCGCATTGGCTCTGGGGAACAAAACCACGTGCAAGGCTAGGGTGTCCCAGGTTCACAGCCCCCTAGGGAAGAGAAGGGCTGGAGGGGACTAGCAGCGACCGGCGGCGGGTAGATGTTCCATCCCAGGCTCCTCGAGGTAACTGCTGTTTTATTAAGATTGGGGAATGGATCGCCGAGGACGCAGAGGACATTTAAGTGCAGCCGGATGGCCGCCTTACCGATGGGTTCCTTAGATCTCGTTTGTTGGGAGAATGCTACAGAAGTATCCGGTGCGGTCAGTCCTCTTCACAGGGGTCCGGACGCCTGTCACCACTCATTGGAGATTCGATGTCAAGGCTGATTTTCTTGGGTTTCTTCTGGGCTCCCCCAGGCGCAAGCTCGTGGAGTTCGCTCCCGTCCTCATTAATGCAAGCAGTTAACTTGCTCACGCTCAATTAGCCCCAAATAAACCACTTTAATAGACTCTGCACACTTCATTAATGCCCGGCATAGGACTGGCGGCAGACCTGGGATTGGCGCTCCACCGCGCGAGGAACGCGAGTGCCCGCACTGCGCAGGGACCCGGGATCCCGAGCGCGAATTGCGTCTGCTGTGCGTGGTCGGGTCCCCTTATTCTTTCCCCCAGGTCCCGAGGCCCAAGCTGTTTGAGGAATGGATGCTTAGCCCGGGGAAGGGTTTTCCATCCTGTGTTTAAAGATCGAAAGTATTTGCCCTGGGGTTCCGGAGCCCGAGGGGTCGAGGGCTCGCTCATCCTTTCTGGCTGGAGGGGCTAGGGTGAGACTGTTTTTCTCTTAGCTGACCTCCTGAAACCGGATCGTGCTTTCGGCCCATTCTTGATACTAGTGTAAAGAGCCACGTTTCGAACGAATTTCGTCCAGGGGAAAGTACTTGGCGGGAGCCTGGGGAGCCCTGGCTTCCGAATGCTTCAGAAAACAAGGAACGGGCTGGGCCGCGGAAGAAAATAAATTTAGCGTTGGGGAAAACAAGATCGGGCAGACAGCCCGGAAAGGTTGGCTCCCAGGAACCATTATAGCTGCAAGCATTCCCCCTTCCCGGCACCCCCTACGGAGCCCAAGACGGCTCCGGTCTTGGCTCCCAGGAAGAAGGCGAGGAAAGGCCTAGCGAGGTTGGTGGTTTCTCCCACCCAGGCACGGAGCGGGTTCGGACTAGTGTGCAGCCCAGAGTCCCACAGCCACGGCCGCTGGCTTGGCCTTGGATAAGCCAAGCACCCAGAGGAGCAGGAGGAGGCCTTCGCGGCACCCATTGGGCTCTGGTACCCGGAGATGAGGATCTGATTTCCAGCGCCTGGAAGGGAAGAAGAAGTGACAGCAATTCAAAGAGCCCCCATCTCCCCTAAGTCCAGACTGACCTTTGAAGTTAGCGAGGCTTCTCCTCCTTCCTCTTCCCCTTCCCCAACCCAAATGGGTCCCAGCTTCCTCTCTGGCCCAATTTGAATTTTATTTCTCCTTGTGTCCGAGCTCTGGGATAGTCTCAGTTTGTCCCGGGCACGACCCGAACTTGGCTTGGCGCAGTAGAGATGACCGTTGCTGAAGCCACGGCGTTGCCGGCGGGACCAGTGCTCTGCTTCAGAGGCCAGATCATGCAGATAATGTGCCTCCTCTCGCCCTGAGGCTAAATTCATTGCAGCGGTTTGTATCCCAGTGCTAATTTAAACTGCGCAGGCAAATCGCTGCCAGCTCATGGTGTTTTTACACCCCATTTCCAGGAAGGCCTCTTTCCTTAGGTCCCACCACACAGCCAGTGGCCCCCTTGCCAGCTTCCAGGAGAAAAGGTTTTCCTGGGTCAACATTGTCCTCATACCTCCTGGGAAAAGGCACTGCACATCCCTGGACAGAGCCAGGCTTTGAAAGCCTGGCTGCAGCGAAAGGTAGAGGAGACTATGCCTGGGCCTTGCCCTGGGCTGAGGGTCAGCTCAACCTGGGGAGGAGGCACACCAAACTAGGGAGCAGAGCAGAGGCCAGTGCATCCCAGGGAAGGGAGATTACTCCATGTCAGAGGAAATGACCTAGGAAGAGGAGAGTACCGAAGGGTAAAGGAAGAAGTCAACAGCAGGGGATTGAGGCTGGGCAAGAGAGAAGGGAGTCCCAAGGACCCTGCTGTGACAATGACTTCTTAAGTAGCCCCCAGCTAAGAGCCAGAAGTTCAGTGCTTGGGCTTCCCAAGGCTCCCTGACAGTTTAGACTTTGCTCACCCTGTTCTTTCCTCCACTGGACACATCTGAGTTAGGAGTGTCTGGGAGGTAGAGATGAAAAGCATTTTTGCAGAGCTCAGATGTCTCCATGGAGGCTGAAGACCATGGCCAAGAAGGTCTGGAGATGCCAGCCTCTGGTGACTTCAGTGTGGCTTTCCTCTGGCCTTGCTCAAGCTCTCCGACCTTGCAGTTGGAGGTACATAGACCACAAGAATGGAGGCCTGGCCTCAGTGTTCTTGCCTATAGGCATACCCACCTGCCCAGGGCTCACTACACACAAGAATATGCGGACAACCCAAAGACCCAACTCCCTTTCTCTTTGGGGGAGTGAGGGCACTAATGCCCCCTTGTTTGTTACTGCAATTGTTCGACAGAGTAAATGAATGTGGATATTAGCACCCTCCTTGAAAGCAAAGTGGTCCCCAAGGGCTAAGGCAAGGCAGAGAGTCAGTCCACAAGCAGCTTCAGAGAGTGAAGCCAACAGATTTCACTTATATTAAGGCAGGGAAGCAGATTTAAGGTCAAAGTTGAGGGTTTTGAGGAGAAAGATGACAGGGCTTCTGGAAGCCAAATCGAAGGTCAGCCAGAAGACCTTAACGAACGGGAGCTAGGACGTGCATGCATTTGTGTGTCTGTGTATGTGTGTTGTCTGTGAGGCTCTTCATGGATGCTATGTGATCGTGTGTGTGATGCAGGGGTTACTGAATTTTTTTTTAAAGTCAGTGTTGTGCTATAAAACACTGGTTGTCCCAGTCTTTGCACCTTGTCAGTTCTGCCTCAGAATGTGTGAATCCACATGTGCATTTCTGTGTTTATCTGCAAATGAATGTGTAAGTGTGTTCCCCAGCTCCTGTTATCTTTGCAGGAGATTGTGATTCTACGTTGACCCAAGCTTACCTGGCTGTCAGTTTCTACAGGACAGGCAGTTTCCCTGTGCTTGTTTTTTTCTCAGTGTCTTGTATACAGTAGACCCTTCCCTCTCTCAAGCTGTGTGACTCTGCCAGAGGCCATTTGGAGGGAGCCTTCAGACCAAAGAGGGTTCTGAAAAGAGGGCTCCCCTGCATCTTACATTCCCACCTTCTTTGTGAGGGCAGTGGGTTTTGGGAGTGGGGTCTTAGACTCTTAGCTCCTGCGCTGGGTGTGAGGAGAGGGTGTGGCTGGGCTGAAATTCAGGAGTAAGGCGACCCACGCTGAACTTCTTTATTCCTCTCCACACCCCTGCTTTCTTTTCTTTGCAGATCCGGATTGGGAAGCCACTGCCACTGCCGAAATGGGCAGCAAAACCTTACCGGCGCCGGTGCCCATCCACCCTTCCCTGCAGCTCACCAACTACTCCTTCCTTCAGGCAGTGAACGGCCTGCCCACAGTGCCTTCGGACCATCTGCCCAACCTGTATGGTTTCAGCGCGTTGCACGCTGTGCACCTGCACCAGTGGACGCTGGGCTACCCGGCCATGCACTTGCCACGCTCTTCTTTCTCCAAAGTGCCGGGCACGGTGTCCAGCTTGGTGGACGCGCGCTTCCAGCTGCCCGCCTTTCCCTGGTTCCCTCATGTCATTCAACCCAAGCCGGAGATCACCGCTGGAGGCAGCGTTCCAGCGCTCAAGACCAAGCCGCGCTTTGATTTCGCCAACCTGGCCTTGGCCGCAACGCAAGAAGATCCGGCCAAGCTTGGCCGCGGGGAGGGCCCAGGCTCCCCTGGGGGTGGGCTGGGTGCCCTCCTAGATGTGACCAAGCTGTCTCCAGAAAAGAAGCCCACAAGGGGACGTCTGCCTTCCAAGACCAAGAAGGAGTTCGTCTGCAAGTTCTGTGGCCGCCACTTCACCAAGTCCTACAACCTACTTATCCATGAGCGGACGCACACCGACGAGCGGCCCTACACCTGTGACATCTGCCACAAAGCCTTCCGGAGGCAAGACCACCTACGGGACCACAGGTGCGGCACTGCGCGTGGCCCAAGAGAGAGCTCTCTGCCTCTGGCCTCACCATCTTCCTCCCTAATGAGGTTCTTGAGACCCCCTACTGGCTCCAAGCCTCTAGAGCTTCAGGGAATTCTTTAAAATCAAGAAAGAAAGCCTAGGAGACCCAGGGTTAGGTTTTGGAGCATGGGTTCAGGAAATGTAGGAATAAACAGGACCCAAGATTAAGTGAGGTCTCCGTGAGCTCCAGACAAGCACACAGCATCCTCCGCCCCACTTCCTCCATTTTCAGGGGTGTCCAATAGAAGTTTCTGCCATGAAGGAAATGTGACATGTGACACATGTGACAGTTAAGTACTTGAAATGTAATAGTGCACCTGAGAAACTAATTTAGTTTTATTTAATTTTAAGTAATATTAATTTTAATAAGCACACATGCTAGTGGCTACCATCCTCGACAGTGCAGGTCGAGCAAATTGTCCGACCCCCAGCTCCCTTTACTCATCTTCAGTGTTGACCTTGTAAGGAGGCCAAGTTTGCCCCTCCTGCCCACCAGGAAGGCACCTTAAACAGGTGGCTGAGCCTGTTTAAGGATCAGACTTTGCTAAAGCATCTCCTTTACCTCCCCACTCCATCCCCAATCAACATTTTGTCCCATCCACACTTGGTACTGACTATACACTTTTCCTTTGAGGGCAAGTGCCCCATAGCAGTGGGGTGGGGGGGGGTGGGGGGGGGAGTTGGGCAACTGTTTATAACATTGCATCATTTTGCAAGGATGAACTCTCTGTTTCTGCCCTCAGATATATTCACTCCAAAGAGAAGCCCTTCAAGTGTCAAGAGTGCGGGAAAGGATTCTGCCAGTCCAGGACTCTCGCTGTCCACAAGACGCTACACTCACAGGTGAAGGAGCTCAAAACCTCCAAGATCAAATGCTAAATAGAGCCTCTGGGTCACAAGGACCCTGGGCCCAGTGGCCCTCTCCTCCAGAGGGACCAGAAGCCTGACTCTGGCGGGCAGCGGGAGAGGCGCTCGCTTGGGACCTTCCACCTCTCCAACATTGTCCCCTGGGTCCCTGGCGCACGCGGCACTTCAGAGCCCCGCCCGGGGCCGCGACCCCGACCGTCCCGGCTGCTCCCCTAGGACGCGGCTAAACTCTTGGCCAAAAGGCGGTACTCACGTGGCGGAAGGGAAACTGCATTAAGAAAAGAACGAAAGCTCCGCGGAGCCGCAGCGGCGCCTCTCCCAGAAGTATTACTTTTTCTATTGTTATTTTATACATTTTCTTTTTTATTTTTGTCTTTGACCATATAAGCTTGTAACTCTGACTGCAGAGAGTGAGGGGTGAGGGGAGAGGCAAAGAAGTCCTTAGCACTGGCAGCTCCCACCTCCTCCTCCAGCCCCTGCCTCCTCCCCCGGAGCCTGCAAAAGTGTAATCCCTGTATCTGCTTCAGCCTCCCGCCCCAGGGACCGCGGGGCAGGAGCGCCCCCTCCCAACTCTTGCGGCTCAGCCGGCGTCCGTGGGCTCCGGGACTCGGACAGCAGGGCGGGGACCTCAGGCCTGGGTCTGCAGGGGGCCTGGCCTCCGCTGCCGCGACACTGCGAGGGAGCAGCCAGCCAGGAGCCGGGCGTTATATTGCGATTGGCACTTTATGCTGACCATCGGTAACGGACATTTATCACTGGAGTTTTTTTTTTTTTTTTTTAACTAATAAATAAACGGTTATTTTACAGGCATTGCAGGATAGGTAATTTCCCTCCTAAACGCAGGAAACCGGGTGGATCCTCTCTTTGAGAGGACCACATTTCTCTGCTGGAGGCCAGCGTGTCCCCCTCCTACCACCCCGTCGTATTAGGATGACAGGGCTGAGATGGGTGGAGAAACGTTCTCTCTCCCGGGTAGGTCTGCCTCTGCCCCACCATGTATTGATTTTCTTACTTTTCTGCTCCGCCTCGGGGGTAGGGTCTCAGCCTTCCCACTCCTCACCTCTAAAGGGCTGTGAGTTTACAAAGAACCTAATCCTGAGAGCAGAACACCGCCCGTGAGAAATCCCAGAGTCTCTGGGTGCTGAGACAGCGTCTCTGAGTGCTGAGATCGCCTAGGGTGCAAGAAGAGAAGAGAATGTGGTTCCCCACCCTAACCAAAGGCCTCCCTCCTGGCCTCTGGCTTGGGGGTGGGAAAGACCCGCCCTCACAGAGCCTCAGAGCTGTGCTGTTTCCCGTTCCCGGGGTCTCAACACTCGGGTGCAAATACACAATGACCGCTGCCTCCCAGGAACCCCAAACCAACATCACTCCCTCCCTTAGGATCCCTCAGACACCATTCTCTGCTTGGGACTTGTCCTCTCCTAGGATCGTGGCTCTACAACCGCGAAGATTCCCTACAATTTTAAAGCCTTGTCAGGAATGGTGGGGGCGGGCGCCCTGGGAGGCCCGGGACGCTTAGGAGGAGAAATTCGAGTTCGCCCTCCATAAGCTGAACCTTCCCTGGGGTGTCTAATTTTCCCACAATTAGAAGCCAGGCCTCCAGGGCTCTCCTCCTTGGGGCGAGGCGGAGCTCCCCCAGCTCCGGCGCCCTGACCGCCGGACTGCGCAGGCGGTGGCGCCCGCGGCCTTTCCCAAGCGCAGGATGGCCTCTCCAGCTTCAGCTCCCGGAGCGCAGCGGCGGCGGATGACAACTGGACTATAAGCTTCCCTGCTGCAGGGACCAAAAATCCCAGCCTCAAGCCGGGCCCTGCTGGCTGAGAAAGCGGCAGGGGATGAAGGAGTTAAAACGCTCTCGGCTTTCACCGCCCCATCCCCACCTCCTCCGGGAACGCTCCTGGGTCCTGTGCGGCCTAGAACTTCGAGGCCCGGGAACCCAACTGGGCACTGAGTGAGTCTGACCCTGCCGGCGCGGACCAGTTCTGGCCTCCACGCTCAGAGCCGCGCTGCCCCCTGCTGGCCAGCCCTGGAGGGGCGGCCCAGGACTCGGCACCTCAAGGGGTCTTGCCGGCAACCTCGCGAAACCGCCAAGCACCTATGTGTTTGGTCCCAAAACCTTGACTGGCCCCAGGAGCCACTGCGGATGAGGGGCAGATCGCTGCTGAGTCTGGTCTGGTCTGAAGGATCTTCATTAGTTGGGCACTATCCCAGTCCTTCTTCCATGCAGTTCACAAGGTCGCGCGCGGCCCAGGATTATGCCCCCATTCCTGAGAACTGGGGCCTCTAAGTGCGTGGAAGTGGGGTTAGCCAGTAGGTTTGGGGTGGTGCGTAGACGGTCTGGGCCCAAGAGGCGCACGCAGGTTGTGGTGTGGTTCGTGCCTGACCATAGCTTGTACTAGGGTCAACTGCAGAAGCCTCGTTGGTTCCTCTATGAAGCCCCACGAGGCTGTGGGCCATGGTTGCTCCAAAACAACCAGAGTTCATGGGTGTGGGTGTGTGTGTGTGTGTGTGTGTGTGCGCGTGTGCGCGCGCGCGCACACACACACACACACACACACACACACCGGCGCCCTTCCTAGTCCTTTGGCTCTTTCTGGGATGCTATCCTTGGGGTTGTCTATGGCTGCTCTTCCCTAGCCCCTGACATCCCTCCACCTCCCAGAACACATCATTCCACCTCCCTGAACACTAAGCCTCTGCAGTTTCCGGGGCCTCAGGACGTTATAAATACGGTGAAATGGGGAGGTTTGCCAGCCATGTTAATCCTTTTTGGGTCACTCCACCTCCAGCACTGTGAAACCCCTCCCAGTCCAAGTCCTGCAACTGAATGTCTGTATCAAGTGTGCATCCCCAAAATAACAGATTTCCAGTGCAGAATTTTAAATTGGAGGTGGGAAATGGAGGATGGGACAGGGTGATGCGCAGCAACTCCCTGGCCCTCTCAGAATGCCTCTATTTGCTCTACTGATGTTTGCTGTTATCCTGGTGGACTCAGATATCACGTCTCACTGCAGCTTGCTCTAGTGATTCAGAGACTGTGCAGAAATAGCAACTACAGGTGGAAAGGCCAGCTGGGCCTGTGGGCCATCTGACCCCATCCAGGCTACAATTCCCAAGTGATGTGGTTGATTGATGTAGTTGGAAACTAGTGCCCCAGTTTCCTGCTCATACTCAGTGTGGCTTGCACAAAAAATGCAATTGAGAGGGTCAAAAATGCGGGTGAGTATTCTTGCCTGCCCCAAATTTTCCCCCAGTACATCTCTAGAAAGTCCCAGCTCTCGTCTCCTCTCTGGACCCCCATCACAATAAGATTCGTTGGTCCCAGTGACTGTCTCTGGCGCTCAGCGTTGCTGGGGCTGTTTTCAGGAGAAAAAGAGGCCGATGGTGCTGGCCAGGTGGAGTTCAGCTGGGGCCCTTATCAAAGCTGCCAGGCCTGTAGTTTTTGTGTACGGATAGGGAAGCTATCTGGCCTAGGGCAGCCTCTTGGGCAGGGAGGGCGGAAGGTGCCAGAGACCCTGGGCACAGCCCGGAACTGCCAGATGCTGTCTCTGGGAAGATATCAGGTGCGTCCTGGGACAAGAACAGCTTGCAGGAGCTTCTTCCTAGGAGATAGTGTTTCAGGTTCTACTTTCTCTTTCCAGAGTGTAGTCAGGGGTTAGGGACCCACTAAAAAATGTTTTCCCACGTACTTCCTTGCCGCGGAACTCACTGCTCACATTGTGGGGAGGGAAGCAATGGGATGCTCTGGGATTCCCTGACGTCACCTCAGCTCCAAGAACCTGAGGACCTGATGTCCTAAGTCCCCTAGAATCTTGGTGTCCCCACAGCCGGCTCAAAAGAGTCCCGTCCCACCTCTCAGAGCGCTAAGCCTCTGTGCCGTCATGGTCTCCTCCTGCAGACACAGTGACGTCACATAGGCTTCGGGCTGGAGCATAAGGCTTGGATGAGGTCCACAGAGGCATTCCATTACGCAACTTCATGACGTCACAGATGGGCCCCGCCTCGGGCTAATATATCCACACTTCTCGGCCCCGCCCCGCCCCGTGAATCAGCCCTTAGAGGCGCCACGAATCGGTTCGTCCCCACCGACAGGATCCGCAGACCCGAAGGGTTGGCAGCTGTCCTGAGTGAAGGGCGGTGCCCTGCAGCGTCCTCTTCCTGAATCTGTGGTTTAGAGTGGTCTCCCTGCCCGCAGGGTTTCATGTCAGCATTTGCCAAGGCGTACTCGTCCCACCCACTTCTGCGCCCACTGTGGCCTCGCCCTCCTCGCCCACTGCGCAAGCGCCAAGCGCAGGCGCAAAAGGAACTCGCAGGCCAGTGCTGCTGGTGCTGGAGTCCGGAAGCTGGTGGCGGTGCGTGGAAATCGTTGCGGAGTTCTGTGTTTTGCTTTTGGGGATCACAAACTCAGGGGCACACTGGCCCGGCGGGCGCATCCAACCGTTGGCGTATGTGTGGGCAGAAAATGCAGACGAGGAAGTGGGTGGCGCTGGGCTAATGCAGGCTGGAGCCCTTGACTTGGAGTGCTCAGTCCAGCGCCGAAGTCCTACGGAGGCTCCTGGGATTTGAGCGGGAGGGGGTGGCGCGGCGGGCGCTATCCTAGGCCAGAAAGTCCGCTGCGGTCCCAGCCCTTTTGGGCAGGCTCTCTGAGGTCGAGGTCTCAGACGGTCTTCAGCCCGGTCTCCCACTGCACCAGTTCATCCCGATTTTCTGGGCCGTCTCTAGAGCCCAGTTGGTAGTTGGGCCCAGTTGGCATATGTTTCAGATGAAAAATTCTCTACGGACTTGCGATGGTAGGTTGGGGTCAAATCTCATGTCAGTGGCAGAGGAAGAATTCGAAGCTGTGCTTTCATTGAGGGAAAGGGCCAGAAGACCCAGCTCTAGCTTTTTCTGACAAGCACAAGTTTTGGGGAAGTCCCTGTGCTTCACTGAGCCTCAGTTTTCTTCCTATAATAGGGGTAGGGCTTTTCCTACCTACCTCATTCACTTTATGTAGAGGTAAAAGTCATACACATTTTGCCAATAATGTATTCACTGCTTGAACGAAGAACTGTGCCCTAATGTGTTGTAGCACAACTTTGGCATGTGTGAAGGCCTTGTCAATGAGATGATGATGATGCTTAGAAATACTTCTCAGCATTTTACGTAGCCTGCCTCCCAACCTGCTTTATTTCCAGGAGAGACCACCCCCATCTTTATTATAACAGAGGGATCCTGAAATGAAATGAGAGAGGGAGAATATCACTGAACTGGTGGCCTTCTTGAAAACTCCGGGAAAAAGCCTTTTTCAATGACATAGGGACCAATAGATTAATCAGTTCACAAATCGTTATGTTTGGTTGGGAAGATGTGTCATAGCCCTATGTCAGAGCCCTACTCACCACGTGTTTGTGGATCCCAGGGAGTTAAGAAACAACCTGTGGCGACTGAGGTGTGGAGCTGGGGAAGGAGCCTGTTTATGAATGTGGCAAGTGTGATGCATAGATAAGGACGTGCTTAAACACAGGCTTGCAGATTGGAAGACCCGTTGTGGATTTGTGCTTTCTTATGATTGATTGATTGAAACAAGGTCTCCCTCAGTTGCCTAGGCTGGATTGCAGTGGTGCGATCAGGACTCATTGCATCCTCAACCTCCCCGGCTCAAGCAGTCCTCCCACCCCAGCCTCCTGAGTAGCAAGGCTACAGGCGTGCGCCACCACGTCTGGTAATTTTTTCTACTTTTTTGTGTAGAGACGAGCTCTTGCTATGTTGCTTAGACTGGTCTTGAACTCCTGGGCTCAAGTGATCCTCCCACCTTGGCCTCCCAAAGTGCTGGGATTACGGGCATGAGGCACCATGCCTGACCCATTTGTTTTCTTTGACTTGTGTTAGAGCATCCTAGCCTCAAGAAAAAGTGGCCACACAATGTTCTTTATGTGGACTTCTGCAGGAATGTTCCTCTCACCCAGTCACTCCAGTCCTGGCAATTTGCTGCCATTTTTTTGGTCATTTTTCCTGGCTGAGGCTAGTTCCAGCCCCAGAGATTAGAATATGAAAGGATTAACCCCCCCCCCCCCAAATGAGATGGAAGGATGAATGAGTTGAAAGTTTTTGTTTCCCTTTTCCAAACACTGAGCTGGCTCTCATCAGTGCAGCTGTCTCTGGGGATGTATAAAGCATAATTAATACATTTTAAATGTTTGGTTTGAACTTTTTTTGCTAGTGAGATAAGATAAGGAGTTTTTGTCATGACAAGGGAAGGGATGGATTTCTTTCTGTCGTTTGCAGGAGTGGGTACCATTTGGAGCCTTTAGGTTGACAGTTGCATGAGATGAGAAACTTTATAGGGGGCATGGAAGAAAGCCAGTGGAGATGGGGAAGGAATGGCTAGACTCTTTACCTTCCAGACAACCAGAGGGGAAAAATGAACTTCCAGAGAATTTGGGTTTGCCTTAAATATTGAAATTTGCTTGGGAGTTTGGTCCACTTCTTATTAACCTGGGTCCAGAACTGAATGTCTGTGCAGTCGGAGCTCAAAATTGCTTTGACATCTTACAGTACACATAGCATTTCCCTGTTGGTATATGGTAGACCAAGAACCAAGCATGTGCGGTGCTAGAGCCATCAGGAGTAGTCTCTATGGCCTTATCATTGGAGAGATCATTGGACACTGAAATATTTGAGCAGGGACACTGTAAGATGGGTGGAAATACTGGAAGAGTTATTATTATCAGAGGGATATATGTATCCATAAGATCCATATTTTTAATTATAATGTTCGTATCTTCTATATTCTTTTCAAAGTCTTGATTTCTTTGCCTGTTAATTGCTAGCTGACACTTCAGTGTGTATTAAAAACCCCCGCCATGATGGTGGAACTGTCATTTTCTTATTGTAGTTCCATCAAAGATATATAAGCTATATATACATAAATTATATATATGTACACACATGTATGACTGTTTAAGCTATTTACATTTATTGTGATGTATATATTGCTGTTATATTCTACCATCTCACTTTATGTTTCTAGTTGTCCATCTGTTTTAATGGCCCTTTTCTGATGTCCTCTGATTAAAATCATAAGCTTTTGCTTAATTTCTTTAGTGGTTACTCTTGAATGTTTAATATGTTTACTTAGCTTAAAGTCTCAATCAGTAATATCACTTACCTTCTTAATAATATAATACATACGGCAACTTCAGTCACACCTGATGAAGATCCCAGTTTACATGTCCCCCAAAATTCATTAGGCTCTTTACCCTCACCACCCTTCTCACCACTCCTGGGCCTTGGCTGCTCACCTAAGGGGCATTGCTTCCTTTGAATTTTCAGTGGCTGCATGGAAGACCAGCTTATCCTTGAGTTCAACCTGACCATGCTTATGTTTGTCTCTCCATGACAGTCAGCAATACTCTTGGGGACTCAGTTTGGCAGTTGAAACAATGGCAGGGGCTGGGGCTTTACCTCTGTGGGAAAGGTATGAAACATTGCTAGGGCTTCTCAGCCGGAAAGCTGGGCAAGCTTTTGCCCCTAGCAAAGCATAAGTTTTATTTTAATTGTCATAAGTGTGTATTTAACTGGGCCAAGGAGGATTGGAAGTGCTGGGGAAAGCATTCAGTTGTAATACATTCCTTCAGCTTTACCTCCAAATGTTTTAATTTGGAAATTTCCAAGCATATAGAAAAATTCAAAGAATTTTATAGTGAGCATCCACAGAATTGATTTCTTTGAGTTTATCCTTCTTGGGGTTTTCTCAGATTCCTAATCTGTAGGTTTATGCCTTTTTTCATATTTGAAAATGTTTCAGCCAATTACCCACCACCTAGATTTCATAATTGATCTTTTACTATACTTGCTTTATCACACATTCATCCATCAATCTATCCTTCCAACATTTTTAAAAACAAAAATTTGCAAACATACAGAATAATGGAAAGAATAGTACAAAAGACACCCTCAGATTATCCTCATAGAGTCGATAATTGACAATGTTTTATTCTATTTGTTTCCCTCTCCATCTTTCTCTCTGAATCATTTGAAAGTCAGTTCCAGACTTCGTTATATTTCATCCCTAAATATTTGAGCACATATCTCTTAGAAATAAAGACGTTATCCTACATAACCACATTATTATAACACTAAAGAAAATTAACAATTTTATATCATTTCATGATCAAATGTTCCGTCTATATTTGTTTCTTCAAAATTTCCAACCTCTTGTATTTTTAAAAATCAGAAACCAATAAAACTTCTTATATTGCATTAGTCTTTAGTGTCTTTTAATCTAGAACAGTCACCTGTTTTAAAAATGTTTTTTATTTTGAAATAATTACAGAGTTACAGAAGGTTACAGGGTGATTCCATACACACTTCACTCAGTTTCTCCCAGTGGTTAGTTACATCTTGCATAATGATAGTACAATATCATACCAGAAAATTGATATTGATACAATGAGTGTGTGTAGTGTTATGCTATTTTATCACGTGTAGATTCCTGTAACCACCACTATAATCAAGATATGGAACTATTTCACTAGTTAAAACATTTTAACAGTTTGAGGAAAGTGTGAAATCCTGACCTCCCTTTAAGCTCCTTTATCCTCCATGTTTATGACATATTGGCTTTAAATATTTCTTCTATATACATTGAGATCCACATTACACAATGCTAAGTTTTTGCTTTGACCATCAAATGTAATTTAGAGAACTCAAGAGGAAAGATAAAGTTTATTGTATTTCACCATATTTTGCTTTTCCATTGTTATTTTTTTCTTCCTGATGTTCCAAGTTTCCTTCTTTTATTATTTCCTGTTTTGAGAACTTACCTTCTTTAGCCATTCTTTTAGGGTAGGTATGGTGGTGACAAGTCCTTTTAGTTTTTCCTTCATCTGAATATGTCTTTATTGCCCCTTCATTCTTGAAGGTTAATTTCACCAAGAATTCCGGGTTGACAGTTATTTTCTTTCAGCACTTGAAAAATGTTATTACTTCCTTCTGGCTTCCATGGTTGCTGGTCAGAAATCCACTGTCATATGAATTGTTTTTCTCCTATGCGTAAGGCGTCATTTTCCAATGCTGCCCTCCCCTCCCCTCCCGTCCCCTCTGCTCCTCTCCCCTGCCCTCCCCACCCCTCCCCTCCCCTCCTTTCCCCTCCTTTTTGAGAGGAGTTTGGCTTCTGTCACCCAGGCAATGGTGTGATCTCAGCTCAGTGCAACCTCTGCCTCCCAGGTTCAAGTGATTCTCCTGCCTCAGCCTCCCAAGTAGCTGAGATTACAGGCACCCGCCACCACGCCCAGCTAATTTTTGTATTTTTAGTAGAAACGTGTTTTCACCACGTTGGCCAGGCTGGTCCTGAACTCCTGACTTCAGGTGACAACCACCTCAGCCTCCCAAAGTGCTAGGATTACAGGCGTGAGCCACCGCGCCTGTCTTCCAGTACTGCTTTCAGATTACTTTCTTTGTCTTTAATTCTTCAATTTTCAGAAGTTTGAGTATGATGGTTCTTGGTATAGATTTCTCTCAGTTTATCCTCCTCAGGGTGTTCTCAGATTTTTAAATCTGTGGGTTTATGCCTTTTTCCATATTTGAAAATTTTCCAGCCATTGTTTCTTCGAATGCTTTTTCAGCTCCACTTTCTTCTCTACTTCTTAGACTCCAATGATGCAAATATTAGAATGCTGTTTTCCCACAGGTACCTGAGGCTCTGTTCATTTTTTTCAGTCTGTTTTCTCTCTGTTTTTCCAGATTGAGTAATTTTCATTGTTCTAATCATCTGGTTCACTGGTTTTTCCCTCTGTCCCCTCCATTCTGTTGGTTGAGCCCATCCATTGGGATTTTTATTATTGAATTTTCATTATTGAATTTTTTAAATTCTAAATTTCCATGTGGTTCTTCTTTATTTGTTTCTAGTGTTTGTAATTGCTAATTGAAGCATTTTTATGTTGGCTGCTTTAAAATTTGTGTCAATAATTCCAGCATCTGTGTCATCTTAATGTTAGTGTCTGTTGATTATCTTTTCTCTTTCATGTTAAGATTTTCCTGGTTCTTGGTGTTACCTGATTTTCCATCATATTTTTGGGATTTGAGGTACTATGTTATAAGATTGGGTTTTACTTAAATCTTTCTTAGCAAGTCCCCTCTGACACTGCTCATTTGGGAATAAGAAAGTACTGCTTTGCTACATGAGAGGTTGATGGTCTAGGCTCCCCTCCAGGCCTTTGGGGACACCTCCCATGCCCAGAGGGGTAGGGGTGCTTTTTTACTGACCCTCATGTGGCTTCTACTATGAGGTAGGTGAAAGGTCTTGTTATCCTTGGATGATGGTGAAAGTTTGACTGTCCACTCAGTCTTCTCAGGCACCACTTGGCTGGGGCAGGGAGAGGTGCACTGTTACAGCTGGAAAAAGATGGAAGTCTAGGCTCCCTACTCAGTCTTCGCTTAGTGGTAACCTGTGGCTTTATGAGTCTCTGTCTAATTGCATAAGTGAAGAATTATTGGCCTTACAGAAATATACACTAAGTGATTGGTAGATTTCTCCACAAATTCTTACTTCCTGGGGATAGAATGATCTAAGATGTTCCTATTATTCTAAGATGATCCTGGGTTTCCTCTCCAATGTACTGTGCTGTGTAATGTACTGTGATATTTTAAACTTCACAGTGCACAATCATCCTTTTATATGTTGACATAAAGTGCCCTGGAATGGTCTTATTATAAAATTATAAAACCTTTATCTGTCTCAAATATTGATTTAAGTTCCCTGTGGATAAAAAAGAACAATTGATATTTGTAGATTAGCTGCAATCTGTTGAATTTTGACATAGTAAAGTTGAGTCTTGCATTATTTTGTTTACGAAAAGAGAAAATCTAATGATTCTAGTGCCATGGTTTTCTTTTACACCCTACTCCTTTGTCTGATTTTCAGATCACAGTTTTTAACATAAGTTTGTCCATAAAACTCTAAGTCTCATTAAAGTTTTGGGAGTGGAATTTCAGGAATCTATTTACATTTTCCTAAAATATTAGGTTAGTTTTCTTCAGTGTAAAAATACTTCCTAAGGGGATAGACTTTTTTTCTCTTCTAAAATTGTGCCTCTAGATTTCTTAGTGTTGTTTTGGTCAGGAGGAGAAATAATTATCAAAGCAAAAACTTTTTTTGGTTAATATTTTTATTGATTAAGATTTATGTATTGTGCCAGATTATGGACTAAGTGTGGGCATTATACAAACTGAAAGGAGCGGTCCCTATTTTTTCTAGATATATATTGTTATGACATAAAGTTTATCTCAGTAAGTCTGGACAGACTTAAGTAGATAGCCTGGATAAACGGAACTAGGAGGCAGGGAACTTTGGTCTCAGTACGGATTTTATTGCTGAACTTTCTTTGGTCATCTTAGTGAAATCCTGTAGCATCTCTGGACCTCAATTCTTACCTGTCAATGAGAATAAAAACACCTGTCTTTTCTAACTTCTACAGTTTCTGCCTAAGGAAATTTAAATATGTGCCCTAAACATAGATAACATTGCTAAAGACTGTTTACCTCTTTTTATTTATTCTTTAAAATAATCTGCAGACACTACCAGTTTTCAGCTGCTTTTGGTTTCAAAATGTCTCAGAGCAAAGAGAATTAAAAAAAAAAACCTGCATGGGATAGGTTTAAAAAAGTTTGAGACTTCATTTCCAAGATTTTCTATCTCCATTTTTGCTATTAGTGAGAACCGAATTTATTTTTCTTTCCTGAATACTCTGAACTTTTAGTTGTCCTGGATCTAATTGTGTCACCTATGAAGTTTTAGGCAGAAAAAAGCCTCGCACGTGGTTTAGAGAACTGTGTGGCAGACATCCCTGGATTAAAATAGCTGTAATTAGTAAATCAATCTCATGTTTAGAAATATGCTGAAGTGTGTGGATATTCTGACTTGATCCAGAAACAGAATAAAACCAAATCAACTGCTTTCAAAGTAAGAACAATTGCAAAAACAAAAATTTTGAAATAATGAACATAAAGATTTGAATTATAAATATTTGTTTGTAGAGAAACAAAAGAAATTGCACTCATTTCTAATTTCAGGGGAAGAGAGCTCAGTGGTAGTTAGGCCACACCAACCTTGTTGGTGTGTTAAAATGGGAATTTTCACATGAACTCATCTGTATGAGACAAGGAGCCCTTTACCACCCCATGGTGGGCAGGAACTCTTCTTGCATCTGTAGACTGATTCTTAGATGTGGCTCAGAACTGACCCACGCACACACAATCCCTGCAGATTTTGTCTTCTATTCATAATCGTCAGAGTTTGAAATTAGGGAGTGAGCCAAAACTAAGTATTACAGGTATTTTAGCTGTGGTTGTTAGGTCCTCTCACAATTAATTGCTAAACATATATTTGACTAGCGGAAAAAAATGTAAAGTAATGTCTAGAGTTTTCTTTATGTCTCTAATATTGACTTGTTTCCCCGCTATCTAAATCATTCTGAGCAGCACAATGTGTACAGGCCAGAAAGACATGGAGCCTGAATATCAGCGACCAAAAAAGAATCTTCAGAGCTGCTAATGTAACCTCTGAGGAAGCCAGGGGAAAAAATCCATTCTGTCCTTTTCAGTTCGTTGGTTGTATTATTTTGCACTAAGAATGATTGTCCTAGGCCTACCTGACTGGCACCAGGTCCATTGAGGTGCTTGGAACACCGCCCCCCCAACACCCTCCTGCAAACACATAGCGACGAGAGATGGGTGCACAGCTGGCTTTGGCTTGGTGCCTCCTTTGGCCCTAGGGGTCCACTCACTCCTGGCATAGGAGGCATGCATCTGCATCCGGATCATGAACAAAACGGTCTCGCCTTGAAAATACTGCTGCTGGCAGAGTGATTTCAGAGATGTCTCTGAGAGTTTCACCCTTTGAGAACAAACCACCCACCTCTCACTTGAGCTTTCCTTACCTGCTTTCCAAGGAGCCTAGAATCCCTCACTTTCTCATGAGAATCCTTCCTTCCTTCCTTAGTAAGAGATGATGTTTATTATAGAATGCAGACCTATGGGGAGGGGATATTCAATATAGCTACCGTTTGTTTAATCCTTACCATATCTGAAACATTTGTGACAAGAGATTTGCAACCACAAATATTCTCATTTTTTTAAATGAGGAAACTGAGGCTCAGAAGTACATTTTTGTACAAGATGACAAAGTTAGTAAATCATAGAAGCAGGCTTCAAATCCGAATTCTTCAGACTCCAAAATCCATGCGCTCCCAGGACCCTGTACTGCCTCCCTGTAACTGAGATTCACTGAGGGGAGGCCCTGGCCTGACAGGTGAGGAGTACTGGGCTCTGACCTCCTGCTGGTGAGGAAGAGAGCAGCTAAGAGGTCCTGGGCTGAGAAAGCTTTGCCTCACCAGGTGCTCTGAGTGCTGGCACAGAAAGGATGAAAGCTTAAGTCCAAGCACAAAGTGGAAGTCTTCCTCCTGCTTCACAGGGTAACCTTCCAGGGTGTCTCATTCAGGAGGGAGCCCATCCTGGGAGAATGAAGAGAGCAGTTATGTGGCCAACCCCTGCCTGCACTAGGGCTCTCATGCTTGTCTTTCTTCAGAAGAGGATGATGCTTGTTTGAGAGGGTGGCATAGTGTTTATGATGTTATATTGCATTTCTGTTCCTTTCACTAGCTGGAGTATGAGTTGTGAACCTGAAAAGTGTTGGAGCACCTCAGCTGGGAATGTCAAGGGCTGACAGAGGTGGCAGTGAGGCCTCAGATGGGTTTCTGGTTGCCGTCTTGATGTGACATGGCTTAGACTTTCCATTGCCCTTCACAGTTTCTTCTTTAGCCATGTTCCCTATGCTGATTATCATTATGATCAATATGGCTGAAATATAGCTGAAGAACGCAGTCAGCATATAGTAAGTCACCCAGACCAGACTTCTTCAGGATACGGCCTGAAACTTTTTCACCTTCTCAGTCTGGTCCAGGGACTTATCCAATGTACTTCTATAAAAGCTGTGACTTAACATTTCTGATGCTGTATCACAAATGTCTGCTTATAGACTGCAGGCTCATTGAGGACATGAGCCAATTCTGCTTATCTCAGCATTCCCCGTGCCTTTTGTGGCACCTGAGCTTGAGAAGGTGTTCCTAGCTAAGCCGGACTTTGGAGGAGAACAGCTTTGGTCCAATTACAGAAATTAGAAAACTTCATGGGAAAGAGGGGTGACTGGTTAATTGTGCTGCTGGGAAAAGCATGCTTCTGATCATTAGGTTGAGAATGAGAGCCGTGTGTTTAAACTGGAGTAAAAAGAACAACCTACTGGTAGCCCTGACCCCAGCCAGCATTATGGGGCTACGCAGAAGGGATGTTTCGGAAGTGGGAACAAAAGCTTTGCTCTGGGACATCCTAGATTGCTTTTCCGAATAATTATAATATGCGATGAAGACTGCACCTTTTATTTCCATTTGACTCTGTGTTTAGGATGAAACATTTTAAATAAAAGTCCTGAAAATTAAAAGGCAAATAAAGCAATCCTGCTAATTTAATGAAGGCAAAGCTGTAAATGTAGCTTTTATGGAGTGTCAACCACTCCCTGAGGAACCTGGTAGCCAGAGGGAAAGGAGGAGGAGGGGCATCCTATGACTTATCCCAAGGGGCCAGAACCTTTTTTCACTTTTCTGTAGCAAGTAGGGCTTCTAGAGAGGAGAGCTCTGCTAGTAAGGAATGATCCAGGGCCCTCCGCCCTGTGAATTTTTCCTTCAAGTGGCCTTCTTTCTTTGTCCATGATGAGACTGGAGGCATGGCATGGCTCTTTGAAAACCCTCATCACTTTTTGGTGACCTTCTCCCTCTGGCACCTGTGTGCCAAGAGGTAGGTATGGAAGACAGGCTTTCGTCCAGTGCCTTCTGTGGTATGTGGCCTATCTACAACACTAGTCAGAATGCAACGGATAGAGGGCCACTCTGTACCCTGGGGCGTCCTTTCGATAATCCCCTCATCACAGTCACCTCCAAAGGCTGCTCGCCCTGACAGTGGGGATGTGATGGGCAGGCTGTCAAATAGATTGTGAGTGCATTAACAGGATTAGCAGTGAAGGCTAATATTGTAGCATTTCTAAAATTCATTCACGGCAGCTGCTTGGCTGCCAAATTGGGCAGGCGCAGGCTTCAGAATTAATGTCACATCTGGGACAGCCCTGATGTGGTCAGAGGCACAACAGTCCCATTGTGTTTGACTTGTGTTTATGTATTTTTATTCTATAACAGAGTTCAATTTGTAACATTAGTAGAAAGATACCGTCTAAGTGTTCTTTTCCATCTTATTGATGAACTAGCTGAAATACTTCTGCCACCCTTCAAAACCAGATACCTTGTTTTTGGTGGTTCTTGTAGTATTGTTGATTTTATTTCTGCTAGCGGAAGTAATATACCTTCATTTTGGAAAAAATTGATCAGAAAAGTACAAGGGGGCCATTTAAACTGCTCAGTCCTTTTACTGTATAGATATTACCTCTGGTGCCATATATATTTTCATGTAATTTTCCTACTGTGCATATATATTAAAGAAAACGGTGATCATACAATATATTTGGGTTTGTTTCCCTTTTAAAACACTGAATATGGCCGGGCACGGTGGCTCACGCCTGTAATCCTAGCACTTTGGGAGGCCGAGGCGGGCGGATTGCCTGAGCTCAGGAGTTCGAGACCAGCTTGGGCAACACGATGAAACCCCGTCTCTACTAAAATACAAAAACATTAGCCGGGCGTGGTGGCACGCGCCTCTAGTCCCAGATACTCAGGAGGCTGAGGCAGGAGAATTGTTTGAACCAAGGAGGCAGAGGTTGCAGTGAGCCAAGTTCGTGCCATTGTACTCCAGCCCAGGCGACACAGCAAGACTCTGTCTCTAAATAAATAAATAAATAAATAAATAAAACCACACTGAATATTGTATCATCAACATTTGCCATTTTTTTCACTTTTAGTGAAAATATAAAATTTAGTTACTATAAAATAGTTTATGTGAATATATTTGCATTAGTGTTCTATTGATGTGTAACAAATTACTAAAAATTTAGCACCTTAAAACAATACCCACTTATTAACCCGCAGTTCTGTAGGTCAGAAGTCTTGCATGATATGACTGGGTTCCCTGCTCAGGGTCTCACAAGGGCAAAATCAAAGTGTCAGCTGGGCTGAGTTCTTTGGAGACTCTGAGAATTGCTTTCGAGCTCATTCTTGGTAGCAGAATTCAGTTCCTTAAGTGTGTAGAACTGAGGTCCTTGTTTCCTTGCTGGCTGCCTATTCTTAGCAGCTGAAGCCACCTGCCTTCTCTGCCATGTGGCCCCTCTATCTTCAAGCCAGCATTGGTGCATTGAATTTTTATTGTGTTTTGAATCTTTGACTTCCTCTTCTGTGATCTGCTGGAGAGAACTGTTCACTTTAAAGGGCTTATATGGTTAGGGCAGGCACACAGAATAATCTCCCCTGGCTTAAGGTCAACTGTGTCAGATCACATAATCTAATTAGGAGAGTGAAATCCATCACATTGATAGTTTCCAGGATTATGCAGGGCATGTACACTAGGGACAGGGAATCTTGGGAGCCATCTTACATTTCTGCCCACCACAATATTATATTTAATAGTTCTTGTATTTTCAAAATTTGTTTATTTCCACTTTCTTATTATTATAAATACTGTTTTGGGTGAAATGATATTTTGTAATTTGCATTTTCTAATGAAGGTCTATGTTAATTTTCATATGTTTTTTGACCATGTATATTTCTTCTTATAGGAATTATTCCTTGCTGTTCCTTCTTACAGTATTTTTTCTAATTGATATATAATGCTCTTTCAATAGTAAGGTTACTAAGCCTTTGCTGATTTAAAAAAAGTGATTTATAGAAAGGAGTCTCACTGTGTTGCCCAGACTAGTCAATAAGCAATCCTCCCACTTTGGCCTTCCAGAGCACTGGAATTACAGGTGTAACTATTGTGCCTTGCCCCAACTGATAATTTTATCACAAATATTTTACCTTTCTTTGCTTACTTTTTGATGCACAAATATTTTAAACATATATATGCACAATTCTACCTGTATCTTCCTTTTTCTTTCTGCCTTGGAGTCATTTAGAAAGTCCTTTTGTACCCCAAGATTTTAGAAGTATTGAGTTACATTTCTCTGTTACTTTTAGAGACTTATTATTTGTATTTAAACTTTTATGTATATGAAATTTATTTTCTATGTAGTATTAGGTACATAGTTAAATTCCCCTTCCCCCAAATTGTCAACCAGTGATTCTAATGAAGTAACTCATCCTTTGCTCTCTGATTTCAAATGCCATTTTTTGTACTTGACCCATTTGAGTTGCTTTTTATTCTGTTCAATTTTTCTGTTTTGGAGACTGGTATAAGACCCATGCTTTTACAATGATTATAACTTTGAAATAAATTTAAATGTTTTGCAATACCAATTCATCCTTGTAATCTTTGGTTTTCAGTATTTCACTGGCTATTTTACCCTTCTGCTTTCAGGAAGTTTAGAATGAATTTAAATTGCTAATGGAATTTTATTTGAAGTGCATTGATTTTTATAGAATTTATTTTGAAGAAGTTACATTTTTGCCATATATAGTCTTCCCATTCCAGAAATAAGGTATGTTTCTATGCTTATTAACATTTTCTTTTATATTTCCCAGTGACATTTATGTTTCTATTTTAATACAATTTTAAATTTACAGAAAACTTGCTGAAATATTAAAAATAATTTTTCCCCTGAACTGTGAGGATAAGTTGCCAATATGATGCCCTTTTACCATTGAATATTTTGTGTAATTCTGACAGATAAGAACCTTCCAGGCCTGATGTGGTGGCTCATGCTTGTAATCCTAGCATTTTCGGAGGTGGAGGCGGGCAAATCACCTGAGGTCAGGAGTTCGAGACTAGCCTAGCCAACGTGGTGAAACCCCATCTCTAATAAAAGTACAAAAATTAGTTGGGTGTGGTGGCAGGTGCCTGTAACCTCAGCTACTCAGGAGGCCGAAGCAGGAGAATTGCTTGAACCTGGGAGGTGGAGGCTGCAGTGAGCCGAGATCACTCCACTACTCTCTAGCCTGGGGGATAGAGTGAGACTCTGTCTCAAAAAAAAAAAGGAAAGAAAAAAAGAAACTTTCATTCAAGTATCAAAATCAAAATCAGAAAATTAACGTTGATATATTATTGCCATCTAATCTGCAGACTTCATTCCAGTTTCACCAAGTTTCCTAACAATGGCTTTTATAGAAAAAGGATCCAAGTCATGATCCTATATTGCATTTAGTTGTCATGTGTCTTTAGTCTCCTTCAGTCTCAACTTGTTTCTTAGTCTTTCCATGACTTTCATAATCACAACAATTTTGAAGATGATAGGCTGATTATATGGTAAAATGTCCCTCCTTTGGGACTGTGTAATAAGTCCTCATGATTAGATTTGGAGAAGTGATGTTGTGCTTTTTTGGGGTATGGTAAGGTTAAGAATTGTTATGTAATAACTACAAATTGTTGAGCACATACTGTATAAAATACACTTCACTAGGCACTTCACATATTTTAACTCATAAGCCACACAAGCACACTAAAAAGTGAGTAGTAGTATTCTCATTTTATAGATGAAGAATCTGAAGCTAAGAGAAGTTAAGTGATTTGTCTAATGTCACTTAGTAAGCTGCAGAACTGAGCCCAGATCTCAGGCCTATGTCCCTCCCAGCCTGTGCCTTGTCACCTGCACCATGCTGCCAAGTTGACTGCTACCTTGGACCTGCCTCGGGAATGTCAGCATGGGCATCACACAAGAACACAGGAAATCCCACTTTCATAAATATTCTCCAGACTCAACACTTATTAGTTGTATGGCTTGGACAATTAAGTTAATTTTCCTTGGCTTCATTCATTCCTTCATTCATTCATCCACTTAATGATTACTTGTTGAGCACTTATATACAGGCAGTGTTCTAGGCCCTTGTAGTTACAGCAACATAAGACAAAGTCCTTGTGGAATCTGTCTTCTAGGATTGCCCTAGTTTCACTATTTGTAAAATGGGGTAATTAAAATATATGCATAATTGAGTTGTGAAGAATAAATAAAATCATTCATGTAATGAGCTTAGCCCAATGCAGGTACATAATAATTTAATGTAAGTGTCAACTTTTATGTAAAGATCATGAACAGTGAGAAGCCAGTCCAACTCTTGACTCAGTGACAGTGCTCTGAGATAGGGAGGGAGATGTAGGACGGGGAGGCCTGCAGCCTAGGAAGCACATTTTTTCCAGATCTGGGATCAAAGCACAAAGCTGGAAGATAATGATCTCAGTGAGGACATTGGCAAGGCCTCCCAAAAAGCATAGCCTAGAGGACACACATCAACACCAATTACTTGTTCAGCATATGCTTCTCTGCTCTGATTGCCCAGAGATGTGGCCAAGGATTCCACATTGCAAAGCAAAAAACAAACACACAAAAAACAAACGGTGAGGACTAAAGGCAATGTAACACAAATTAGAGTGTGTGGAGAGCATTGCTGTTTTTAAATTTTGGTTTTCTTAAATGACTCACTGTATTAGATGCCTCTCTTAAATTCCCACACCTTAACATGTGGTATTAACTCCAACAGAAAACATGCAACCAGCCAAAAGCCAACATAGTTTAAGCAATGTAATATTTTATATGCATCACTTTTTTTTTTTGTATTTATTTATTTATTTTTTTTAGTAGAGACGGGGTTTCACTGTGTTAGCCAGGATGGTCTCGATCTCCTGACCTCGTGATCCGCCCGTCTTGGCCTCCCAAAGTGCTGGGATTACAGGCTTGAGCCACCGCGCCCGGCCTTATGCATTACATTTTAGAAAGCTTTTTTTTTTTTTTTGGTGGAGGAATGGGGTAACCACCACTGGACATTTTACTTTGCCTCAGGGATACAGTTCTGAAACTTGGAGTTTATACCATAACTTGGCTAATCTGCTCAGATTCAGCATCTGCAACTCCTTTAACTGGCATTTAGTATTATGACAGGAAATCTTTACCGTTTTTCTGTTATAAAGAAACATTAGTAGACTGTATTATAATATGTGCTCAAATTGGGTTACCGTCTCTGATGAACTGTAGAAGAAATGGAAACAGATAGTGAGTGGAACAGGGATGCTGGTGCAATCAATCCCCAATCTCACAGTGTGCACCTTGGGGCCCACAGACTGAGGGTCACATCTTTCTAGAGTTTCCTGAGATGGACAAAATGATTTCTTTCTCTCAGTTGGTGTGATGCTTACATCGGGCAGTGTGTGCAGTTAACCTGGCACACAGTAGTTATTCAGCAAAAATAATTTCCTTTGTTATCTCCTGTTTTATGAATTCAGCTTTCTTCAGAATTTTTAAAAAGCAGTTATAAATTAAACCACGTTGGTTCTTATTCATAGCTGGAGGGCCTGGCACATGGAAGGTGTGATCATGGGAGTCTGTGGGATGAATTATTTGTGGTGCTTGATGGAAAAGTGTTTCCTGGGCAACTCCCTTGTTGGCAGCAGTGGGGGGTAGGTTTGGTGGTTCTGTGCTGTCTCCCAACTCTGGAGCTGTGCACACAAACAGGCTAGACTCTTCCTGGCTAAGGCTCATGGGAGAGTTATTCTTGTTTCAGTTTGGGCAAAAATTCTATGCACATGCTCTGCCTTTAAATTCACTTTTCAGATACTTGGCTTCATTCTGTGTGCCTGAAACTTTACCAGAGTTTAGGAATTCAGGGAAGAATTAGACACCTTTAGGTAGTCAACAATTAGGTACCAGAGAAACTTATGTTTACAGATACACACACTCATGCATACATCAACATATGCGTGTGTGTGTGTGTGTGTGTGTGTGTGTGTATATGTATATGGAGGTGGTATCCTAAGGTAAGGGGAAACAATGTGGAAGATTCAAAGTTGTGAGTGTAAGAGTGTGGGGACCATGGCACAATTGGGATCCATGGTCCCTCAGGAACACAGATGCATAAAAATTCAAAGAAATGATGCGTAAGTCTGAGGGTGTCCAAGAATCAAGGTTGCCTTCTGGACCAGAAGAATCAAGGTTGCCTTCTGGTCTCACAGGAACACAGGTTCATGGAAAGTCAAAGGAATGATGCTTAAGTTTGGGGCTAAGAATCAAGGCTGCCTTCTGTAGGTGGGAGGAGGACCGAGAGAGATGTCTGCTCAGAGTTGTGGGAGCTAAGGAAGGGGTGGGAGAGGGCTTAGTGTCATTGGGCAGGGAAGGGATCTGGAGATGGAAAAGGCTGGGTCTGGAAACATGGTGAGTTGTGAAGAGTAGGCCTGGCTGCAATCTTGTCCAAGCAGGGAGATCAAAGAGCCTTTACTAGATTTAAGACAATGAGACACACATCCTTGGGGAGCCAGGTGCTTCTGTGGCCAAGGACTCTGCAGCTTGTCTGGCTGGCTCTTAGATACATACCTGAGAACAGACATGCGGGACTGATTAGAAAACTGCAATACTTGAGAAAAAATGTAGCCATCAAAGACATGAAAATGGAAACATTCAAATGTTTATGAATGGAGTGTGCCTATCGTTGTGGTTTACGTGCCCTGGAGACCTTGTGAACAACCCATCTATATACCTGGGAAGAACTTGTCTCCAGAGGCAGCTTCCCTCTCACTTGCACAGTCATAGGCTTTCCTTGGATGCACCTGATGCTTATCATATTTTCTCCTCTGAGATAGAACCTTTTTCTACTGGTTTTTATCCAGTAGTGGGCTAGAGGCGGCCTAAACTGAGGGCTCCATCAGACACTCAAGAGGAAACCTTATATTTTTTGTAAGACATTTATACATGTCTTTGCACAATCATACCAGAAGTCTCTTTTGGCTCTTGATATTGATTAAACACATTTTCTAATGCATTTAATAATTATCTGAAGCCCCTTCATATGGAGTTTACCATTTGTGTATGTGTGTGTGTGTGTGTCTGTGTGTGTGTGTCTACTCTGCTCATCTCCTATTGATGTGACGTACAGAACATTGTAGAAGGAGATCTGGGGTTAGTGTTGGAGAACCTGGGTTTGAACTTCTTCTTTGCCACTGTATGCAGGTACAGATATATAGCAAAAGGATAAAGGACTTACTGTACAGGCTTATTAGTTGTTGATGTTTGGCAAATTACTTAATCTCTCTAAACCTTAGATTCTTCATTCATAATATATAATTTATAAATATTAATAAATACATAATTTATATTCATAAATATGTAAAGAAATAATACCTATCTTGCAGAATTCCTGAGAGGATGAAACATAGGAACAAATACCTTAGTACAATGTTTGGCACATATTAAATATTCAATAAATTTCACCTGCTATTGTTATTGCTGTTTGTTGACACAAGCTAATGTAATATGGGTATATTCTGGGTAGAATTAGAGCATACGTTAAATATTTTGAGGGGACACAAAAGCACACACATTGCTGTCCATAGTGCTGAACTATCATTGCATAGGTGTTGGCTGTCACTCCTAATCCTAGGCCACTGCTGATGGCTGTGTAGTCTCTCCCAGGAATTCTGAGCCAGGGATATTGAATGAAGCAACCAGAATGGTAGAGAGGTAAACTAACAGTGGCTCTGAGAAATTTCTAGGGGAGAGTAAAAGAGGCTTTTTATGTATCTTTTACATATTTATATTACCCAAGAATAAATCCAAACTCACACGGCTTAAATGGCAGTGAAGGTAAGACATGTTTTATGTGATGGAGGGTTGAAGTGTTTGTGTGAAAGATGAGTTCAAATAGTAAGCAGATCCCTAAAGGAGTAGAGATTGTTGAAATGAAGTGTCATAATCAGTTGGGTTAAAACAGTACTTTAATATATTTTTTGAAATTTTGGCTCAATAAAATATTTGTAATTGTCACACTGTCACAGATCAAATAGAACCATTACCATGTATATGGCCAATTTCATGTAACATTGAAAATTCAAACATATTTCTGAGTGTAATAACGTTTTTTTGGAGAGTCTGATAGCTTTGATGAGCAGATATCTTTTCCACATTCCTTTCCTTGGGTACTCTGGTGATGACTCTGGGTATATGGTTTCCTCCAGGCCTTAGTTTCCCATTCCGCTCTTCTTATAACATGTCTCTTAATGTCCTTCCATTAGTCAATCCATTCATCCACCAATTAAACAATTACTAAGCACACAATTCTGGGGCATCTATTGAGTGTTGTATACACTGGTACTCTGTTATGTGTTTTGTATCAAGAGAGCAGCTTGTCCAATCTACCTTCTATCATGACAAGCTCTCTCCTTTGTCCCAGTCCCTCCAGAATCTGCTGGTTCTACATTCATTCCCTCATTCAACAACATTTACTGAGCACTTATTATAGATCAGGTATTGTTCTAAGCAATAAATACAGCCATAAATACTGTTATCTAGTGTCTGGATTGTCGAAATACATGTATGATCAGCTCCCTGTTTCTACCGTTGGCCCCCTATAGTTTATTATCAGTAAAGTCAGAGGTCTTTTTAAACCCAAGGCATGGCATGTTATTCCTCTGCTCATAGTTCTCCCAATAGCTTTCCATCTCACTCAGTCAGGAGTAGTGGAGGAGATGATGAGAAGTTATATTTTCTATCTCTATTTTAGTGACAGAAACCATAGAAATTATGATAGGTTAGACATAGGTTATAAGAGAAAAGAGTAAGTGCTGTCTGTGAGGATCTTGTTCTTAGCAACTGAAAAGAGATTTGCCCATTACTGAGTTGGAGGAGACTAAGACAAGCATATTTGGAGATAAAAATTTCAAATCTGATTTTGGATATGATAAAGTTGAGGTACCTATTTAGTATTTAGAGGTACTGAGAAAGCAGTTGGATATGTAAGTCAAGTTTCGGTTGAAGATACACATTTTGGAGCCATGAGTAGATAAAATGCATTTAAAGCCATGAGTCTGTATGAGACTGCCCAGATAGATAGACTAGATGATTGATAGATAGATAGATAGATAGATAGATAGATAGATAGATAGATAGATAGATAGATGATATAGGTGGATAGCTAGATAAGGAAGGAGGAATTCGAGGTGAAAATTCACTGCTAGGAATCATAAAAGGTCTTGATAAAAGCTGTTTTAGTACAATAGTGGAGTCAAAAGCCTGACTAAATTGTGTTCAAAAGGGATTAAGAAGAGTGGAAATGAGACAGCAACTGTGACAGCTCTTTTGAAGTAGCTTGAAATCTGTGAAGGAACCTCATAATTTCCAATGGGATAGACATGAGTAAACCATGAACATTTTTGTTATGACTGTGTTGTTCTAACATGGAAATGTTTTTCAAATACTGCATTAGCCTCAAAAGAGCTGGGCATCAAAATGTGAGTATCTCTCAAAACTAGCTAGGAAGGTGTTAAGTCATCAAAAGGCTGCACCACCTCCAAGCTTCTGTAGAAAGAGCTCAGGGCTTGCCATACGGGGCTTCTTAAAACAGCACTAGCAACAGCAACAGCCATAATAGCAACAACCAACCACAGTAAGTTACAGCTCTCATTCTGTGCTAAACATTACACTAAGTATATATTTCATGGATTTTCTCATTTAAAGTCCAAAACCCAGTGAGGTCAATGCTGTGTTATTTGCATCTTATAGACTTAGTATCTTATAGGCGGAGCTGTAGTCCTTCAGAATATTTGGTGAGACTTTGATTTTTATTACGTTTTTCATACAAACATTGTTTCAAGACCCTGCTGAAGAGGAAGAATGTAAAATGATTTTTAAGAAGTGATGTAGGGAATACTAAGTTTTCCCCAAGTGCTGCATGTGGATTGAGACCTCACTCTTCCTTCCTACTTCATTTCTCATTCATATGTCTTGGGAATGCAGCTGCCATTTTTAGTGGAGGCTGCTACGTCATTAATAAATAAAGCATAGCATCTGCAAGGGCCTTGTGTGATGGTGAGAAGAGTCTGGTTGTCTTTGTAGTCTATCTCCTCTTTGACTCCCTACTGTGATGTCTGTGGCTCTCCTGCCCCTTGTAGAGGGAAGGTCTTGCTTCTTTCGGAAGGAAGCAAAGTGCAAAGTGAGGTCACTCTTTGGTTTCTGCTAACTCTTAAGACCTTAAGTTTCAGAAACATTTCAGAAATGTTTCCTAAACATTTACAAGAAACGAGGTATTTTGATAGGCTTATAAACTTTATTCAGTTTTAACAAATACTGAAGTAACTGATTTACTATACCAACAGGAATTACATATTGGGCTATAAAGTCAAAGGCCAAAATAGTTCAGATAACTACAGCTTTAATTAAGACTTCAGTGCATGCTAGAGTGTGGGGAAAGTAGCACTGCACAATCTATGGTCTATTCTTTTAAATCAGTTTAGCTACTCAAGTTCTATTTTTTTTTTCAAAGAGACCTTTATGGAAAACTTAAGAGAATATGGGATTCCTTAGTGACAATTGTAGGTTTTCATTAGTAGCAGATGGGTCCATTGAAAGGGTTGGATGAAGAAATATGAATTGATGATGACTTTTAGAAGTTAGGAGTCTGTTAGAAACCTGTCAATGTGACAGTGTTTTGTACAATAGCTTTAATACTTGGGTAGAATGAAATACTCATTTCCTCTTCCTGATTACCATTTTGTCCCCAGTTTATTTGCACACACATAAACTTATACATTATTTCGTATTTTATTCTTTTCAGTATAATTTTTTCTTTATGAGCATTTCAATGCATGCTTTGGGCTGTTTGTTTTTTCCTGCCTTTAATTAATTTATTATTATTATTCTGAGTGAAACCACATCTATAGGTATTGCATGTTTTTAAACATTCCTCCAAATGACTTAGACTTTAGAGCCCCTGTTCATCCAGTAGAAACAAGCCCAAAAAATGAGATGTTTAGGGAGGGTTTCTGTACTTATTTTCACTCTGAAAAGTTTCTGGAGACCAAAACAATCGAAAGTGTCAAGGAAATAAAGAAACTCTCTGTGTGATTCTAGTTTCCCGTTGTATAATCCTTAAGGGATTTTTCAGCAGTTGATGCTTATTACGAATATTACGTAATAAATATGCTTTTATCACCATTAATTTCTCCTCCTTTTTTCTTCCTTCTTTACCCCTTTCTTCTTATCCCCTCTTCCTTGTCTCCTTCTCCATATTCATATTATTACATTAATTTTTAGATTGTAGAGACATTTACCCTGTCCTTTCAGATTTATTTAGCAGACTTTTGACTTTAAAGGGTCTGGGGTAAAAACCTCCCTAGAGTTGCACGTCTTTGCTCTTTCAGCACAACCATATCAAAAGTCTCTTTTGGCTTTTGATATTGATTAAACACACTTTCTAGTGCATTTAACAATTATCTGAAGCCCCTTTATATGGAGTTTACCATTTTGTGTGTGTGTGTGTGTGTGTGTGTTTGTGTGTGTCTACTCTGCTCAATTCCTATTGATGGGATGTACATAACATTGTAGATGGAGATCTGGGGATAGTGTTGGAGAACCTGGGTTTGAATTTCTTCTCTGCCACTTATTTGTTGCCTGACCTTGGGCAAGCTATTTAATCTTTCTAAGCATCTGTTTATCTTCTTAATGAGATTAATATCTAGCTCATATATTTGTGTTGATTAAATGGGACAGTTTCAGTAGAAGGAAAACTCATTACAAATTGTAAAGTTCTAGTTAATGTTAATATATAGGTTGCAATAATAATAGCAATAACAATTTAATTGGAAAAAATCCTCTTGTTGAAGACTAGTTTTTCATGTGACACAGGCTATTTTAAGTGATAGGGTAGAGTCAGACCACGATTTACTTAACCATTTTCTAAATTGGGGCAATTAAATTGTTTTAGACTATCCAGGTCTATAAATAGCATGCCAATAGACATGTTTATGCATAAATTTTTAATCTCGATTTTTGAGTGTCTCGTCGGAGCTTGGCTTCAGAAGGCCAGTCACTTTCTCCCATGGCTGCCATTGCTCTGGGCTCCTATCTTGTCAGTGCAGCTCTGCCCTTTGGAGAGCTCCTTTTCCCCTTGAGTCCTCCCTGGACTGCAGAAGGGCCTCCAGAAAGGCCTGGGTGTGAGTAGGGTTGCCAGAGAAAGCATGAGTGTAGGAGGGGATGGGCAAAGCAGAGAGCAAGAGAGAGGTGCTGCTTCCAGGCTTCCGATGCATGTTCCCGCCCAGATCCATTGGGGATCCAGGGGTCTCCCCAGCTAGGCTTCATAGGATTACAATTGAACTTTCAACTCAATTTCTTCCAGAGAGAGCAATCCTGTCTGCACTGTCTCTCAACCCCCAGTGTTGTCTCCAAAGTGAGGAGAGGGGGCAGCAACCCTCCAGGCTGTTAGCAGCTCTGTCTTTGAGTAAGTAGCCTGTGAAATGTTAGAGAAGACCCGAAACCCTCCTCCCAGGGCGGATATCACCTTCTTCCTTTGGATTTTATAAAGAACCTGATCCTCTTTGCCTGAATGGAGCCAAATAAACGGGAGTCTCAGAGGAGGTTGATGGCTCAGTCATAGAAGTCCCGCAGCGGCGTCTGGTTTTGATGTATTGCTGAAGGATACAATCACGTTCAGAGAACGAGATCACTTTTGCCAGTTTGAGAGAAAGGTCATGTTTTTAATTTAACTTAATTTCCTACACCAAAGAGAATTTTCAATAGGATATTCGACTTTTGCACCTTTAATGAGACCAGATGCTCTGGGGCCTGCAGCAATGAAGAGAAAACAGATTTTCTAGTTTACACTTCTACTTTGTGTATTTTCTAAATTGGGCATGTGTCGTTCCTTTAAGAATATGATTTCTCATTTGGGGTCTCGGTCTCTCTCTCTCTCTCTCTCTCTCTCTCTCTCTCTCTCTCTCTTTCTCTTCCTTCCCTTCTTCCTTCTTTCCTTTCTCCCTTCTGCTTTTTCTCCTCCTTCTAAGTATTATCTGATTGAGCACTCATCACAGGCTAAGCAATGTGCTTAGAACTTTACAAACATATATTTCATTTCCATTTTACAGATGTAGACACAGATTCAGGGAAGTTTTTAAAAAGACATTTAGCATATATTGTGTAGTAATTCATAGTAATTACAGTCGTGGACTCTGACACCAAGTCATCTGGGTTCAAGTCCAGGTTTGGCCATTTACTTGTGGAGTAACCTGGGAAAATCAATTACCTTTTGATTACTGATCTTTGTTGGTTGTCTTAAAGTTGCAGGTTTAGTTTTATTTTTAATGATGCCAATTTTATATACAATAGGGCATAGGTATAGTTTATAGAGTAATAAAACAAATGCCTGGGCATCTGCTGTGGTGGATATTTGTGTCCCCACAAAATTTATATATTGAAATCCTAACTTCTATGGTGTTGGTATTAGAAGGTGGGGCTTTTGGGAGGTGATTACGTCATGAGGGTGGAACCCTCATAGATGGGATTAGTGCCCTTATAAAAGAGAGCCTGGAGAGTTAGCTAGTTCCTTCCACAATGTGAGGACACAGTGAGAAGTCAGCAGACTGCAACTGGGAAGAAGGCCCTCATCAGAACCTGACCATGCTGTCACCCAAATCTTGGTCTTCCTAGCCTCCAGAACTGTGAGAAATACATTTCTACTATTCATAAGCTGCTTAGTCTATGGGATTTTGTCATATCCTCATGTATACTCCATGATTTTTCAAGACTTTATTAATTCCTCCCTCTACTGGCTCTTACTACTGTTCCTAGAATTATTAATCTACTCCCACCTCCAAATGCTTGTGACCCTCTCTTGTGCTACAATGGCCAGTCCATCCTTCTTGCTTTTTTCTCCTGGTCTCCCTGGAAAAATCAAGTTGGGTTATTTTGGGTATCCTATTTGCTTAGGATTTTGCTGCTGTTGTTGTTTATATTCTAGGTCAATGCTGCTGAAGCCTTAGTGAGCATCACCTGTAGAGCTTTTTAATCTACAGATTCCTAGGATTAATCCCAACTAGTAGGTGAGGTGGGTGGGGGGTGTCAGAGAATTTACATTTCTAACAAGATACCAGGTGATGCTCATGTAGCTAGTTTGAGGCCTTAATTTGATTTGTGCTGTTGTAGATGGTACTTCTAAACAGTTTATTTACATATTTTGTATAATGCATGAAAACTTTTATTGTCTTGTAGTTTCAAAATAAAAAATACTGTATATTATTCATATTGATTTTAACCAATGGTTACTTCTCTCTAAATTCTTGGCTTTTTGAGGACCAACCCTTACTGAGATTTTTATCCATGGTGAAGTCAGTTCATGTCATGCTTAGGAAGTATATGTTGATCAAACAAAAAAGGAAGGAAAAGATAACCAGCTGATGGAAGCCCATAGCACTTGGGGCTCCAGGCTCACCCCTCACACTCTTGTGCCACATTTCATCCAAACCTTGGAAACTGTGATCTCTCTCCCTTCCTGTTGCAATTCACTGGCAGCCTTGGGACCACCCTGCCTTAGGCTGAGAAGTGAGAAATTCTGAAAGCAATCGAACACTGTAAATTTTCACAGCAGTTCAACGGAAAGCTGTTGGGCACAGATGTTTCTGTAATTGTGATATGCTGGGAACATTCTCCGTCTCTAAGCACTGAGGGCCTGAGCCTCATTTTTCCACCTGGGTGCCTCAGTGGCCAAATCTCACTATAGTGAGGCTGTAATGGGAACCAGGTGGCAGCATGTGCCTATCTTAAAAGAGCTGAATGAGATTCATGTCCCAGTGTCAGTCCCTCCTTCCTGCCGCAGCTCATTCCTTGGGGAGCCAGTTTTCATGATGGCAGACCCCACTACTTACTCGAGAGTGGGGTGATTCTTAGCTCCTTGTCCAAGATGGGAATGGAATCTCATGTTTGCTGGTGGGGGGAGCCACAGAGGCCTTCCAGTTGCTCTTTGATAGGCTGTAAGACAAGAACTCAGGAAAGGCTTGGGTGGTATGAAAGAATATGGGTATTTTAAGCGACCTTTGTGTGATCAGGTTTACTTCAGTCATTTAAAAATCCACCAAAGGATCTTGAAGCTTGTGACATTCCTTTCAAGCTGAATTTTCTTTTTGGGTATAATATTCCTGCTTTTAGCAAGAGATAGCCCTTATTTGCTTCAGGGCTCTTCCTGCTTTGAAACTGGAGGGAGGCTGTGAATAGCACAGGGGAAACATCTGCCACTGTTTGAAGTGCATACCACAAAACTGACAAAAGTTCAAGGAACTTGGAACAGTTTTCACAAATGTTTCCAGTTGGAGGACTTTAACCTGTGCCTACTGTAGCCAAAAGTGTAAAGAGGACAGAGGGTGAAGGATGCAGAACGGTAGAGCTGGCAAGAGGAAACAGTGTAGCGGCAGACATTTCTTGGGAGGACGCATGCCATGGTCAGTGTTCCAGTCCTGGTGACTCAGCCCAAGTGACCGTCCTTGCGCTACAACTGTTAGTGTCGCCGCATAACAAATACTCTTCTACTTCTTTTCACAAGATATTTGCTGAACCCAAGCTGTTGAAAACCTGTTTTTATAAACCTTAGTATAACTTTTATGTCTCAATTTTATCTATGCACAACATTATCTATACAACTGTGAAACAAAGCAAATTTACTTTAAACAATATTCACAAATCTAAGCAATCCAAGAGGAATATCTACTTCCAATTGTAGCTTCCACATAGAACATGTTCTACATTAAAACATACATAGTTAGATCTTTCTTCTTGGTTCCCATTATTTGCCATGTAGTTATTTTTAAAAAAAGTTATTCAGCTTGTTGAATCTATAATCTCCAAATAGAAAAAATTCCAAAAGAAATATTTTCTTTTATAATTTATAATTTTGCTTTTAAAATATTTTCTTTGTAATATTTTTATTTTATCAATTGGCTCAGTGAGGGAACTGATAAAATAAAACTAAAAGAAGCTTCCATAGAAGGAAAAAAACCCAGGTAAACTATTAGAAGTAATGAGAAAATTCAGTAAGTTTGCCAGATCCCAAATCAACTTAAATATATTTAACATTATTTTCACCAGCAATAATAAACTGTCAACTAAAAAACTTAAACAACAAAGACCTTCATATCAATAAAAATTATAAAGTATCTAGAAGTTACCTTAATAAGACATACACAGATTTATATAAAATGTTAAATTCTATTTGAGTACATACAAGATGATTTATTTAAATGGATATACATTCCTAGTTTTGTATGGAATGACTTAATATTATCAAACTTTCTCCCCAAATTAACTTATAAATTCAATATAATTCCATTTAAAATTCTAGTGGGGTATTTTGAAGAACTTGATAAAAGCATTCTAAAACTTACATGGAAGAATTAAGGTCCTTGAATAGCTAGGTCAGTCTTAAAAAATAGAGTAAAGATATTATTTTTGGCCTGATACTAAGATATGTTACAACATGCAATATTTATATAAAGAGACTAATAATTCAGTAGAACAGAATAGAGAACCCGGACACATATATCTACATCTGTATTTCTATATCTAAATATCTACATTCATATCTATATATATTTATACCCACATCTGGGAAACTAATATTAAAGAAAACTGGCACAACAAGTCAATGGGATAGGAGAGTTAAGTAGCTTGGTAGTTAGATTTGGAAAAAACTGCCTCATAATATAAAAAATTTTTTTGACAACATACAAAGATAAACTTTAGGTGGATTAAAGTCTTAGATATTGAAGGAAATGCTATGATGTTAATGGAAGAAAATATAGGAGAATATTTTGATGCCTGGAAAGAAAATTACTTCTTCAATAAAACCTTTAAAATACAATGCATAAAATAAAATTGATAAATTTGATTATGTCAAATTTAAGAAAATCATAAGTAAAGCTAATCACAGTATAAAAATTGTGATAATATTCTTGTAATTTCTAACACAGATATTAATATCTATGACATAAAAACAACTCTTATAAATTAATATGTGAAAGAGAGGAACCCCAGTAGAATAATGAGCCAAGGAAATGTACAGCCAATTTACTCAAGAAAAGATCCAAAAGGTCAGCAAATAGTCACCAAAACAGCTTGGTACTGATAATAGAAGTAGATAAATAGACTAATGGAACAGAATAGAGGGCCCAGAAGTAAAGCCAAATACTTAACAACTGATTGATATTCGACAAAGCATACAAAAACATAAATTGGGAAAAGGACACCTCAGTCAATAAATCGTCCTCAGAAAACTGAAACTAGATCCCTGTCTCTCAATATATACAGAAATCAACTCAGAATTGATTAAAGACTTAAATCTAAGACCTGAAGCCATAAAAATTCTAGAAGAAAACCTAGAAGAAACTATTCTGAACATTGGTTTAGGCAAAGAATTTATGACTAAGACCCCAAAAGCAAATGCAACAAAAATGAAGATAAATTGGACCTGGTTAAACTAAAAAGCTTCTGCACAGCACGGCCGGCTCATGCCTGTAATCCCAGCATTTTCAGAGGCTGAAGTGGGTAAATCACTTGAAGCCAGGGATTCGAGACCAGCCTGGGGAACATGGTGAACCCCCATCTCTACTAAAAATACAAAAATTAGCCAGGTGTGGTTGTGGGCACCTGTAATCCCAGCTACTCAGGGGGCTGAGGTAGGAGAATCACTTGAACCCGGGAAGTGAACTTTGCAGTGAGCTGAGATTGCACCACTGTACTCCAGCCTGGGCGATGGAGCAAGACTCTGTCTCCAAAAAAAAAAAAAGAGGTAGTCAAGTAATGTGAATAGGTATTTCTCAAAAGAAGACATACATATGGCTAATAAATGGCTAATAAGCATATAAAAATGTTCAACATCACTAATTATCAGGGAAATGTAAATTAAAACCATAGGGAGATACCAGTTTACCCCAAGCAGGATGGCCATTATTAAAAAGTCAAAAAACAATAGATTTTGGTGTGGATGTGGTGAAAAGGGGATGCTTATACACTGCTGATGGGAAGGTAAATTAGTAAAATCTCAAAGAACTAAAAATAGATCTACCATTCAATTCAGCAATCCCACTACTGAGCATCTATTCAAAGGAAGAGAAGTCATGATATCAAAAAGACATGAGCATGCATATGTTTATCACAGCATAACTCACAATTGCAAAGATATGGAAACAACCTAAGTGCTCATCAACTGGTGAGCCAATAAAGAAAATGTTATACACACACACACACACACATACATACGTACATATACACACACATATACATACATACATATATATATAGTGGGATGCTACTTGGCCATACAAAAGAACAAAATAATGTGTTTTGCAGTTGCTTGACGGAACTGGAGGCCATTATTCCAAGTAAAGTAAGTCAGGAATAGAAAACCAACTACTGTATGTTCTCATTTACAAGTGGGAGATAAACTATGAGTACATGAAAGGCATGCAGGGTGATATAATAGACATTGGAGAGTCAGAGGGAGGAGGGTGAGAGGGGAAGGGGGGGTAAAAAACTACATACTGGATACAATGTACACTACTTGGGTGATGGGTACATTAAATTTCAAACTTTACCACTACACAATTCACCCACATAACCAAAAACTACTTGTACCTTGAAAGCTATTGAAATAAAAAAATTAAACATTTTTATAAATTATACAAAGTTGAAAAAATAATAAAAATGGCAGTAATTAAAAACTCATAATTTACTATCCGCTGTGCTAAAAAATAAAAAAGGCCAGCAAGTAAATGAAGAGATGCAATTTAACTGCAAGCTAAACAATAATAATGACATATATTATTCTAGCTAAAATTATAAAATTTGATAATGCCAAGTGTTGAGGGGAGGTGCAGGCATATAACATAACCCTCATGCTTTGCTGGGTAAGAGTAGACTGATGCACACATTCTGAAGAGCCCTCTGGCAGTACTTGGTCAAATTAAGTATATACATACTCTATGATCCAGCGTAAAAATTCTTCCACAGTTCCATTGGCCATATGCACAAGGATGAGCATTGTGGCTTTTTTTTTTTTTTTTTTTTTTTGGTAAAAAAGATTGGAGGCAACCTGATGTCCATCACTGGAAAAGTAGCATCTCTAGGTTTTACTTTACTTGCAGTTCGAAAGTAGGAGTAGCTTTTTAAGTTTGATTAAACATTAACCTTGTGAACAATTCTAGGCAAAGAAAGTCCCTAGAAAGAAAAACTGGATATACTGATAATTTACATAAGATAGAGACTTAAATGGCCAATTTGAATGTTCAGAAGAAAAGTGACAGTGTTTTGGTGAGATGGGTAGTACCATTGTACAACGAAACTCTGGTACTTCATCACACAATCTAGAGTAACCATTATACCAGGCATTCTGCTAGATAACAGGATGGATTCAAGATGAATGAGAAGTGATCTTCTCCTGGAGATCATAATGAAATGGTTTTGTCAAGTTCCTTAGGGTTCATGATACAGGTATAAAATGATGATCCATTTGTGAAGTGAGAATGATTGTAGTGCCCTAGTTACTGACCTGGAGTGCCCTTTCAGTAAAGGTTAACATGACCATAGATTCCACTGTGCAATTCCTACAGGCAAATCAAGTACACCTCGGAAATAGTGCATCCATAATTCCCCAGTCACTTATTTAATTGTGATTATTGTGGAGCTTTGTGCTTTATACCCAGATATGCCTGGAAAGGTGGCATGGCCTTGCACTGCTAACATCTGGCTATAGCCCTACATCATAGCAATTTCTGAAAGAGCATCTCACACAATTCTCTTATCCCTCTGGTAAAGAAAGGCTTCACCTTGCAGGAACCTCTGTAATTCTCTTTTTCTCTGGTCTGTTTGCTTTCTCTTTGCCTGTCATAACTGTGTTTATGTATCACCCAACTCTTCTCATTAAAAATGACAGAGATAATGAGGCTCTAATGAATCACTCTCTAAGCATCAAAGTCACAGTAATCAATTACAACTCTGTGTCACTAGGACAATGATCTCTGTGAACTGGTGATCTTTACATAAGTTTGTTAAGAGATCTATTAGGAGGGAGTGTGTACTCTCTCCCTCCTTTGATATATTATCCCAGCAAGAAGCAACTTGGATTAACTCACAGTGCTTTAAGCTGGGAGTCACAGATTGGCAGTGGGGAGCAAAGCGAACCTCTAGGATTCGACAACTGCCTGGGAGAAGATATCAGACAAAGTGGAAAGGTGTTTTCTTCCTCCACACTGTGGGAAAAGCTGAGGTGTTTGGGGCTTCACTTTCTTTTCCAGAAGAATCTACTCTTGCATCTCATCCTGGCTCATCTCTTATAAGGGATGAGACAGACCTGGTAGCAGTGTTGGGATGGACGCTGAGTCACCTAGCTCGGGTGGTGGTAAGTAGCCTAGAGCAGATGAAAGATTATGATCCTGGTCAAAGAAGAGATCACGGTGGGGTTGAATTTAGGAGGTAAATTCTCTAGGACTCAGACAAGTGATTGGGGTCAGTCAGCTATTTTGATTTTGGAAGTGATCAGAGAACACAGGACTTTGATCTAGAACAGGGAAGAGGTGTCCAGAACTTCCATCAGTGAAGTGATGCTCTTAAAATGTAATGTGTGTGTCAGTTGGAAATGCAGAAATTGCCTGTCTTCTGCATTGAGCACACTGGGAGCTGCAGACTGGAGCTGTTCCTATTCGGCCATCTTGGAATGCCCTGGAAGGTAATGTGTGTGTCAAGGCACAGGGTTGGGGTTGACACCGCCAAGCAGCAGCACCTTGGTGTGCACTCCTTTCTGCTGGGTTTGCTGTAGAGTGTGGCATGGGTATTACCGTCTCCCCATCTCTGGAAGACCTCACTGCAGACTTTTAGGAGGAAGGTACTGTAGGGTATTTCTGCAGCAATCTGCACTCAGAGGGATCCCCGGAGTGATCACTAGGGTACAAAGGTCCTCCTCGGGCTTCCAGGTGTTGATAACTCTTCCTGGTCTTTGTGACCTTTACCTCCACCTCCTCTGATTCTTTATTTGAACTCTATTTTGTCCTCTGTATCAATCCCCATGGAGGCAGGAAAAAACAAGTAAATCCTGCTGTTTCCTCCCTCCACCTCCCCACGTGATGAAGGCCTACTCTTGGAGATGCTTCCAAATCTGGATCAGGCTCCCCAGGGATAATCACTGGGCTTCTGTGTCCCCCTCTCTCTGGTCAGTGCTGTTCCATCCTTGGTCCTAGTTGCAGAATGCCTAAATGGTCAGGGCTGTACACACTGTATCCCATTTAATATACAAAACAATCCAGTGAAAGAAAATTAGCATCTTTATTTTAGAGATGAGAACACTAAGGCTCAGACATATTAAGTAACTTACCCAGGTCACACAGCTAGTAAATGACACATCTGAGGTTTTGTCTTGAGCTCATCAGACTCCAAATTTTTTTGCTTCTTTCTACTACTCTTAAGCTACTTGATGGTATGGCTTGGGGATTTTCTTTCTTCTTAACTTGAACTGTTGGGTTGTTCACCAGTTCCCCACCAGGGGCCTCTTTGGCTGTTGTCTTCTCTGTACAGAAAGAAACTTAATGACAGGCCAACTGGCCAAAGCTTCCAGCCTATGCCAGTCTGTGACTCAAGTGGCAAATATCAGATGTTCTTAGTTGGGGATTTTTAAACCAAAGGGATCTCTCTTTTAGTGATTTTGTAAATTTGATTTGTTCTTCAATATATCTGTTCATTTTTTTGTAGATTTCAAAATAAAGCCTTTCCTATCATTGCTGTCTAAATTATTCTCATTGCAAAGCAATTAGTTGAAAAGAACCATCATCATTTACAAAACCTTGTTTTGTGACCAGGATTTTATAAAGCTTTTGAAACTGTAGAATCAGAACAAAATACTAAAATAAGTGGGATGCTGAGGGTGATATAAAGCTGTGGCTGTCATCTTTGATTTCAAATTTTTATGTTAATAAAGTTAATCATTCTTATCAATTGTCTTCTTAATTGGTAAATATACCTAATTTATTAATAAAATGGATTTTAAAATCTAGGTGTTAGGGTTTCATATATGCTTTTATTTGTAAAAAGAGTTCATCTACTTTTGAACTGAAAAGTGTTTGCAAAACACTGCGTAGACAATCACTCTGAAAGTCCTTGTTCCCATTTCACCTTTGCTAGTCCCACTTCTATTGACCCCTACCTGCTGTTGACCCCTATCCAGTCTTCATTGCTTGACTTTGATTTCTTGGATTTGGAAGTTGTTGTTGTTGTTTCTTTGCTTGTTTGTTTTTTGAGGCAGGGTTCTCTGTTGTCCAGGCTGGAGTGCAGTGAATGGAGCAATCAAGGTTCACCATAGCCTCAACCTCCTGGGCTCAATTGATCCTCTTGCCGCAGCCACCCCAGTAGCTGTGGCCACAGGCACACACCACCATGCCTGGCTAATTTTTTAATTTTGGAAATGTTTTGGATTCCTTTCTTGCTACTTTGGATTTTGCATGAGGTTTCAGCTTGACAAATACTAGCATCTGCTATTTTCTGAAGTCAAGGCTCACTTCATCAGCCCAGTCCACTGGAAGCAATTTCTTCTGAGGCTGAACCTGCAAATGAATCCTGAGCTAGGCCCCTACTTGGGAGGTGTGCACTAGTCTAACTCTCCCTTGATAACTCTCTAAGGGGACCATCTGGGGGCCCTAGAGATGAGTACCTGAAGTTTATATTGTTCTTGCTTACATGCGGCAAGTCTGCACACATGCTGAGAAGCAAGCTTCTTGGCAATGTCACCCACTGCCCAATTATTTTTTTTGGGCCATTTAAAACACTAAACGTTGCACTTTTCAAATAAGGTAACATTGGAGGAAACACAGAGTTCCTGACTCTATGCCATGCACTGTGCTAGGTGGTTTCTCATGCACTTTCTCTCTCTCTTTTTTTTTTTTTTTTTTTTTTGCTTCTGGCTTGAACTAAGTGGAATAAACAAAACAAAGAATCCATTAGAGAGCACTTGTGAGATGGGACAGGAGAAGTTTGCTTTTATAAGGGAAGAGGTAAAGGGAAGTATTTGCCACCAGGGCAGGGATTTATTTACTCTGCTAGTGGTTCTCAGATTACACCCAAGGGGTCTGATGCCTTTGCAAGGCCCTGCAGGATTCTGTGTACATGGGTGGGATCATTGGCACTTTGAACAGAACCAGGGGGATGATTTCTGTAAATGTTTAGGGCACTCTCATTTGTGAAAGAACAAACAACATGAGAAGGCATGATCTCTGTCAAGTCAAGAGTTCGCAGGCTGGCTGGGAAGAAAAGGAATGATATGTAAAAGATCATTAAGGATATTAGACAGCATATGGCTGTACATGGCACAAACATTCAGGGCCCAGGAGAATTGGTAGTTTCTATAAGCTGGGGGTCCAGGAAGCCATTCAGAACGGTAGGGCTGGCCTAGGCCATGGGTAATGGGGTGCATCTTCATGTCCTCGCCCTTTTGCACATTTTCCATGTCTTGTGTGCAGTCCTTGTTCCACAGTGCTTTCTGCTTTGGTTCCAAGGAGCAGATTCACCCATGCTACTCTAATGTGAGGGTGGGCATAGGGGATAGCATGAGGGTTTATTGTAAGAAATCGAGGAGGGAATAAAGGCAATGGAGAGCTCATGGTATTTAACCATTCTGTGACTCAATTTCTTTTGTAAATGGGACTAATAATAGTACCCACTCATCGGTTTTTTTGTAAAAAAAAAAAAAAAATCTTTGTACAGTGCCTAGCTCAGTGGGTGGTGCATAGTAGGTCTTTAATAATGCAGTTTTATTATGACTAATAATTTTGGGTTTTCGTAAGTTTTGCTTGCTGTGGGCCCCCATAGCTTCAACTCTATAATTTTACTCAATGGCTCTCTTGACTCCAGGGTTTTCAAACTTCTTTCAGTTTCACTTCTTGTTGCCCCCTGCCTGATTTTCATTTTGTATCTGAACAACATTCTTAACAGAATCCCCTCAGTGTCTTAGCTCATGTTTTTGGGTGGGACCATGCCATATGTGACTAGTCATTTTACTACCAGGCTTTCAGTGAATGCGCACTATCTTCTGGCCTAATCATTAGAGCCTATTGTCAGGAGAAAAAAAAATTCTTATGAGGGGTTGTGGACATGGTCCACTGGGTGGGTGGATCTTGGTGTTGTGATGTTTACCTCTCATAGCCTGATTTAGCACAGACATTTGCCCAGTTCAGATCTACACACAATCTAATATTCTAGGTGCTAAGAGGACATATAGACAAGAGATATGTGGCCAGGTGCAGTGACTCACACCTGTAATCCCAGCACTTTGGGAGGTTGAATGAAACAGGTGGACCACCTGAGGTAAGGAGTTTGAGACCAGCCTGGCCAACATGGTGAAACCCTGTCTGTAGTATAAATACAAAAATTAGTTGGGTGTAGTGGCCGGTGCCTGTAATCCCAGCTACTCAGGAGGCTGAGGCAGGAGAATCTCTTGAACCCAGGAGGTGGAGGTTACAATGAGCTGAGGTCGTGTCATTGCACTGCAGCCTGGGTAACAGAACGAGACTTTGTCTAAAATATACATACGTGTGTGTGTGTGTGTGTGTGCGCGCGCGCGCGCCTTGTGAGACGTCTCTATCAGGGAGTGGTTTGGGGATGAAGAAACAAAGTGCCCAGAGGACTGTAACATAGGTTAGCTTCTGAGGGCAGAGTGAGTGGACAGTGATGGGACAGAGGTGGCCTTGAAGGTTAGTGGATTGAGAATAGGCTGATGGACTAAAAGATACTGGCTTTAGGTTTCTTGCAGGCAAATGTGAGTGCATGTACCAGATTCTTTGCTAAATGTTTATAATATTCCTTACAATAAGCCTATGAATTAAGTATTAATATTAGGCATATGAAGGAATGGATGCTCAGAAGGGTTAAATGACTTGCCATAGGTCACACAGTACTAATAAGTGGGGAAAGAATGATTCAAAACCAGGCAAAAGATCCACAATGATAGCAAGGGAACAGAGAGAAAGAGATGGGTGAAGCCCACTCCATCCAGCAAGGCCCTCCTGTCTGCTTGGCTGGCCCCAGCCTGCCTGCTGAGCAGCGTTGGGGAAAGACTGAAAGATGTGTTGCAAAGACTATGGAGGATTCTGAACCCCTGAGTAGATTAGGGCTGGGATCAGGGTCTCAGTGACAGTCTTGACACAGGGCTGTGCATGTCATGGTTCAGCCAGTGCTTATTGGGGTGGAAAGGGACTTGGCTGCCAGGCGGAGTTGGTGTTGGGGCAGGTTTCCTGGATGCCATCTAGGGCACTAAACCTTGTTCCTACTCCATTTCCTCTTCAGCTCCCACCTCACTCAGACCCCAGAGCCATCTCCTAAAATCTATGCCTCCTTATGTGACTTTGGAGGACTCTTCCCCCAAAGGCTCCTGAGAGCTCTGAGGATAAAGGTCAAGCTTGTTGGCATTAAATAAATCTAAGCTCACCCATGTCCTTGTCCTCTCCTTAATGTTCCCTAAGCCAAGCCACATTGAACTACTTGCCCTTTCCCAAACAGGACTCATGAAATTTACAGCCGTCAGCCATGCTCTGCCTGGGATGCTATGTAATATTAGGTAGGACTGTTGGCTAAGCCAACTACAACTCTGTCAGACAGACTCTATTGTTTCCATTTTATAGCCAAGAAAACTGAGGCTCATAGAGAAGTTCTAGTGCTTATCTAGGATCACAGAACTAGTAGGATAAGAGGAGGGTTTCAACCTAGGCAGCTCAACTCCAGGCATGTACTCTCAACCACCGTCCTATGTGGGTTCCTTCTTCTGTTTTCTCACTGAGTGACTCTTGCTTATTCAACATGGCTCAGGTCAGGTGCCTCTTCTATGACATTTTTCCTGATTATTCTCCTGCACTCCCAAGCCACTTGGTCAGATGTGTGACTCCACAGGGCTTTGCTGCATCATATGATAGCATCTAGTACCTCTTATTAGAGTTTATTTTATAGAGCCCTGCTATGGACTGGGTGATTTTATCCCCCGAAAAATTCGTATATTGAAGCCTCAGCCTTCGGCATATCTGTATTTGGAGTTAGGGCCTTTATGGAGGTAATTAAGGTTGGAAAGGTGAGACCCTGATTCAATAGAATTTGTGTCCTTATAAGATGAGATCTGAGAGAGCTCATGGTCTCTTCACCTTGTGAGCATTGGTCATTATCTCCAAATCAGGAGCTGAATCCTCACTAGAACCTGACCCTGCAGGACCTGGATCTGATACTTCCTAGCCTCAAGAACTGTGAGGAAATAAATGGCTCTTTTTTAAGCTATCCAGTCTATGGTATTTTGTCATAGTAGACTAATGCAATCTTTTTCCTTAAATGGGTCTCTCCTCTGGAATGTGAGCTGTTAATTGGCAGGTATCTTCTCTGTCAGTGCGTCTGTATTTTCAACATCCAGCATGGTGCTTGCTGGTCTAACACCCAATATGCAGAAATCATCCAGGAAGAGTTCGTCGAATTGTGCTCTGTTACACCCTCACTATGTGGGTCCCAGGATCCCACAGCTACTAGTTGACCCAGAGCACACTGTCTTCCTCTCCTGCCTATGTTCACCTGTGCTCTGGGCCCCCTGTGTAGGTGGACCTGTCTTTTCCACATATAGCTTCCACTGACTGCTGATTTACTAGCTTCTTGTGGAGGGCTTGGCTGCCTGCTGTCTCATCTGGCTCTTGTAAAGTGGCCCCCTCCCCTTCTCTCTGAGCCAGCAGCTACCCTACTGGCTGCCTGGGCTGAATTTATGGCAAGGATTCATCAGATTAGGAGGAATGGGATGTGGTCCTTCTTCCACTGTGAGCAGAATGCCGTCAAACAACATTGCGGACCCCTGTGCCTGCTGAGCAAGCCCACGTGGTAATGCTTGGCATTTTCTGACTTGATAAGTCATTTAGAAGCATTTGATTTGACAAGAAATAACTTAAAATTGTTTTGGAGCTGAATGTAAATTTAACTCTTTCAGGCGCCACTTAGGCTCATGGTTACCTCCTGCCAGGCATTGGAAGCTCCAAGTAGTGCCATTTTACAACAGTTTGCTCTTTATTAGGAACTAAAGGCAGCCTTGGACTTTAGCCCAACCCCCACTTCCTTTTCTAAAAATGGAATATTCTCCACAATCCTGAAAACCACTCATCTTCTCTCTACTCAGGTTGAGGGTTGGTGAGAGGAGCTCACAGCTGTCCTCTAGTCATCTTCTTTCATTAGTCGGCTGTGTTGCTTCATAGAAAAGTCTTCTGAACTTGAAAAGCTTTTACCTCTCTCTGGCTTTTGTACCCACTGGCGTTACTTTTGCCATCTTGGGAAACAACTAAAGCAATGAAAGATCTGCTCTATCTTTCGCAATTAGTTTTTCACTTATTTGAGGAGAGCAAAGAGTTTCATTCATCAAACATTCATCAAAAGGCTGCTCTTCATGTAGAGATGAACATGAGGCTACCGTGTGTGATTTTACAGTTGTGTACTACACAACTCTAGGGAGCCCCATTCGCAGAGACCATCACTTGTGCAATCATATGAGGCTGCACCACATAAGCACTATATAGCTTTTCCCCTTGAGGCACATACAGATTACTCAGAGATCTGAATGTTTTGCCCAGCTAGAACATCATGGCTCTCTTCCCTCTTAGAAATGGCTTTGAGTGTAACTCACCATCTTGTTCATCCTTCCCTGAGTATGTTCTCATTTCTCATGGTCCTTCTGTGAGTGTGGGATCTTCAGGCACAGTCTGACCATCAGAGTGACTTAGAGCTATCATCCCCAATCTGGAGTTCGAACTGCTGTTAAAGCCCTCAGAAATAACTATTTGCTATGTCTTGCTTTGGTGAGTGATTTTCTAGAGATCAACATGATGTGAAGACCATTAGCATGGATTAAAGGAAAGAGATACCCACCTTTCAACTACATCTGACATGGGTTAAGGGATAGACTTATTAATCCTTCTGCTATATCTAGCATAACATGTCATTCAGAATTAAAATGATCCATTTATATGTTTGTGTCCCTTATTAGATTCTAAGCTTCTTTAACAGAGGGGCTGCATCTTCTTTTTATGCATGTTCAGAGACAACAAAGGGCAGGGCTCAGGGAGCTGCTTGGTAAATGTGAAGTGAATGACATGTACTGTGTTCATGTCTTCTATGTACTTGGAGTGGAGATGCCATCATGAAGAAAACATGGCACCTGCTCTCATAAAGACTTTGATTTCTCATGACATAATCAGTGAATGCCTAACTGGTAAGTTTTGAGAAGTTGATTTAGGGGGAGGCAGTGCTCCAGAGTGGCGCTTACCATTTCATGGGCTTTCCTTTGCCTCTGTGGAAGAGTGTGACCAACCAGCAGTGAGGGTCTTTCTGGATCTCAACAATGGTGTGCAATCAGAGAAGAGGGACTTGTAGCTGTTTCTGGAAAGGCTAGATTTTTAGGGATTTCTTGTGGCACTAAGAGGAAAAGGTTTTGTAGGACTCAGTTGTCCATTGAGCCCCAGTTTTCCTGTGGGCACAATCATCAGTATCTTGAGGGTGAAAAGGCCTATGGGGGTGACATAAACGTATGATTAGATTTTCTTGGAGATCACAAAGCCTTCACCAGGTCACCTGCTCAAAGATACAAGTGTTGGCATCTACTTGAAACAATGAGAGACATTGATTGAAAACATCTTAATTAAAAAATGCGATGGGAAAAAACAAGGAGAATGAGGCTTTCCAGAGAGGGGAGGAAGAGAGGAAGGATAAGCTCTTAAGCGAAAAAGAGTGTCACTTTTGCCTGTATGCCCTTTTTGGAAAAGGCTGACCAAGTCACTGGACTCTGGAAGTGCTCTTCTGATTACTCTCTGTCACTTATAAGATATAACAGCTCTCCCTCCTCCGTTCCAGTTAATTCCTTCCTGGTGCTCCAGAATGCAGCAGAGCCAGGCCTTGACTTCAGCACTCCTGACCCCCTGTCCTGTACTATTCCACCACAACACATGGGGCTGAATTTTTCATTGGTTCACTGGTGTATGTGTCGTGATTTTTATATAGCTCTGGTCTTACGTTCTTAACCACTGGGCTGAAGGAAAGCCACTAGGCTTAACTTTAGTTTAAGCCAATAGAACAGTGCAACTGTAACTTTTGGTATACTGTCTCTGTATACCTTCTATTCTCTGCCTTTTTGTTTTGTTCCAGAATGCCTCTAACCCATTTTGTGGTATTTTAAAATTTAGCTTGAGGTTGAATTCATAACAATATTTGGAAACTACCTTACTTTTATAATTAAAGATTAAGTGACTCATCCAACCTCCTCTTTCTCTCCCCACAAATAATCTGGCAGTGAAACAAATCTCTACTATTAAGTGGTATTTATTTAATTGTGATTTTCTGTAGAGCTGTTTAAGAGCAGGTCATTAGGTTAAAACCATTGCGCTTGTCTTGGGAGCAGAGGATGTCCTGTCCTGACTTACGTTTGGGTGTGCTTTTCCTGACGCTGAGCTAACACAGCCGTGTTTACATTACACACATTCTCAAGTTGCTGACATTTTTTTTTTGTTTCTCCAGAAGGAAAATGATGCAACACGGGCAAATGATTCTATTTGATGTGATAGGTCAGGTCAAACTGGACCAATGACTGACACTTTCTACTTGGATTATCTACATTGTGTTCCCATTGTTTTCTGTCATCCTTGCTCCTAATCAAAGTTGAAGAAACCAGTAATCAGAAGATCTGATTTTTAAAAAAATCTTTCCCAACAGTCTTTTAAGCTGGCTAGAGTTTTGAAGGGCTAAGAAACCAATGGACTCCTTGAACGCTAGGAACACCACCTGAGTCCTTGGTTGTCTCCAAATGGGTAGGAGTTTGGAAACCTACACCAAACTTTTTTGAAATGTCAAAATGAGGCAGAATTTACATACAATCAACACAGACATAAAGGATAAGGCAAGGCTCATCACAAATCCCCCCTTCAGAACTTTTCCTGAAATAATTTTTCCATAGTCTATCTCTTTCTGATTCAGAGCTTTCTTGGATTTGCATTTTTTGGAAAAAATGTGAGAAATGTTGCCATATTTCCTAAGAGGAACTGAGAAAGATAGATGGCCTCTGCCGCAGTGTGACACCTGGATAACAGTGTTATCTGGAGCCAAAATGGGCTTACATATGCCTGCCTGTTTATTTATTCTCCTTCTGTTTGGAGACTTTCCCTGATTAATTACTTTCTAGTAATCGAGGCTGCTAACTAATGTCTCATCTGATTAACCTGTAGTTTGGCCCTTGGTCCCAGAGGGTGGGCTGGCCATCCTGCCTGGGGAATGAAGGAGGTCACTGGCCCAGGGCCTCTGGGATGCCAGTTTTGGGCTCATTTATTTGCTTTAAGTCTTGTTTGCTATTCCTGCTGCAGTGACTGGCGACAGCTTCCCCCAAGTCCCATCCAATCTAATTGGCCTGCTGAAACAGCAGTGAACACAAGATTTAAGAAATGTTTTCTTTGAAAACTTCTGGTCCTATAGACACTTTGAGCTCATATTTCACCCTGTTTCAATTGCACATCATTCCATGGGACTTTCAGGAGAAATATTGTAAGTGAGTCTTACAGGAGAACTGCTGCTTTGTGGTTTGGGGGTAGGAGTGGGGGGCTGATATGCTAAGGGCTGGAGGGGAGGCTGTGCTGAGGCAGCCCAGCATCTTCAGAATCTAGAGACCATGCCAACGTTAACACATCCGAGGAGGTATTCAGTATCAAAGTCTCCAATATTTGGCTCCATAAACACGATACCGGTTGCAAAAACAAAGCTAAGGAGCTCATGCTGATTACTTCAATAAAAGCTGTTTAATTATGAACGTTTGGGAAATGAAGTTACCAACAGGACCAGGAGTGCTCCAGGGTCCCAGCGTTCCTGCCCCCAGCATCCCACTGTTAAGCCAGATTGTCCACTCAGCTGAAAAGACTGACATTGAGCAGGGCACGGCCCCAGCCCTGCAGGAGACTACTCCCTTGCCAGGGACGCTCCCTCCTACTGAAGTGGCAATGTTCGGGAACTGATTAGTGGTAGAGCTATCAAACTTTATCAGCACCATTCACAGGCCATCCAAGGGTTACTTGGGGGTGGTGATCACAGCTCCCACAAAACCTGCATTTGGGAAGTCAATTGTTTCTAGGTAGTTAGCTGATCTGTTTCTCCCTAGAAGTCAGGATTCCAAGACTAAGCAAAGTGGAACTAAATTCTGAGCAGGCAGCCAGTGGATCTGATTATGACGATAGCATTTTTGGAGTTCTTAAATGAGTTTCTCTTTATAACAGTTTAGGAAACATAATCTTATATTGCTTCTGTATAAATCTCCCCTCTCTTGTGTGGTTATAACCAGTTATTTTACATCAAATGGGATAGATGGAGCTATCCATGTAACAGTTTAATTTACAAAAATCAGAGTTGAATCTGTGTATATGAGAAAATAAATATAAGGATATGCACATTGTTAAGGGGTGAGCTTTTTAGCATGGTGGGTTTCTTTACATATCGGTGATTTTTTTTCTCTGAGAATCAAAAATTTTTATAGTTTTGGTAGAAATCTTTAAACCTTCCTCTTATTCATCAGCAGAGATTGAATATAAATTAACAATTCTTGATCAGCCTTGATGATTCCATGCTGTAAAATAGTGAAACCTTCAGAAACTACCAAAGATCCGAACACATCCATGCAGTTGAGCACAACGACAACCTCTTCATTTCTTATTTGCAAAATGGGGATATTACTGCTTCATGGTGTCATGATAATGACAGTGTTAATAAATATGATATATGTGAAAAAGTAGCAAATACAATGTTACAAATGCTAGCTATACTTTTTCTGTGTCATGTGTTAATATTACAGTTGCTTCTGTGAAGATGTTTTTACTGCTGTCTGTAGCTGTTCCCTTATTTTATGGTAGGCAGTTTGAGGACTTGAGGACACCAATCACAGCAAATATACAGATATTTGAGACAGCTACCTGTCACTGCAGACTTTGTATGAAAAAGAGAAAAAATCATGGACTTTGGACCCAGATTGTCTTCTTGCAGCCCTAGGTCCGTGTCTTATAAATTGTATGCTCCTGGACAATGTTACTTAATGCTCTTGAACTCAATTTCTCTATTCTATAAAATAGGAGTAACAATGCTTATGTTGACAGTTTTTTTTGTGAGGCCTAAATTTTGTAGTGTAGGCACCCAGAAGGATGTCTGGTACCACTGGGCATTTGATATTTTAAGTCCTCTCTCTCTCTCTCTTTTTTTTTTTTTTTTTTTTTTTTGAGATGGAGTTTTGCTCTTGTTGCCCAGGCTGGAGTGGAATGGTATGATCTCGACTCACCACAACCTCCGCCTCCTGGTTCAAGCGATTCTTCTTCCTCAGCCTCCCAAGTAGCTGGGATTACAGGCATGTACCACCACGCCCAGCTAATTTTGTATTTTTAGTAGAGATGGAGTTTCTCCAGATGTTGTTCAGGCTGGTCTCGAACTCCTGACCTCGGGTGATCTGCCTGCCTTGGCCTCCCAAAGTACTAGGATTGCAGTCGTGAGCCACCGTGCCCGGCCAAGACCTCTCTCTCTCCCAAAAGATTATTCCTCTAGTAAATTAATTGCTGTGCCTTGGAAAGTTGGGATTACTGACATTCTGAATACTATCAGTCATTTATGTTTATGGCCATTTGTGTGTGTGTGTGTGTGTTGAGATTTTGTGTCATAAAGATACTCTGTGCTCTTGTAATGACTGAATATGCTCTTGATTCTGATTTCACCTTTAACAAAACAGCAATAATTATCTTCTTTTATTGAACAAGACAAAGAATAAGTCAATAAGATATTATAAGTGTTGGAGCAAAGTTCTTGCTACTACGTTTATGCCGCCTGCAACTTCTGCAACTTCCTGGGTTACTAGTGAGATACAGCAGTGAAGGAGGAAGAACTTGAGGACTGTGGGAGATAGGGAAAGGGTGGGAAAGGGGGTTAGTCTGATGTTCCGGAGGTGCACTGAAGTTAAACCGAGGGCCCTGGGGCATTCATCTGGAGAGCATGTGCCAATAACTTTGATTTTGGCTAACTTATTAAAAAATTCAAGTGAAAACTGAACTTTTTATGCATCTTATATAAAGTTAAAATAACACCTTATTTTAAAATTCCTATGTGTATAGATTTGTTTTCTCTCCAAATGGTCACAGTTACTGAGAGAAACTTAGAAGGTTATTTGAGGTTCACAAGACCCTCTGGGATGAGCCCACTTAATCAGACCAGCCACTGGGACTTTGAGAAAGACCAGTGTAATGTTGTCCCTGACATGAGTGGGAAAGGGACCCTGAGTGGCTCCCAGGAGTTGTCTGTGCCATTGTTAACTGCACATACCAGGATGAATTTGTGGGGACGTGAAAAAGGACCAGGATGGGAATGAAGATGTCTACCTCTTGGTCTAATCTCTTCTACTATTTGTAGGTCCTAGGGTAATTTATTAACTTATTTGAGTGTGTTTTCTCATTGGTTTAATAAGGATAATAATACCAATGCCTTAGAATTATAGGTGGAGGTATAAACTCACAATGTAGTGAATGCAAAAATATTTTGCAAAGATCACAAAATACTATATAAAGGATTAATATATTCTATATAATTTATTGACATTTAAATCCTTCCAAGATGTGTACAGGGCATAATGAATTAGAGCAATGATGGTCTTGGAGGTCATCTCATTCAGAGCTCTAATTTTACATATAGGAAACTGAAGGAGAGAAAAAGAGAGAAAGGAACTTATCCACCAAGTAATATGGCGTGCTAGTGCCAAAGCTAAAACTGGAACAAGGGGACTTGACTCCCCTAAGATACTCCCCTCCCCACTTTCATACAACAGTGGCTTTTGTAGAAAAGGGATGTAAATAGTTGAGTTCAACCAAAACAACTTCAGGCATTGTTGAAATTCAAGGAGAATTAGGTGAGGATGTCAAGAGAATAAATTTTCAGGACAACTTACCTTTCTTGGCAGATGGATGACAAGCTCTACCCTTGTAGGGAAGCATATTTTTCAAGACTCTTGTCTCCATCATCTGAACTCACACATCATTGTGAGGCTTTGGGCACTCTCAGCACACAGGACTTAGAGTTGTTAGTTACTTACAGATAGATCTATGCTTTACCTCCCCATTTGAAAGAAGGGAATGTGACTGTGATAAGGCCAACCTCTGAGGAAGGACTGGCTCTTAGCTTAAGAGGGTCCTATATTCGTAGTGTATCTTTTTCCATAAAAGGAAGGGCTCTGAAGAGCAAAGTTGGGACAACTTTCTGCTGATGGCTCTTCCCTTCATCCCAGGTTCTGTTCTCCATAATGGACTTGTGGGTTAACCCAGCCCAAGAATCCCAGATTCATGCATCCTAGAGGCCATGCCATAAAATGCAACCAGCAGTGGCTAGGCAGTAGGTTTATGGGCTAGTTGGTAGATTTTTTTTTTTTTTTTTTTTTTTGATGCCATTATAAATGATATAGCTTTGAAGTTTTAAATTTTCCAATTGTTTGCTGCTGGATATAGATATGCAATTGACTTTGGTACATTGACCTTACATTTGTGACTTAACTAAATCTACTAATTAGTTTTAGTGGATTTTTCTAGATTTCCTTCATATACTACCCCTCTATTTGTTTGAAAATAAGAACATTTTAATTCTTTCTTTCTTTCTTTCTTTCTTTCTTTCTTTCTTTCTGTCTGTCTGTCTTTCTGTCTGTCTTTCTTTCTTTCTGTCTTTCTTTCTTTCTTTCTTTCTTTTTTTTTTGAGACAAAGTCTCGCTCTGTCGCCCAGACCGGAGTGCAGTGGCCGGATCTCGGCTCACTGCAAGCTCCGCCTCCCGGGTTCACGCCATTCTCCTACCTCAGCCTCCCGAGTAGCTGGTACTACTGATGCCCGCCACCTCGCCCGGCTAGTTTTTTTGTATTTTTTAGTAGAGATGGGGTTTCACCGTGTTAGCCAGGATGGTCTCGATAACCTGACCTTTTGATCCGCCCGTCTTGGCCTCCCAAAGTGCTGGGATTACAGGCAATTATTTCTTTTTGATGTTTCTTTATTTCTTTTCTTGACTTTTAGCACTATCTTGAATCTCTAGTATAATGTTGAATAGAAGTCATGAGAGTGGACATCCTTGCCTTCTTCCAGACTTTTGAAGGAAAATATTGACTGTTTCATCATTAAGTGTTATGTTAGTTGCTGGAATTTTTGAAGATTATCTCTTCTATTCCAAGATTGCCAGTTTTTTTCTAACATGAACCAATATTGAATTTCATTAAATATTTTTCTCTTATCTATTGAGATAACATATTTTTTTCCACCATTACTCCGTGAGGTGGTAAATAACCTTGATAGATTTATAAATGTTAATCTAACCTTGCATTTCGGGATAAACCATATCTGATTATTCTTATCTTTGTTGTATTTTGCAAGATTCTTTTAAATAATGTTTTATTTAAGATTTTCAGTATAAGCTCATGAAAACTATTGATCTGTATTTCTTTTGTGAAGATACTATCAGATATTTTTATTTAAAGTACTGCTGGCATCATAAAATGAGTTGGGTATCCTCCCCTCTCTTTTATCCTCTAAAATACTGTGTTTAAGATCGTGTTATTTTTTCCTTAGATATTTGGTAGATTTCATTAGAGAAGCCATCTGGGCTTGAAAATTCTTATAATTAAGAATGTTTTCAAACACAGGTAAGACTTTTAAGTTTTTATTTCTTTCTGCACTGTTTTGAAAAGTTGTACTTTGAATGTCAATTTTCCCTACTTTGTAAAAGTTTTTTGGAACAAAGTTGTTTGGAATCTCCCCTTACTATCTTTCTGAAATTTGTAGAATCCTTGCCATGTTTTCCCTTTCATTTCTGATCTTGGTAAGTTTGTATTCTCTCTGTTTTAATCTTGATCATTCTTGCTCTAGAGATTTGTTAATTTTGGCTTTGTTGATTTTAAAATCTTTGCCTGTTTTCTGTTAATTGATTTCTGTTCTTCTACTGATTTTCTCCCTTCTACTTGCTTAATGTTTAATGTGCTCTTTTCTTGTTTCTCTCAGATTTTATTTGCCAAAAGTGTTTTTATTTCACTTTCATTTTTTGAATGATATTTTCACTAGACAGGTTTTCCTTTCCTTTAAGCATTTTGAATTTATTATTCAATTGTCTTCTGGCTTTTGTTATTTCTTATTAGGTGGTGGGATTTGTGATAAGGAAATTTGGAAGGGAAATACATGGTTGTATGAATCAGCATGGTTCTAGAGTATGGGGATATTTCAGTCCCATGACAATATACCTTCCAATATGCCCTCTGCAGAGGGAATCTTAATAATCAAGTATACAAATGACCCAGTTTGTCATTGTTGGCCAGTCTGCTCTTGGGCTCTGCAGTTCTGGCACAAGGGACTCATAAGCAGCGTGGGCATGATGGCTGCTGTGGTGATTGTGCATGGACTTACAAACACGACTTCCTTCTACCACGGCTGGTTTGGCTGCTGCCACTGCAGAGTACTCGATCTTCCAGCAGTGGATGTCAACACTGAGCAGTCACCATGGCATCATATTGTGGATTGGCTGTTGAGAGATCACTAGCTGTCTATTTGGTAGTACTTCAATAATGAACATAGAATTCCTTCAGTCACAGCAGGGGAAACAAATTGTCTTCAGTGGAATAGACAATTTGGATATGGATTCATCTTCTCACCATGCTTCTGCTAGCAACACTATCTATGGACTTGTAGAATGCCTGATCGCCACCATGAATTATAGTGCTCTATTGCTTCAGGTCAGAACCTCTGAGAGGCTTTAGAAGAATGTGGGTAACAGGCTGTGCTGCTTATTCTCCACTTGTGTCTCCAGATAGAACTAATTTCTAATCTCTCTTTGCTCTATTGCTGAGAAGGCTGTCTCTTACAGACTGCTCCACTGGGACACCTTTCAGCTTTCAGCAGGGTTTTGCCAAGTGCTGGCACCACCAGGAGATGGAGGGCAGGAAGGGGGAGAGATCTTAGGGCATTCATTCCAGCTCCTCCCCTGACCTCCATCTCTCAGCTTCTGGTAGTGGCTATGTTTCTCTACATGTGATAGCAGCTTCTGGATAATATGTTGAGAATAGACTCTAGGGAGGAAGAACACAGAAAAAAAAAAAAAGAGAAATTAGGAGAGATTATGTGGCACCTCTCTCATGTCTACAGTTCTACCTGGATTCTAGAAACCCCTTTCTCTTGGCCTTTTAGGACCAGAGGTAATAATGGCCCTGGCAGTTGCTACCCCCAGGAAACTACCATTCTGGAGTGTATCCCTCCCCAAATGACCTATTCAATAATGCTTTGATTGTGTTACCTTTTTCTTCTAGGACGCTGACTAACACTTAGGTCCAAAACAGAACATCAGGGCAAATTAAGAGCATGTTCCTAAAAGTCTCAGTTTGATGGTAGCTGATAGTAATAGTTAATATATTTTATGTCAACTATGTGTCAGTATCTATGCTAAGATAGGCTTTTACATGGATTACCTAATTTAATACTTATAATCCCCCTTATAATATAATTACTATAGTTTGTCTCTATTTTACAGATGAGGATACTGAGAATATAAGTTATGAGAACTTGTGGGATGGGAGCTAGTCCTGGGCAACTGGGCTCCAGAGCCCTAACTCCATTCTTTAAACTGTGCCACTGACTAGGCAGCTGGCAAGTGCTTGAGAGCACAGACCTGGGAGCCAAACTGTCTGGATTTGAATGTTGAACCTACTATTTACTTGTTGGCTGACCTTGGACAGAGCTTTCTGTGCCTCAGTTTCGTCATGTGTTAAGATGGGAAGATAATTATTCCTGACTCCTGGGGTTGTGATGAGGATGAAATAAATATCAGTAAAGCGTGCAGAACCCCACTTTGGATGTGGTATATGTGCACAAATGTCTAGAGCATAGTGCTTGAGAGCATACAGGTCTGCCTCTGGGTAGGTGGACCTAGGTTTGGATACATGCCTTGCTGTAGTCAATGTGTTAAAAGAGTAGAACTCTATATGGAACAAGAATTAGAAAAAAACTTATTTCCCTCACTATCTCTTCAAGACCATTCAGTGGGCTATTTTGTCTTGTTTCTGGGTAAAGTATTGGACAGGTCTCATATTTTCTGGCCACTGTCAGATAAGGAAAGCCCTCTGTTCCATTTTAATCACAAAATCATCTCATTTTAGTAATGAATTTGTTAAGTCCTCCATAATACCCAAATCTTGAATTTTATTTTATATTGAAGGTTCTCCCCTTCCCCAACTCAATAATACTTCAGGCAGGGAAGCCTGCAGTTGGTGGTGGTGGACTACCAGGGTCTTATTTGTTTCCTATTTTGTGCAACTCTTCCCTCCTACCAAACCCCCTCTCCTATCTGCTCTGGCCTCACTAGGGGTAAAAAGGAGGGCAGGGGAAAGATTTAAGGAGAGAAAAAGGTGCTACTTGGTGAAGTTTGGCATGATCAAGTATTATTACCCTCAGGGCCTAGTGGACATTTGAAACTTAGTCCTTTTCTTACAGAATGTTTTTATGTTTTTACAGATACCCCTATCCTGGGGATCAACTGCTATTCTCTTAACATGGTTGATGCTCCTCAAAGTGGCCACTTGCTACTTAATCACAATGTCTAGCTTCTCTTGAGCCTATCATTCCAGCTTGCTCCCAGGAGGACTTCATAATATAATTTTTCATAACAGTATATTTTGGTATCTTTCTTAAGTGCCCACACTGAATCCTAGGGAAACTCCAAAGCCAGGCCATTTCCAGCCCAGCCATCTCTCCTCTCTCGGGTTTAGGATAACCAGCCCATCACTGTCTTTCTCTTCTGGGTTTCTCCAAGCTTGATCCAGCACTTGTCTCTGTGCCTTGATACCTCTCCAGGATTGGACCCACACTAGCCTCTGTGCTCTTAGACTTCTCCAGCGTCCTCCTGAAGCCTCCTGAATACTTCCGCACTTGGCATGAGGTAAAAGGATACACCCTTGTACTGTCCTCATGGAGAAAGTATAGGGGTGGTGGCAAGGCTTAGCATTTTGACAAAGAATTCCTTTTCTTGTAGGTCTTTTCAACCTCATATTATTTTCAGCTTTGAGGTGGATGTTGGACTAAAGATTGCAAATCTTACTTCTGAAATATTTCCTTTACAAGTTCTGCATTGGTGGGCTAGTGTCTCATTTTGTAGTGTGCCATTAGGAGGAATCCCACTTTAACTCCTGTTACCCTTTTATATGAGGTGGAGGCAAATCATGTTGGAGCCTGTGGGATTGATAGAGGGGATTTCAAATGGAGTCATGGGGGGAAAGAAGCTTTGGAAATACAGAGTGTTGGGCATGAACATTATTATTTTTTAATGTAAATCAGAAAATTTGAATGTATAAAATAGTGATTTATATCCTTTAAAATACACTTGCTAAATCTTTAGTGGGTATTGACTAGTATTTTTGGTCATAAAGACAATTCATTAGCCAACAGTGATTTCCAAGATCAGCCAGGTTCAAACCACATGTGTCTCTCTTTAACAGAGACAGTACTTTTATTAATGCCTGGTCATTTTCTTGTCAGTGAAGTGGTGGGCGCCAGTGACTCAGGACAAGTTACTGGTAGGCACAGACCAGGAATATTTCGCCGTGACCTTTGATACGAATTGTTGGTACCCTACAAAGACAAAATATGTTTTTGCTGTTTGCAAAGGAATCCCAGACCTTTATGGGCACTAAGAACTCATAAAGTCAATGAGCCATGTATATGAAAATGATCCTTGCATCTAGCCTTCAACAAGCCAGTATCTGCTGATCAGTTTGGGAAATAAATATGAGCAAATAGGGCTTTGGGAGAGTGTGGTGTCTGTCAGTGATTGGGATTTCTCTTGAAATCATCTTGCCTTTCTTTATGCTTTCTCTATGGAAAAACCTGAGTGTCAAAACAGGTTTATTTTATGTTCTAATTTGCTAAACAATAACAAAGTAGGTAGAACAGAAACGAAGGATGTAAGGTAGACTTTCAATTCCTAGTTTTTACATTTTAAAGTTTTCAGTTATAACCAAAAGATACTTCATAGCACTGTATACTTTTGCCTTTCCATATCACAGATGTGTAATATCTCAGAATGAGTGACTACCAGAATGAGCATCTTGAATATTTCCTGATATTTCTAAATCAAAACTCAGATATATTATAATACTACATCTTTTCTTTTTCTTTGTACCTAATAGACTAGAAAAGTTGACTCTCTCTCTGTGTGTGTGTGTGTGTGTGTGTGTGTGTGTGTGTGTGTGTGTGTGTGTATGTTTATGAACATTGAGAGAAAGAGAGCGAAGGCCTGGTATGCAAGTTAATTCTGTTAAAAAGTTGACACAGGTGACTGGATGCGGTGGCTCATGCCTGTAATCCCAGCACTTTGGGAAGCTGAGGCAGGCAGATCACCTGAGGTCAGGAGTCTGAGATCAGCCTGGCCAACATGGTGAAACCCTGTGTCTACTAAAAATACAAAAAATTAGCCAGGCGTGGTGGCATGCATCTGTAGTTCCAGCTACTTAGAGGCTGAGGCAGGATAATCGCTTGAACCTGGGAGGCACAGGTTGCAGTGAGCCGAGATCACACCATTTCACTCCAGCCTGGGCAACAGAACAAGACTCCGTCTAAAAAAAAAAAAAAAAAATTTGGCACAGGATTTCTTATGTGGCCTCTAAAGTGACTAAGTCTGCCATTCAGACTTTCAACAAGTATTCATTGTCTGTCATGTTCCAAACTTTGCTAGCTTCTGGGCTGACACAGTTAATTAAATGCTGGTCTCGCCAGGTGCTTACATTGGAGTGAGATCTCTTCCACTGTTGTATATGGAGTACGGGCCTTGAAAATTATTCACTGTGATATACATTGATTTCCTATTCGGTGCCCAAACAATGAGATAAACCTTGTTTAAATGTTTTTTAGAACTTTGGATTTGAAAGTGCTTTTTTATATAACATTCCTGTTTGTGGAGAGCTTAGTTTATGAGGAGTGGGGATTTTTCTTATGCAGATTTACTTTGTAAATTTGGAGTCACTGATGAGGCGGCAAGGGTGGGAGATTTAGTGGATGATGGGAGATATATACAACTTCTTTGGAAGTTGCCAAAATCAATACAAACAAGATGTTCACTATCATAGCTTCCAGAATTTGGAGCCATAAAAGTATTGTGGTTTTGTCTAGGACCAAGAGGCACTGATTTTTACTTTACTGTAACATTGAAGATTGTGCCATTGGCAACAGAACTTATACAATTCTTTTGGCAAGATAAAACAAAGTCTGGTTCTACTTCATTCTCCAGTTGGGTTGTCTGTGGATTTGGGGAGGATTAGCTCCATTGGTGGGAGTCTAGGAACATTGAGACTTAGCTAAAACTCTGATTCCCAATTAGACATCAATCACTGCCACACAAAAGAAAAGGAGATTCTTCTTCACCAGTGGATGACACATAATGTGGGCCACCATAGCTAAATCATAGCTAAACCTCATCAAGGTTATGAGGAGGATGTGACTATTTGGTTTCTTCAATCACCTTTCCCAAAGGAATAATTCAACATATTTTACACATTGACTTTAGCAGTATGGTTTTCAAAGTTTTTGTGAAGCAAACCTTGAAAGCATACTGGAGAAATACCTAGCAAAATCCAGATCCATTGGCAACTTCTGTCAGAGAGGGTGATTAAGTTTGGCCCCAGGGGCTAACTCTGCTTTGGTTCTTCCTGAGATAAGGAAACTGCTTGTTTACAATGCCAGAGCTAGTATACTTATCATCAGGATAGGATGATGGTCAGTATTTGGCTCTCCCATCCTGGATATCTTATGTAAATCAAACCTATTTATACTGAGGAGAGAGTGGAGTACTGTTCAAGAATCAGGCCTCTAGTGTCTGCTTTTCCAAATGTTTCCCAAGGTTGTAGACATGTCCTCAGGCATGATTTTTTTTTTTTTCTCAAGCCTTCACAGTTTTTGCAATTGTCTTGGGTTGAGAAAATGACGTTACTCAGCCATAACCAGTTTCTTGCCAAGACCTTCCATAAAATGCATAATAAAGAAACATTTTAAAAACATGTTTATTTGGCCTTTCTTGTTGGTGGAGGAGATACTGAAGGCCTGATTTTTCCAGGAAGATAGGGAACAAGAGGGTGATGGTCTAATAGCCACACTGAATTGAGGTAGGTGGGAAGAACTAAAAGATGTAGATATGAAGAATTTGCAAAAGAAAGCAGGTAGTTTTTGGCACCAGAGAAGGGAATAGAAGACAAGTGAGAAGTTGGTATGCCATGTGTTCCTATTCAATGCAGTTCTATAGCCTATGGCAGGGCGCTTAGGAGACAGAAGCTGGGGGGTGACTTATGGCGATGAAATACTCATTGACTTAGTAATGCCCATTGACTTTGCATGAGACAGGCTGTAGAGGGCTACAGTAGATGATGGACTCTTTCATATATGTATACACATACCGATACACACACACACACAATTTTTTCTCGTTGTTCCAAACTAAATTATATGTTACGCAGTAAATACAGAGAAACAGTTCCTGGTTCAGACCTTACCAGTATGAATTACTTTGCAATCATTCCTCTGTGACTGATTATTCATTTTTATCATCTTCTGAAAAACAGCAACCATGCCCATACCCTCTTGAGATAAGACTATATAAGAGTATCTACCATACCATACCCCAGCCTGGGCCTAATCCAAAGTTGCAAGCCACCCCCGATGTGGCATTTCATAAAAATTGCATTTGTCACATGGAAGCCCTTCATTAGCAGGTGGTCCCGTTGACCAGAATCCCAGCACAGAGGGTAGAAAAGAACTGCAAATAGTGCCCCTGCTTCTTGGGTATGGTTTCCCAGAAGAAACAAAAGCTGTCACTAGCCAGTTGATTCCCTTGTGGGATCCTCTGAAAACTTGGTGCCCATTTTTTTCTGATCAGACCTAATTAGTACTGTTAGGAATCACCACCTTCTCTTTTCAGTACAGACCTATAAATCACACATATTCTGGATGCAGATAGTTAGAATTTGAATTTGCCTATAGTAGGTGTGTGTTTGCTCTCTTGGCTCTTTCTCTCCGTGTGTGTGTGTGTGTGTGTGTGTGTATGTGTGTGTGTCTGTGTTTTAAGCAGCTTACCCTCTGCCTTAGCTGAGGCCACAGTTGAAGAAAAGAACTTCGTGAGGAAGTGGAGGTAAGCCATTGAATCTGGAAGAGTTGTGGCTTCTTGGGCAATTACAATTTGTCTCCTAAGCATTTATGTTCATACACATGCTTGGACGTCATCAGTGGGCTGTCTTGGAGTATCCACCACTAGGTGCCATGATGAGAAAGTCTGGAGGTTTCTTGTCTCCCTGTAGGCAGATTTTGCCTTTAATCACTAGGTGCCCATGAATGTGTCTCATTATTGCAATTATTTTTACAGAGGTACCAGTAGGCCAATTAGCTCTTCAGAGTGAGACTCAGCAGGCAGTCCTGGCTGGGCAGGAAATCCCTGAAAAGTATGGTTGAGCCAGGGTGATGTGTCCTTGCCCTGGGAGACCTGGTTCTGAGTCTACTATTTAAAGACAATGGGAAAAGCAAGGCTAGCTTAATATCACGATACCTGGGCTTCTTTATTTTAAAAACTTTTATTTTAGGTTCAGGGATGCATGTGCAGGTTTGTTACATAGGTAAACTCATGCACAAGGGTTTGTTGTCGAGATTATTTCATCACTCAGGGACTAAGCCTAGTACCCAGTAGTCTTTTTATTTCTGCTACTTCTCCCTTCTCCCACCCTGCACCCTCAAGTAGGTCCCAGTGTTTGTTGTTCCCGTCTTCTTTGGGTCCAATTGTTCTCATCATTTAGCTTCCACTTATAAGTAAGAACATGTGGTATTTGGTTTTCTGTTCCTGAATTAGTTTGCTAAGCATAGTGGCCTCCAGCTCCATTCAAGTTCCTGCAAAAGAGATGATCTCATTCTTTTAATGGCTGCATAGTATTCCGTGGTGTATATGTACCCCATTTCCTTTATCCAGCCTACCATTGATGGGCATTTATGTTGATTCCATGTTTTTGCTGTTGTGAATAGTGATGCAATAAACATTCATGTGTATGTGTCTTTATAATAGAATGATTTATATTCCTTTGGACAGCTACCCAGTAATGGGATTGCTGGGTTGAGTGGTAGTTCTGTCTTTAGCACTTTGGGGAATTGCCACACTGCTTTCCACAGTGGTTGAAGTAATTTACACTCTCACCAACAGTGTGTAAGTTTAGGCTTTTCTCTACAGCCTTGTCAGCATCTGTTATTTTTTTACTTTTTAATAATAGCCATTCTGACTGGTGTGAGATGGTATCTCATGGTTTTGATTTATATTTCTCTAATGATCAGTGATACTGAATTTTTTTTCATATATTTTTTGGCCTTATATATGTTTTCTTTTGAAAAGTGCCTGTTCATTTCATGTCCTTTGCCCACTTTTTAATGGGTGGGGTTGATTTTTTATTTTGTTGTAAATTTAAGTTCCTTTTAGATGCTGGCTATTGAAACTTTTTCAGATGCATAGTTGGCAAATACTTTCTCCCATTCTGTAGGCTGTCTGTTTACTCTGTTGGTAGTTTCTTTTTCTGTGCAGAAGCTCTTTAGTTTAATTAGATCCCATTTGTCAATTTTGGCTTTTGTTGCAATTGCTTTTGGCATCTTTGTCATGAAATCTTTGCCAATTCCTACGTCCAGAATGGTATTGCCTAGATTGTCTTCTAGGGTTTTTTTTAGTTTTTGTTTTTTACATGTAAGTCTTTAATCCATCTTGAGTTGATGTTTGTATATGGTGTAAAGAAGGGGTCTAGTTTTAATCTTCTGCCTATGGCTAGCCAGTTATCCAAATACCAATTATTGAATAGGGATTCCTTTCCCCATTGCTTGCTTTTGTCAGCTTTGTTGAAGATTATATGGTTGTCGGTGTGCAGCCTTATTTCTAAAACCTCCGTTTGGTTCCATCAGTCTTTGTGTTTGTTTTTGTACTATTACCATGCTATTTTGGTTACTGTAGCCCTGTAGTTTAGTTTGAAATCAGGTAATGTGATACCTCCAGCTTTGTTCTTTTTGTATAGGATTGCCTTGGCTATTTGGGCTCTTTTTGGTTTCCTTATGAATTTCAAAACCATTTTTTCTAGTTCTGTGAAGAATGTCATTGGTAGTTTGGCAAGAATACTATTGAATCTGTTAATTGCTTTGGGCAGTATGGCCGTTTTAACAATATTGGTTCTCTCTAGTCACAATCATGGAATTTTTTTCCATTTATTTGTGTCATCTCTGATTCCTTTGATCAGTGTTTTGTAATTCTTATTGTAGATATCTTTTACCTCCCCGATTAGCTGTATTTCTAAATATTTTCTTCTTTTTATGGAGGCCTGGGCTTGTTTACTTTGTGTCATGATCCTCTGTTAATCCACCTAAGAGAAGAGAATGTAGACACCAACCTACTTTGGATGACACAGGTGTGCGAACTAACTCTTTCCCCCTTCTTTCCTGACATGTCTGTGATGATCTTAGGCATGTTATCTGGGAAGAGTCAGGAGGGCAAACTGTAAAGTCCACCTTACAATAGTTCATTTCTTGAAAGAATCTTTATGCATGTATTTTAGACAGGCTCTCATAGAGTGGCTGACTCATTCATTATTCAGTCATTTCTTCTTTTTTGGACAGATACTGTCTGACAGACAAGTCAAGCTTCTGAAAAGTGACTTCCAAATTATAAAACAATTTCTGATTTGAGCAAAGTTGTACTTAGGAAAACCCGTTCTTCCTTGTCTTCTACCATACATCTTTGGAGCAGAAATGAGGAGCTAGTTCCCACACGGCCCAGCTCAGCCCAATCCATTTTGAAGCAGGTGCTCTGGATAAAAGAATAGCCAGAAGTGAAGGCTGTGACATGTGTAGTGCCATGACACACATACACATAGGATGCTTTGGGGACTTATTTTCCAAATAATGGGCCCTTTATCCCACCTGACCAAGACAGGATGCTTGGGAAGATGCCCCCTTAGAATACAATTAGTATATGGAACACTTTGCATCTGGACCATTGGTATTTTTCGGGTCATAGCAATTTGTGTTGAGTGGGGAGGACTCATATCTTTGTAGCTGCAGACTGGAAGATCGACCTACTGATCTGCATTTATTAAGCAACTAGAGTGAACCAAGCAGCATGTGAAACATTGTGGGAGTGCATAGGCATGAGGCGCGAGGCTGAGCCTGCCTTCAGGTGCATAGGCCAGTCTGGGAAATAGACAAGTGAAAACAGCAGTGCAAGTACCTATTCTATCGCTGGCGATAGAGAGGATGGGTCAATGGAGATAGCAATTGTCAGGGATGACTTTGTGAGAAACTGGGTCCAAAGGTGGTAAAGAAATGAAGCAGAAGAGAAGGCCCCTGCCCCCTTATGCAGATGGGTAATGATGGAACATGGTGGGGCCTGAGATTTTCATCTGAAATCAGCACAGGAACCTGGTTTTCCAGGAGAGTGTTCATCTGAAGGCTACCTTCCCTGCAGTGGCAGAAGAATGGCTTTAAAAACGAACATTGTGCTCTTTAACTGGGTTCTTTGCCTCCATGGGTTTAGAGAATTCCTAGGGATCAGAGACTCAGGAGCCACTCTTACCTGCTCACCTTGAATTGCCACTTTTGATCTCTCCAGGGTTTTCTTTGACCATTTCAATGACAAAACAAAATTATGGTGGAGGTGGGAAGTATATGTTTAGAATAAAAGATATTTTAAAAATGAGACAAAACTGCAAAATTTTGAAATTTGACAGAAGCAGACAACATTCTCTATTCCTATGATAAAACTCTGTCCAGTTTCTTGGCCCTTTAAATACCACAGATAAGCTTCCGTTTCTGACCAAAGGGGAAGGGGCTCATGCAGAGATCTGCAGAGGCTCAAAGTGACACCTGTGCAGAGGCTGCCAGTGCTGTGGTATTTCAGGCCCAGATTCCCTTCTTTTACCTTAATTAGCTGGATGCTGACTCTCTATAGGATTTGGCTGCAGAAAACCCAGTTTTTATGCCAGCTTCAACCATCTTACTTGCTGTGTAATCTTATGGAAGTTAGTTCACTTCTCTGAGTATTTGTTTCCTCATTTGTACAACCAGCATGAACACCATCTAAACTCTCAGGTTTTGCGAGGTTGTTTGTTTTGTTTTGCTCTATTGTGGGTCAAGTTCAGTGAGAGAAGCCAGATACAAGGAGTGAAGCTTGCGGTCTAATTAAAAAACAATCAAAGCAATAATTGTAATGCAACATGAGGAATGTGAGAAGTGTTAAAAGTGATTTAATAAATACATATGTGCATAGTGTTCGATAAAGCCTGAGGGAAAGATGTGGTGGAGGCAGAGGCAATGAGTTATGCGAAGGCAAAGCTTATGTGAAGATGTGCTTGATCTGAGGATGGAAGGTGAGGAGTCAGGTCAGGGAAACACAGGGGAGGAACAGCAATCTAGAGAATCTTCAGTGTTTGGCTTATTTCACTTAGCATGATGTCCTGCAGGTTCATCCATCTTGTTGCAAATGGCAGGGTTTCCTTCTTTTTTTGTGCCTGAGTAATATTCCATTGCATGTATACACTGCATTTTCTATATCCATTCTTCTGTTAATAGACTCATAGAAGCAGAGAGTAGAATGGTGATTGTCAGGGTCTTGGGGCTTGAAAAAAAGGGGGATATTGGTCAAAGGGTGCAAAATTTTAGTTATAAAATGAATACGTTCTGGGGATCAAATGTACAACATAGTGATTATAATTAATAATACTACATTGTTTACTTGAAATTTGCTGAGAGTAGATCTTAAGTGTCCTCACCCACACATATGTACACACATGTTATAATTATGTGTGGGAAGGATGTGTTAATTATTAATAGTTTACTTGTGGTCATCATTATACAACATATACATATAACAAATTGTATTGTACACTTTGAACACATACAATTTTTATTTGTCAATTATACCTTAATAACCCTGGAAAAAATAAAGAGAAGGTTCTGTCTGAATAAAAGTAAATGACGAGTTAATGGGTGCAGCACACCAACATGGCACATGTATACATATGTAACAAACGTGCACGTTGTGCACATGTACCCTAGAACTTAAAGTATAAAAAAAAAAAAGAAATGTGTAGGCAGCTGGGCATGGCTGAAGCATACCATGCAGGTAGAGGTGGGTGGGTGGGGTGGGAAGGCGTGTTGGTGGCTTACCTCGTGGAGCACAGCATCAGATTCTGAAGACATCAAGCTTCTTCTCAGCCACATCTCTCCTGCCCAGCTTTTCTGAAATCTCACCATTCACCCACACTTTCTAGCCACCTTCTCTGCCTTCTGTTCTTCAGAGAAGCTCTCACCATTGGAAACTATACTATTGATTTGTTTGCTTTTAAATTTAACTTTTAATTTAAATTAAATGTCTTATTCAATGTACCAGAATTTCCAGGACACAGCTAAAGCAGTGTTAAGAGAGAAATTTATAGCACTAAATGCGTACATCAGAAAGCTAGAAAGATCCCAATCGACACCCTAACATCACAATTAAAAGAGCTAGAGAAGCAAGAGCAAATAAATCCAAAAGCTAACAAAACACAAAAGATAACTAAGATCAGAGCAGAACAGAAGGAGATAGAGATATGAAAAATCCTTCAAAAAAGCAAGGAATCCAGGAGCTGATTTTTAAAAAACTTAACAAAATAAATAGACCACTAGCTAGACTAATAAAGAAGAGAGAAGAATCAAATAGACACAATAAAAATGCTAAAGGAGATGTCACCACTGACCCCACAGAAATACAAACTACCATCAGAGAATACTATAAACACCACTATTCAAATAAACTAGAAAATCTAGAAGAAATGGATATATTTCTGAATACATAAACCCTCCAAAGACTAAACCAGGAAGAAGTCAAATCCCTTAACAGACCAGTGACAAGTTCTGAAATTAAGGCAATAATTAATAGCCTACCAATCAAAAAAAATCCCAGGACCAGATGTATTCACAGCCGAATTCTACTAGAGGTACAAAAAGGAGCTGGCAGAATTCAGAAACTCTTCCAAACTTCTGAAACTATTCCAAACAATTGAAAAGGAAGGACTCCTCTGTAACTCATTTTACGAGGCCAGCATCATCTTGATACCAAAACCTGGCAGAAACACAACCATAACAAAAAACTTCAAGCCAATATCCCTGATGAACATTGATGTGAAAATCCTCAATAAAATACTGGCAAACCGAATCCAGCAACACATTAAAAAGCTTACCCACCATGATCAAGTTGGCTTCATCCCTGGGATGCAAGCCCTGCTCAACATATGCAAACCAATAAACGTAATCCATCACATAAACAGAATCAATGACAAAAACCACATGATCATCTCAATAGATGCAGAAAAGGCCTGTGATAAAGTTCAACATCCTTTCATGTTAAAAGCTCTCAATAAGCTAGGTATTGATTGCACATGTCTCAAAATAATAAGAGCTATTTATGACAGACAGCCAATATCATAGTGAATGGGCAAAAGCTGGAAGCATTCCTTTTGAAAACTGGTACAAGACAAAGATGCTCTCTCTCACCACTCCTATTCAACATAGTATTGGAAATTCTGGCCAGGGCAATCAGGCAAGAGAAAGAAATAAAGGGTATTCAAATAGGAAGTCAAACCGTCTCTGTCTGCAGATGACATGATTCTGTATTTAGAAAACCCCATTGTCTTGGCCCAAAAACTCCTTAAGCTGATAAGCAACTTCAGCAAAGTCTCAGGATACAAAACCTGTGTGCAAAAATCACAAGCATTCCTGTACACCAACAGTAGACAAGCAGAGAGCCAAATCATGAATGATCTCCCATCCACAATTACTCCAAAGAGAATAAAATACCTACAAATGCAGCTAACAGGAGATGTGAAGGACCTCTTCAAAAAGAACTACAAACCACTGCTGAAGGAAATTACAGAGGACACAAACAAATGGAAAAACATTCTATCCTCATGGATAAGATGAATCAATATTGTGAAAATGGCCATACTGCCCAAAGTAATTTATAGTTTCAATTTTTCTGTGTGTGTGTGACAGTGTCTTGCTCTGTCATCCAGGCTGGAGCTCAGTGGCACAATCATAGCTCACTGCAGCCTCAAACACTTGGGCTGAAGCAATCCTTCATCTCAGCCTCCTGAGTAGCTGGGACTACAGGCACACACTACCACCCCTGGTTAATTTTTAATATTTAATATTAAAATTAAAATTAAATTAATTTTTAATATTTAATTTTTTTGTAGAGATGAGGTCTGACCATGTTGACCAGACTGGTCTTGAATTCCTGGCCTCAAGTGATCTCTTTCCTCAGCCTCCCAAAGTTCTGGGACTACAGGCATGATGAGTCACAGTGCCTGATCTCCACTGACTTTTATTCAAATACTAGAGACGCATTTTCTGTATCTCTAGTAACTCTTAAAGGCAGCTAGTGATACCTAATGCTAACTATTCCTCAGCCTTTCCCCTGGCCAAATAGCTAATGGCTTGTTCTAGCAGAGGAGAGTTTAATGATGAGATTACATTCAGAGGAGGCATGGGGTTAGGGAATCCAACAGAGGCTGTGCACCCAGGGTTTGTAACCACAGGAAACCATTAAACCTTGCAGTTTGGGAGGAGAAGAGCAGTAGTTTTACTAGACCTTGGTGAGAGCTGGAGCTGCAGCACAGGAGCTAGGGCTGATATAGAAAGCAGCCAAAGCCAGAACCAAGAGGGGAATGCAATGCAGGGGTAAAAGTCTATACCTAGCCTCTGTCTCTTCCTGCCGTTTGCTTTCCTGCTAGCGCCTCTCATTGACCAAAATGGAATGGAAGCTCCAGGGCACAGGCCAGAAAGAAGGGCAGAGGTTGACTGGTGACTGGGGTAAACAGAGGATAATCAGCTATGAGCATAAGCATGCATTAATGTACCCAGAAGGTCCTACAATAGAACCAGGCAGCGAGTTCCTTTGTAAAGTGAAAAGCTCCAAATATCTAAGTAAATAAATTTATTCATTCAAGAAACATGCATCAAGTGCCTTCTCTTGTTAAGATCTCTATTTGATGCTTGTAGATTTTACTTTGGGTTTTCTTTCAGGGACTTCTCTGCAGAACTAAGCTAACCTGGATAATTTACAAAAATAATGGGGAATCTTCTCGGATTGCTTTAAAAAAAATCTGGCCCCAGCTTTGAGGATGACCTTCATTTCTCTTGGTATTCCTCACATCTGGCCAGGTCTAGGCATTGTTTTGGTAAGTGACTGAAGTCTTGCCACATTCCAGGGATCCTGAGCACAGGCAATGTTTGCATTTACTGGGCTCAGTCTTTGGCACTCTGCAGAGACTTGAAACAGAACCTCAACTCTCCGATAACTTGTGAGCAACTCCAGTGATACCAGTGAGGAGAGAGCAGAGCTGGGGAAAGGTCTGGCTTAGATGTTTTTAAGCCCATCATTTGCCTGGGTGGAACTGTTTGACCAGCCACAAGGAACCTACCAAGAATTTGAAAGATTCCATCTCCTATACTATGAGAGTATGTTTTGGGCCTCTTTTATGTTAAATGGTGTTCATGTAATTCCTGGGTATTTTGCACCAATTGCTCAACATTTCTCAGTGGGTTTGTATAAGTTTCTCTAGGAATTGGTGAGGATTGTTTTTCACATTGGGGGAAGAGTACTAGGTAGAATAATTGAAAAAAAAGTTAACCTTGAAGAGATGTAGGAAATATTTAGACCACCGTGTCTTTTTATGGATGGATAAACTGAGGGCCCCAGAGGGCTGGAAATTTGTACAGAGTCACATGGTAAGGATGAAGCCAGGCAAGGACACAACGCAGGATAGAAATGGCTGAGAAGCAGGCTGGTCATTGCCAAGAGACTCAGCAGTGCTGCCCTGGAATCCACACTGCTCCTCATGGGGTGTGTTCACTGGAAGGTGAGGATTCCCAGAGTGCAAACAACCAAACAGGGCATGTGTTATCCTTACGGGTTCCTGAGACTCCCCTTACCTGAATCACTCTATGAATACTCAAGAGACAGGCAGAGAGTTCCCATGATATAGTTTAGAAACTGAACTTGAAAAATGGAACATTGTTTAAACCCCTACATTATCAATTGTGTGAAGCTTGCAGGAGAGGAAGATCCTGAGATTCATGCCTAATGACTCAGGCTGCTCCAGGATTTACAAACTCCACCACCAAACCAGCAGTCTGTGCTTGCAGTAGTGGAATAAGAGCTAACATTGAGTGGGTATTCACCATGCACTAGTCATTATTTTAGACAATTTCAATTGTTAACTAAATTAACTCTCATGAATACTCCATGAGGTAGATACCAGTATTATTTCTGTTGTATAGATGAAGAACCTGAGTTCAGAGGTCAGGTGACATGCTCACAATCAGAGTTAGTAAGTAGCCCCACTGGAATTCAAACCTCAGTATTTAACTGCTCAGCCCATGTACTTGATCATGGAGCTCTACTGCTTTCTTTTTGTTGTCTTACCATTGCCATATCCACAAGGTGTATTTTGTTTTCTGAGGACCCTCCAATGCATAGCTCCAGGTTTTAAAAAAATCAAGGGGAATAAGTTTCTGAGCTATCATCATTGAGTACAGATGGAAACAAATAAGAGAACAATAGGCACCGGGGTTCACTTGAGGGTGGAAAGTAGGAGGAGGGTGAGGATAGAAAACTACCTATTGGGGACTATGCTCACTACCTAGGTGATGAATTTTTTTGTATATCAGACCCAGTGGCATGCAATTTACCCATGCAACAAACAGCACATGTATCCCCTGAAGTAAAAGCTGAAAAAGAATAAAACAAGAAAAAACAAAAGTTTCTGAGGTATCATCACTGAGTATTCTCTATGCCACACCAGTCTCCACTTACAAGTGTATGGCTTCAAAGCCAGTATGCAGTTGGTCTAAACAGGCTTTCACCAGCCCCTTAACTGGACAGCTTTATGCAGTGTACAAATTACATGTGTGAACAGCCCAGTTCAAAGTGTACTGGTTTGATGGTACAAATAGAAGTTACTCAGTGTTCTTAGGCTCCCAAGAATCTTTCCAGGACTTTTCAGAAAGAACATTAGTTATTATTAAAGTTTTGGAAAAGATAATTATAGCAAAGTTTCTTCTTATACAGCATTGATATCCAGTGTTGCAAGACCACAGTATTATTGTTTCTGTGTTATAGCTGGAGAGACAAAGACCCAGCAATGGAGAGCAAAGGATTGTGAGCCAGCAACCGGAGGTCCCATCCTGGATCTGCCTCTGCCTCTGCTCTAACTAGCTGTGTGACCATGGGCATGCCCTTTTCTCTTTGGGTTTCTGTCTTACCGTTTGTAACACATGAGGCTGACTTTGATCCCTGAGTTCTGTTCCAGCTCTGAAATCCCGTGGCTTACTAAGATCAAAGCTAGTTGATTATTAATTGATGTGTTTTATAGATGGAGGGCTCAAAAAGGACTTAGGTTGGCTTATAGAATTAAAATGCACTTAAATCAGGATGGTTAAAAATAACAACATAATTAAAATAATAAAAAGTGATGGAAAAGAGATGCTTCAGGCACCAAGACTGAGTTAGTCACTGATGGTCTGTGGTATGTTTGGAATCCTAGAATCGTAGGACATTGCAGCAGAAATCAACCCAAGAGAACATGGGCTATCCACATGCATCCCAGCTTCTTAAAGTTTCTGCTCTGGAGCATTCTGCTAGTTAGAATATTCTACTTCCAAATGAGCAGAATTGGGAATATCTTTTTGACTCACAGGATTGGTGAGTCCAGAGCATCCTGGCTGTTATAACATGAAAAGATTTGTTAGCTCCACCAGGAGTGGACCTTGCGTCTGATTTTCTACCTGGTACTGTATCCATAGCAGCACTCCACTTTCTCCAGCGGCAATGATTCTTCTCCATGTGGTATACAGACAGGGGTTTGTGGTATAGACAATTTTCTATAAATATGATCTCTCTTGGTTCTCTTAATTTCCTGGTGTAAAATTGGCAAAAGTGGTATTATTTTCATAGTATATCTGAGTGAACAGGCCCAGAAATGTTGAGTGTTTTGCCCATAAGAGTGCACTGCTAATTAGTGGAGAATTGCATCTGGGACCCAGTTGGTTGACCCTGGAGTGTCCATTGCTGCCTTGGTGCCATCACTATGCCCTGGGCCCCTGGTGACTCCAGAGTTCTAGTGCTGTAGGACTTTCTCCTTAGTTCAGCTAAAGATGGGGTGTTTGTCACACAGCCATGGAATACTAGGCTCACAGACACTTTTAAGGATGAGAAAACCATGGAATTTATTGGGCAAAGAAAAGCGGGGACGAGGGGAGGGAGAAACAGGGACCTTCAGCAGGGTAAGAGTCCTGCCAATATATGCTTCCCACCTCACAGATTGCATCCAGATTCCACCCAGGAAGAGGGGGGCCAGGCTCCTCCCTGCTGCAAATGGCACAGACTTCTGTGGCTCCACCGCAGTGCTCACTCCTCCCAGTGCACAGGCTGGTTGGAGTTTTTCTGGGAACCCCTTTGCACTTGGCTGTCTCACTATGTTGATGTGTCAATAGTCCATTTATTGAGAAGTAAAGTTAAAGCAGCTTGTTTAAGATAGCCTGACCCTTATATGGCTCAGTGACTACCAGAACACACCTCTGGAAGCAGAGTGCTGGTGGAATCCCCAGAATGTCTCCCTGCTGCAAATGCAGGGGCTTGAGTTTGAATGATATCTTCTCAGACTTTATTTTAAGCTCTGCAAATATGTAAAACTTTGTTATGTGCTGCACAGGTCTTGGGATTGACACTGAGGGTATTGTGAGAAAGCCAGAGTTTGAAGCAGGTTAAACCTCTGAGCACAGCAGGGGCTTTTCATCAAATAGAGCTGCAGGAAACCATTTAACTGGACCACATTGCTACTGAAAATGTCATCAATCAATCAACAAATATTTCTTGAGACAGCAATGTGAGAATTCAATGAGATCATCTAAGTGACAAGTATAGGAAGGCAGCATGGTACAAAGAAAAGACATGAACTTTAGAGACGTTCGGAAGCAGTTTTGAAGACTGGCACCATAACTTATGAGCTGTGTAAGCTTGGCCAAATCACCTTACCTCACTAAGCCTCAATTTATTCATCTGTGAAATGGGCAAAATAGCTACTTCATCAGGCTTTGGGAAAGCAGTTCTTTCTCGTTCATTTTCTATTCCTTATCCAACATTTACAAAATTGGCTGGGTGCAGTGGCTCACACCTGTAATCCCAGCACTTTGGGAGGCTGAGGCAGGCAGATCACAAGGTCAAGAGGTTGGGAGCATCCTGGCCAATCTCTCAGATATACTATGACCATCACTCAGCTATACTATGAAAATAATACTACGTTTGCCAACTTTTCACCAGGGGATTAAGAGAACCAAGAGAGATTATATTTATAGAAAATTATCTATACCACAAACCCCTGTCTGTATGGTGAAACACTGTACAAAAAATATAAAAATTAGCTGGGTGTAGTGGCACATGCCTGTAGTCCAAGCTACTCGGGAGGCTGAGGCAGGAGAATGGCTTGAACCTGGGAAGTGGAGGTTACAGTGAGCTGAGATCGAGCCATTGCACTCCAGCCTGGGTGACAGAGCGAGACTCTGTCTCAAAAAAAAAAAATTATAAAGTGATAAATCATTGATAATGGTCAGTTAATCATTTCTATGTACTTGGCATTGTGCAAGGTGATGAGAGACATAGGGAAGAGGGAGACATGACTTCCTTTCTTCTTATAGAGAAAAGATAATCCAACAAATAAGGAAAGATACAGGGAGAGAAGTGTTTGAGGGTTTCTAGGTTTAGCAACAAATTCATGGAAAAGACAAGGATGAAACTTGTTGGGTGGATTAGAACATGCCATGATGAGTGAGATAGTAGAAGCAGAGGCTGAGGTATTTGTAGAATAGCATGAAGGCTAGTATGACCAGAAGGGACAGGAAATGAAGGACAATGATGATAAATATTGCTCAGTGAGTGAGACAGGAAGAATAGTATTTAAAGTTGGTTCACAAATTTAGACTTACTACCCCATCCAGTACAGAATGTTTTTAGCTTTTCAGGTTGGGTATTAAGCCTGGGGGCTGGAACAATGTCTTCTGTCTTGTACTGAATTTTCATAAAGTTGTTAGCATAGAGCTAATTTTTAAGGGTGCTCAGTCATCCTGTATGATATAAGAAACAGGTGTTTTTGAAGGGCCAGCCTGGTAATGGTGTATGCAATGTAGACCCTCATACTAGATACCACATGACTAACATGGGCCAAGGGAAGCAATTAATAAGCCCAAATTAAGTTTGTGTTTCCACATTGATTCAGGCTCACTGGAAATGATTTCATTGAAATTTTTAAGTTTTGCTTTTTTGAAAATACAGGAAGTATATGTTTGTTGAAAAAACAACAATATAGAAAGTTCCCACTCATTTTATTCTCTTCCAGCCTCTGCCACTTTAAAAGGTTTGTTGTGCTCCCTTTCAGATAGTTTTGTAGACCTGAAAATTCATACATAGCATACACTAATGAAAATATATACAGGCTGGGCACAGTGGCTCACGCCTGTAATCCCAGCACTTTGGGAGGCCGAGGCAGGTGGATCACCTGAGGTCAGGAGTTTGAGACCAGCCTGGCCAACATGGTGAAACCCTGTGTCTATTAAAAATAC
>NW_016813884.1:20240-104120 GCF_001698545.2 Rhinopithecus bieti | reverse complement strand
AAAAAAAAAAAAAAAAAAAAGAAAAAGAATATATATACATATATAACATATATACATAATATAAAATAAAATATATACATAACTTAAAATATGACTAAAATATGTAACAATTTACATATAATCCTTTAAATCAATTGTACTGAGGTATAGTTTCCATAAAACAACATGCACCAATTATATTTTATATTTCTTTTTCTATTGATGCATAATAGATGTATATAGTTTTGGGGTACATACAATAGTTTAATTTAATATAATTTGTAAAGATCAGGTTAGCGTACTTGGACTATCCATCACCCTAATATTTACCTTTTCTTTATGCTAGAACTATTCTGATTATTCTCTTCTAGCTATTTCAAAATATGTAATATATTATTGTAAACGATAGTCAACCTACAGATCTATCTAACACCAGGTCTTACTGTTAGATAAGTGTTAGGTTTTCTTCTATCAAACCACATATTTATACCCATTCATCAACTTCTCTTCATCTTCCCTATAATCCAACCCTTCCTGGCCTCTGATAACCACTAGTATGCTCCCTATCTTCATGAGGTCCACGGTTTTAGATCCCGCATATGAGTAAAAACATGTGATATTTGCCTTTCTGTGCTTAGTTTGTTATGAGTAGCATATGACTTCCAGTTTCACCCATGTTGCTGCATATGACAGGATTTTATTCTTTTTCATGGCTGAATAGTATTCCATTGTATATATATATGCACATTTTCTTTATCCATTTATCCGTTGATGAGCACTTAGGTTGATTCCATATTTTGGCTGTTGAGCATAGTGCTGCAATAAACATGGGAATGCAGATGTCTTTTTGATATATTGATTTCCTTTCTTTTGCATACATACTCAGTAGTAGAGTTGCTGGGTCATACAGTTCTATTTTTAGATTTTTGAGAACTCTCCATACTGTTCGCCATTGTGGCTGTACTAATTTACATTCTCATCAGCAGTGTACGAGGTTTCCCCTTTCTTTGCATCCTCACCAGCGGTCATTATTACCTTTCTTTTGATACAAGCCACTGTAACTAGGGTGAGATGATACCTTATTGTAGTTTTGATTCACATTTCTCTGGTGATTAGTAATGTTGAGCATTTTTTGGATACATCTGTTGCCTATTTGTATTTCTTTTTGAGAAACATCTGTTCAGATCTTTTGCCCATTAAAAAAATCAGATTATTTGTCTTTTTGCTGTTGAATTGTTTGAACTCCTTATATATTCTGGTTATCAATCCCTTGTCAGATATGTAGTTTGCAAATATTTTCTCCCATTCTATGGGTTGTCTTTTCACATTGTTGATTGTTTCCTTTGCCATGCAAAAGCTATTTAGCTTGATGTAATCCCATTTGTCTATTTTTGCTTCTGTTGCTGGTGCTTTTGAAATCTTACACAAAAAAATCTTTGCCCAGACCGATGTCCTGGGGCATTTCCTCAATGTTTTCTTCTAGCAGATTCATAGTTTCAGGTCTTAGATTTAAGTCTTTAGTCTATTTTATTTGATTTTTGTGTATGATGAGAGGGGCCTAGTTACATTCTTCCGCATATAGTTACCCAGTTTTTCCAGCAGCATTTATTAAAGAAACTTTCCTTGATTCCATTCTATGTTCTTCGAAAATGAATTGGCTGTAAATGCATGGGTTTATATTTGAGCTCTGTATTTTGTTCATTGGTCATCTATGTGTCTGGTTTTATTCCAGTACTATGGTGAAAATGCAGATTTTAAATTTAGTGTTTGATGAATTTTGACAAATGTATATGCTTCTATCCTATATAATTTTAAAATATAGAAATTGGATCAGGCTATACATCCTATTTTGCAACTTGCTTAGACATTCAATAATATGTCGTGGACATTTTTTGTGACACTGACATTTTAAAAATTATTGCATAGTTCCTTAGTATGGATTCCCCACTAACTTACTTAACCATTTTCTAATAGATGGATATTTAAATTCCCTTTACTTTTCATAATTCAAATGGAGTAATAAAATGCTTTTACACTTACCTTTGACATGTTAACAAGTACTTGTATAGACTGGATTCTTAGAAGTTGAATTGTTTAATCAAAATCTTTGAAATTTTTTAAAAGTTGCTGAAAATTGCCTTCCGAAGAGATTATAACAATTTAAGCTCATATAGTATGAGAGAACACTCTTTTCTTAAAATTTCTGTAGTTTTGCATATTATCAAAGTTTAATGTTTTGCTACTCTGATAGGTGAAAAATGATACGAAGCTGTTGTTTTAATTTGCATTTCCTAAATCACTAGAGAAGATGAGTTTTATTTATATTTATTAAAGTTTATTTGTATTTTTTGTGTAAATTGCCTGTTCTTACATTTTGACTATTTTATACCTGTTTTTCTTATTGATTTGTATAATTCATTTTTTATTGGGTCAGTTTTAGACCTTACTAGGCATTCAAGTTAATATGCTATAGGATACCCTAGAGTGGTGACGCTCTAACTTTATCAGTATCACTTTGGGATCTTGTTAAGATAGAGTATCTGATGCAGTGGGTCAGGGAATGGGGTTGAGAACCTTCATTTCTAACAAATTCCCAGGAACTCCCAGTGCTATTGCTCCACACACCCTACTTTGAGCAGCAAAGTCTTCAGGTTTATAAAAGTTTTGTCTGGCAGGATTCAATTATCATGCTCAAGGAGCATTGTGTGGTAGGTTTTTCTTTCATTAAATAAAAGCTGTAGGAGCGATTGGATGAAAGTGACCTGTGTGGAAATAAGAAGCCATCTGTAGTTCTGCAGATGACTGGAATTGTAGTTGTTCTGGGGCACTGATGGGGTGCTGATGTGAGGGGAGGATGGCCTTTGAATTTTGAGTTTAAGTCCAACCTCTGCATACGTTTAGGTCCTGAGGCTTACAGTTTCCGCCTTCACATTTTTTTAAAAAACAGGAAAGTAATCTCTGCTCTGGTTATTACAGTTTCTTTCTGAAGATCAAAGAATTATTGATATGCTTTTTGAACTCTAACAAATTAGGATATAGTAGTTATTGCACCTGTCCATGCCTCTGAGAATCTGAACAGCAGATATGAAGTATATGGAAATGCAGTCTGATCAAGGTGCACGGTGAAGCCACAGTTCTTGCCAAAGTTTTGTATCACTCCCCAAATTCTTACTTAGGCAAACTCTCTGATTTAGAGTTTGGATTGCCGCAGTGTATCTGAACCACATTGGACTTGACTTTTAGGTGACTACTACAGAAGTTGTCCCCTCAGGACTTCCTGAATGGTTAGCTGCGGCAAATGACAGATGTTGAACTCTGTGTATAATTCTCAAGCTAGGCCATTGCAGTCATGTTATCTGGATAACACACAGACACATACACCCTGAGCTAAAATATAACTCCAAAATTACCATGGCAATTTTAATGCAAGTAAAATTTAGGGTATGGATTGGTTCAGTTGACTGTCTACGGCAGGCAGTGGCAAGCTTTTCACTAGCCTTGTTTCCTCCTCTTTGAGAACACGCAGCTATACAACATTCCTCAGCGTTCTTTGCAGATGGATGATTAGGTCCTAACCAATGGATTATGAGTGGAAGTATGTGTGTCATTATGGACTGAGATTTTTCAGAAGTGAATTTGCCCTTCCCACCCTCTGATCCCCTGTCTTTTGGCTGAATACAGAGGACTCCATGGCCCTAGCAGAGAAGTGAGCATGTGGAAGGATCAAGGGTCTCTGAATCCCATGTGGAAAGCCTGCCCGCCAGTCTGTACCACCTATTTTGAACTTTAGGTGAGAAAGTTATTTATGCATATTGTGTTTGACACAGTATGTATTCTGGGGCTTGTCCATTATAGTAGAGTTACCATAAACTGATGGACGCTCTAATTTGTATAAATCATTGGGATATTTTCTGAACCTAGCACAAACATTACAGTTCCCTGAATGATCTGGGATATAGGACAGATAAGTAAAAGAGAAAAGGCAAGCAACATACCCTCATGCGACTGTGAGTAGAGGGTCTTAGTTTGAGAAATGGAGCATTTGACATATGGAGGAACTTCTGGTTGTTCTTAATCTCAAAACTTCATTGATTTGTTAATAATTGTTGTGAAACTGAGAAACCAGGCAGTGAGAAACAGTTAAAAATGCACCGTGTGACTCCTCCCCACCTCATCTCCCTTTAATTCCTTTTTTTTCTCCTTAGGCCTGAAACAAGATGGCTATTTTCTGGAGAGTGAAGAATGAGTGAAAGTCATATAATGTTTCTGTTTGATATTTTTGGCAGTGATGATGAGAATTCTAGACTGAAATGATACTGCATGAGGTCTGGACCAATTGCTGTGTTAAAGTAGAATGAATTTTTTCCCTTTTTGCTGTCTGGATCAATTTTGGGGGAAGTTAAGAGAATTTAGCCTTTCAGTTGAAGCAACATATTGTACTGATAACATGCAAAAGTACAGTCTGATTGGACTCACCAGGCTTTTCCAGCTTGCTGCTAATGTGATCGTTAGGAGAGCTTCTGCAACATAAATATGACTCACAGAGGTTTGTTAAGAAGGGTTCCAGATTCCACTGACCAACAGAGGAATGTTTAATACTCTACTATAAACAATAACAACAGAAAGATGCTATCCCCTCCCCTGCAAAAAAAAGAAAAAAAAAAAAAACCCTTGGAATTCTGAGTCCCACCTGTTAAATTATTTGTTCTTCTAAAGCAGCAGAAGTGAAAGGCGTATGTTCAACATCATTTTGGACCCATTTTCTGTGGCGGGAAACCAAGGTAAACACATTTTTCCTGATGTAATTGTTGATATTAGTTCAGCTCATATGATGCAGCATAGCTGTGTGAACCATTTTATTTGAACCTGTCCTCAGCTGGAGTTGGACACAATAGTGGGAAAGCCTAAAGCCAATATTCTGGGGCTCCAATCTTTTAGGGAGCACCAGACCCAGATATTGCTGATGTCAAGGTGTCCTTTGGATTCCTGGTCTTGGCTCTGTTTTCTTCTCATTTGTGTTTGGTAACATTCAGCTCATTTCCTCACATGGGTTAGTTCTGATTTCTTACTTGTCTCATGCCTGGGCATTGCCATTCTCTTTTTCAAATTACACATAGATACATATATGTGGTTGTTTATAGTTTTTAATTCCCCCTTTTTATCTTCTCCTCCAACTCTTTCCCCTCCTTTAATATAGTTATTAAACTAGTATATTTTCTTTTTCAAGATTCTCCTTGCTTGCATATTTACCACAAACACATTTGCTCACCTATATTTTCATCTTTTTGGTGTCAGTTAAAAACCCTCTTTTCTTTATTCTTCTAGTTTAACAATAGTTCCCAGGTTAGCATATGGGTTTTATTCTCAGGCTAGCCTCCCAAAGCACATTCAGCTTGTGCTATAGTTTATTCCTTTATTTGTTTTTCCTACAAATATTTTTTGGACAACTCTGAGCCCAAAATGGCCCAGACATTGTGGATACAAAGATGAAATTGGTACAGACCCTGATTTCTGGGAGTTACAAGTGTGTGTGCATGGTGCTGTGATGGAGAGCTCAGAGAAGGGGCATCTGACCAACCTGGAGGGCTCAGACCCTGATGATACCACTGAGCTCACTGCTTTTCTGGAAGAACGTATTCCCAACTCCAGTTTTGGCTTGAGGTGGGAAGAGGATCTGGCCTGAGCAGGAGGAGAGAGACCGTGCTGCAGGGGGTGAGACTCCTCCTGCCAAGGAGTCCTGGACAGCTGTGGTAGTGGAAGAGATGAGAAGGGCAATGGCTGTTGAGCATGAATTGTTTACAAGTCTGGTGTTTGTAAATCAGGCACCTGACATGAGGATGTCTGTCCTGCATTGCTTGTGTGGTTACTTCACATGTGTGTCCTGACCTTCCAATCAGACTGTAACTGGACTGCACAGAGGAGACACAGGAGCTGTGTCTCATGTGTCTTATGCTTTTCCTGCAGCACATAACCATGTGGTACTGGAGGCAATTACATTACATGCTTGTGCTGCTGACCAGATAAATAGAAATAAAATTGTGAATGAACATTTACATATAAAGCCACATTTCCTGTGGACTTTTCAATATTTTTTTTACATTATAGCTTCTAATAACAGAAATGTCTTTACTTGTGAAGCATTTATAGATCACAAAATGTTTTCTAATACATCATAGCATCTTCACAATGAACTTGGGAGGCAAACGCCTTTGTTAGTATCACTGTTTTACCCTAGTATGAAACATCCGAAGCGTAGGCTTTTAATCCTTCAAGACAGAGGAGTGGTTGCTGGGAAGACTTGGGACTCCAATTCTGGTCTTCTAGCTTCAGGGTGGGCTCTTCCCACTGTGATTTGCTAAATTACACAGAAGCAGCCTAGAGAATGAGGCAGCTGTCATGGTCCTGATTTGGTGCTGCGTCTCTTAAACTTACAGAAACTCAGCCTGCAGTCTCAGGGAACTAGCCTTCACCACAGTGCATGTGGACAGCTGCAACTGTGGGTGATGGGGGGCACTCACTCGGGCCTCAGAGGGCCGAGGATACAGCCATGGTCCCAGACACCAGACTAGGATTGCAGTGCCAGGAATTTCACCATTGACAAAGCCATTTGTCGAGTTACATGTTGCCGGCCTCAGTCTTCTGTTCAAATCAAAGATGTCTGTAAGAGGGGAAGATGATAAAGGTTGAAGTCACCAATTAATGTCCCAGCAGTATTAGTTGGGTTATAAGTCACTCTCCTCTGGAGCCATAGGGAAATGATCTAATCCTAAGGTGATATAAATTTGTTTGTTTGTTTTAGGAAGATTTTGAAGCCTACAGTGTGATTCAGAACAGAACAGTTGGCCACACTGGAGAAAGAAGTGGAAGGGGAGCTGAGGGGGGGGGGGCAGATTTTGCTGCTTGATTCTTGTGCTCTTAGCAAGGAGGCTTTGAGCGCCATCTGATTCTGGACAACTGCTCCTTGGAGTGTCCCTCAAACATCATCTGCACATTTCTGGGGCTGCCCTGGGAGAGAGCAAAGCAGGCAGGACTAGGACTTTCTTCCTGTTGAGGAGATGGGTGTCCAGCAGGCAGGAGGAAGCCTGGAGCCTAGGTGTGTTCTCGGAGAGAAGGTAGCTGGGCTGTGGTTACTCTGGGGAAGCAATCACAGGTTTCTTGATTTTGGAAGCGGCAGCCTCCTGTGCTGAAGTGTCTGACTCCCAGTATGGCAAGGTCAGTTCAGTGCCAGTGCCCAGGTTTGTTGGTGTGTCTGGTGTAGCAGGGGTTGGCAGCCGTCCTCAGCCGACTGTGGACCCTACAGATACTCACAGATTGCTTTTCCATTACTCTCAGGAAAAACAAATAATCCTCGGCACTGAAGTTCAAAGCCGTGGTTCCTGCATGTTCCTTAACATGACACAGGTGGGTCTTCATTGGAAACACCTTCAGCTCCTCCAGCTCAATTCTCATGAAACAAACAGAGGTGCCCTTTGCCCAAGTTGGAAGAGGTGGCTGTGAAATCCTCACAAGCTTCCTGTATATTGGGGAACCTCAATCAGGCCCTGCTGCAGGGGTGAAGACCTGGTCGTCCACCTGGAGCTCACCAGGGGAAATGGGGGCAGTGTCCCTCAGGCAGTGAACTGGCCCAGCATCCCTGCCCTCGACCCTCGCCATTGCCATTGTGATGGGGGAGGGTTCAGGGCCCCACTGCACAGGCCAAGCCACAGCGAAATCTGGGAAGTCTCCTGGTCTTTGCCCAGGAAACAGCCTCCCTAGACAGGCTCTGAATTATTCACCTCTTCCGCTTCATATTACAACTGCCACTCAGAAGTAAAGGTGCAGCACAAAGCTTCAGAAACAATGGAAGAAACTGAAATCGGGATCCTGATTCCTGCATGGGAAAGCTATAGCTGTGTGACTTTGTGCAAATCTGTGTCTTGCTTCTGCATCTGTGAAATGCAGGGGAACCTAGCACTTACCTTTGAGGGCTCTTTGCAGGATTAAATGAATTGATTCATACAAAGGACTTAGATGTAAACACTCAGTGCCAGCTATTATGATGATGGTTAAAGATAATCAAAGCTTATGCTTTTTAATAGACAATTTTTTGGAACAGCTTTAGATTCACTACAAACTTGAGAGGAAGGTACAGAGATTTCTCATAGTCTCCCTACCTCCCCCGATTATCAACATCCCCCACCAGAGTGATAGGTTTGCTATGACTGATGAACCTACATTAACATATCATCGTCACTCAAAATCCATAGTTTACATTTGGGTTCAGTCTTGGTGCTGTGCATTCCATGGATTTGGACAAATGTATAATGCCAGGTACCCACAATTATAGTATCATCCAAAATATTTTCACTGTCCTAAAAACTCTCTTTGCTTCTCTTCTTTATCCCTCCGTCCCCCAGCCCCAAGCAACCACTGATCTTTACAATCTGCATAGTTTCGCCTTTTCCAGAATGTTATATAGTTGGAATCACACAGCATGTAGCCTTTCAGATTAGCTTCTTTCTCTTAGTAATACACATTTATGCCTCCTCCATGTCTTTTCATGGCTTGATAGCTCATTTATCTTTAGCACTGACTAATACTCCATTGTCTGGATGTACCACAGTTTATTTATTCACATACTGAAGAACTTCTTGGTTGCTTCCAAGTTTTGCCAGTCATGAATAAATCTGCTATAAACATTGTATGCATGTTTTTGGGTAGAAAGGCTTATTTTTTATTACATTAAACATGTAATATATGGAATTTATCTCTGCCATTTCAGAGTGCCCAACACACAGCAGGATTGTTACTCAGTTTTCAACTCCTGACTCTTCTCCAAATGTCTAGTGCAGATTTCTGTGCCTAGGTGGGCAACAGTGGGAACTTCTGGGACCCCCAGCTGTTGGTCTGACCTTCATTCAGTATCCTCCTGGTCAGTCACATCTCTCACCTTGGCATTTGACTCTGTTCTTATTGCCAACGAATCTAAAAACTCAGACATAGCGCTTGTCCCTACATCTTTACTGAGTTTGTTCATGCTTTCACAATAGTCTTGAATTTCAGGAAAAAAAAAGTATATCTTTCAATGATGGCAACATAATGCTACAGAGAGTTTGGTTACATAGAATATTCTGAAGCATGAAAATTATGTGCAGATAAAAAAGTGATAAAGATGGCCAAAGATATAAAGGAGGCACTACTGATGAAAATGAGTTTAAATTTAGGAAAAAGGACAAATTTACTTACGGAATAGAGGTGCTAACAATCTGTAATGAAACTGGCACATTACTCTTGAGTATACACAGATTGAAAGACCGTGAAGTGGTGATTGCAAATATTCAGTTTTGACCAAGTTGCTTTAAATGATTCGTTTGGAGAATGAGGCTGAATTTTTTAAAATATCCAAACAATTTTAAGCAAAAAGAGCATAAATAAATGCCTGAAAATTATGCATAGAAAAATAGAAAAAAGTAGGACAACTTTATCACCTCAAACCAAGAGTTTAATGAGATATATAAAGCTGCATTAAAAAGCTGAAAATTTGAGAAACCGCTCACATGATGCATCAAAATTTCCAACAAGAGGAAAACTAGAAATAAGGATTTTCATTTGGCACAAATTTTCCTTTTGAACTACTTGTTTTCAGTTAAACGATCAGTTACTCGCTGGAGTAACAATGATGTTAGACCCCTTGAGGTTGACTCTGGATCACTCCTTGGGAAAATGGCGGTGATCCCTTCTCACATGTGAGATGAGGCCAGTCTTACTGGATGGGCTTCCCGACAGCTTTCTCCTTCCCTTATATTGTGGCTTTGGGTAGGTCTCCTCTGCTTTAACAGCTTTAATGCCTCCATCTGGGCAATGAGGAATGAGGGGATTTGAACACGTGTTCTCTGAGGGTCTTCTTTTATGAACTCAAACACTACTGTGCACCATCAGTCTCAAAATAATTACCCAAGACATAATTTTAAAATTATGTTATTTCAGTAGTTGTTGAGAGGCAGGTGGTTTCTGCTTACATGGATAAGTTCTCTAGTGGTGATTTCTCAGATTTTAGTGCAGACTTCACCTGAGCAGTGTACACTGTACCCAATACATAGTCTTTTATCTCTCACCCTATTCCTCACCTCCCCCACCGACTCCCAAATGTCCTTTGTATCACTCTTACACCTCTACATTCTCAAAGTTTAGCTCTCACTTATAAGTGAGAATATATGGTATTTGGTTTTCTATTCCTGAGTTACTTAACTTAGAATAATGGCCTTCAGTTTCATCCAAGTTGCTGCAAAAGACGTTATTTTGTTCTTTTTTTTTTATGGCTGAGTAGTATTCCCTGATGTACATGTACCACATTTTATTTATCCCTTCATTGGTCAGTGGGCACTTAGGTTGGTTCCATCTCTTTGCAATTGCGAATTGTGCTGCTATAAATATGCGTGCGCAGGTGTCTTTTTAATATAACGACTTCTTTTCTTTTGGGTAGATACCTAGTAGTGGGATTGCTGGATTGAATGGTAGTTCTACTTTTATTTCCTTAAGGAATCTCCATATCATTTTCTAGAGTGGTTGTATTAATTTACATTCCTACCAGCAGTGTAAAAGTGTTCCCTTTTCACCACATCAATGCCAACATCTATTGTTGTTGTTGTTGTTGTTGTTGTTTTTTGACATCTTAATTATGGCCATTCTTGCAGGAATAAGGTGGTATCTCATTGTGGTTTTAATTTGCGTTTCCCTGATGATTAGTGATGTTGAACTTTTTTTTCATGTTTCTTAGATGTTCATCTCTCTTCTTTTGAAAAATGTCTATTTGTTTCCTTTGCCCACTTTTGGTGGAATTATTATTTTACTAGCTTATTTGAGTTCCTTGTAGATTTCAGATACTAGTCTTTTGCCAAGGCATAATTTTGTTAGTCACAAAGTTCCTTTGCCTTATTTCTTCCAGTCAAGGATCATCTTAATGATGAAATCACTAATGCCCAAACCCAAAAGCGACAGAGAGGATTCTGGGGAGGGACACAGAGAGGCTTCTGACTGTGATCAAAAGAGGTGGCCTGCATGTTGAAAATAGAAAGTTCATTCATACAGTAATCCCGTAAATTGTAATAACTCCCATCACAAACCATAAAGGTTGAACTGCTCAATATACTTCCATGCCCTGCCTTCAGACTGCTGTTTTCTGATTGTTTTACCTACAAGGCTGTCCTTAACATACACTGTAACCAATTTTTACTTTGAAATAATCATATACCATTGTGTGTGTGTGTTCTGCTATCTGTACATCTCTTGTTCAAGGCAATGTTGAATTGTGCTTGTTCGAGTACATTAACATTTCCCTCTCAAATGGATTTATTTATAAAGCACAATATGTTATGCATAGGCTGAATACTTTATCCCTGTCTTAAAATGAGTGAAGTATATTGGGCGCATGGATAATGATCACTTTTAATTTTTCTTTTTCTCCTCTTTATGGCAGTGTCTGGCAACATTCACCTATCATTTTATATTGAATGGAATAAACATGTTGTAGAGAGAAAGGGGAATTTGGGACTGGTGGGTAATATAAGCAGTTACCCACACATTTGTGCAAAGAGAACAGTATCCTTGCATCACACATTGAACCGCAGTTTACCAATGATGTCAATTTATTTTACGATGTCCTTAAAATGAGTCGAGATTATTATTCCAGTGAACATAGGAGAAAACAAAGGCCAAGAAAGTTACATTAACAGGTCAAGTATTTCCAACATATCCGTGTATGTAGGCATGAGCACACACTGAGTAATTTGTCCTGAACCACCCCTTTTCTAAGGAAGTCCTTCCTAATGTAATATATCCTAAAGGGCAGCTTCTAGGGCAAAGTAACTTGATAGTAGATGGCAGTCTTCCAAGGAGTTACTGGTTTCCCTAGGTCTCAAGTTCCTTGCTTATGCGAGTATTAAGGCAAATTGAGTGGGATTTTGCAACACTCGGTTATCACTCACATGCTAACTTGCGTGGGAAAATGTCTCCCCTACATAGATTAATTAAGAATCAGTCCTTTGGAATTCTGTGCTTTAAAGTGAATTACTGGTGGTTTCTGTGAAGTTAAAGGGGCAGACACTGCTTTTCGTGGTTGTTAACTGGAAACTACAGAGGAGTGTAAGTGGGCGGTACAGCTGTATTTGTAAAAATGAAGGTTATTTTTAATTAACACCACATGAAGCATCCAGCCACAGCATATTCCCCCAGTTCAATGATATCTGTAGGTACTGGAGGCCAGAATTCTTAAAATTGCTTCCATGTTGTGCTAGATGCAGCACTGATTGAGTACTATTGCTCAGGGCAATTGGGGTAATAGGAACCTCATCAGTCAGCTAAAGAGGTGTGGATAGGAGATTGGGGTAAAAAGGTCAAACCTGGTCCAAGGTTGATTTCAGAGCCAGGTATCCCCACCTGGCAGTAACCAGGGAGTGAGGATTTACCCTTAATGACTCAGCTAATTTCAGGTCTTCATGGCCTGGAAAAAGGAAAATGCTTCTGGGTTCACATGGCCAGGCAGGCTGGAGTCTAGACACAGGAGCACTGATCATTGTTTTTCCTTTCACAGGTGAAGAACTCAAAAGGCACAAGGAGGTTACACCAGTTGTTCAAGGCATAGGGAGGGGCCCACAGTCCTGCTGCTGCTGCTCTTGCCTCCAGGTGGACAACTCAGTGTTTTCCACAAATTTAAGGTGGAAAAGGGTAGTCAGTTTTAATGCCATGCAGAGCAGACTCACTTTGCATTTATCATTGAAAAGTAGGAGGTCAAAAAATTGAGAGTAGTTGAATAGTCATTATACAGGCAGTCAAGCCTCACTGATTTGAATCAGTGGAGTGGGACTGGTCTAATTATAAAGATTTACAAGAAATGCATCTCAATAAATGTAGGATGCAATTAGGGTCAGATAAGTATGAGATAAGTATATGTAAAAAAGCATACTAAGTGAGTGCAAAAAGTCCTTCTCCATGTTTAAAGTTTTGGTTTTTTTGTTTGTTTTTTGTTTTTTTCTAACTAGGTCAAGCGCAACCCGTGCTAGCTAGTTTGCACTATTAATTTACTTTTCAGGTAGCTATTGCAAAGAAAAATGTAAGCCTAGATTTTGCCCAAATTATCAGAAATTTGGACTAGGGGAATCAGGACCAGGCTTGAAATGGTGTATGATAAAAGCAGGATTTCATTAGAGTGGGTCAATAACTAGGGCTCTGAAATAAAGATAGGCATATGAAATTCAATTCAAAATATTTAATGACATCTACTATGTGAAAAGCACAGGGCAAGGCCGTAAGGTGTATAGAGATGAAGCATATATAGAAAGCAACTTATAGAGAATGGATATAACCTTCACATATGCAACTGTGGTTAATGTGCATGGTAAGAATGGGAGATTGGGATGACCTAACTAGCCTTGGGTGCCTAAGGAGATGATGGGGAGCCAGGGAAAGTTTTTGATCAGGGGAACAACATGACCAGAGCTGTGGGTATTTTTATTTTTAATATTTTAAGTTCTAGGGTACATGTGCAGAATGTGCAGATTTGTTACATAGGTATACACATGCCATGTGGTTTCCTGCACCCATCAACTTGTCATCTACATTAGGTATTTCTCCTAATGCTATCCCTCCCCTAGCTGCCACCCACCAACAGGCCCCAGTGTGTGATGTTCCCCTCCCTGTGTCCATGTGTTCTCATTGTTCAACTCCCACTTATGAGTGAGAACATGCGGTGTTTGATTTTCTGTTCTTGTTGTGTTAGTTTGCTGAGAATGATGATTTCCAGCTTTATCCATGTCCCTGCAAAGAACATGAACTCATCCTTTTTATGGCTGCATAGTATTCCATGGTGTATATGTGTCACATTTTCTATCCAGTCTATCATTGATAGGCATTTGGGTTGGTTCCAAGTCTATGCTATTGTGAACAGAGACACAGCAAACATACATGTGCATGTGTCTTTATAGTAGAATGATTTATAATCCTTTGGGTGTATACCCAGTAATGGAATTGCTGGGTCAAATGACATTTCTAGTTCTAGATCCTTGAGAAATCATCACACCGTCTTCCACAAATGAACTAATTTACGCTTCCACTGACAGTGTAAAAATGTTCCTGTTTCTCCACATCCTCTCCAGTGTCTGTTGTTTCCTGACATTTTTTGTTTTTGTTTTTGAGATGGAGTTTTGCTCTGTCACCCAGGCTGGAGTGCAGTGGCGCTATCTCGGCTCACTGCAAGCTCCACCTCCTGAGTTCATGCCTTTCTCCTGCCTCAGCCTCCTGAGTCGCTGGGACTACAGGCACCCGCCACCACGCCCAGCTAATTTTTTGTATTTTTGGTAGAGACGGGGTTTCACCGTGTTAGCCAGGATGGTCTCAATCTCCTGATGTCGTGCATTCCATCTGCCTCAGCCTCCCAAAGTACTGGGATTACAGGTGTGAGCCACTGCACCTGGCCCTCCTGACTTTTTAATGATCACCATTCTAACTGGAGTGAGATGGTATCTCATTGTGGTTTTGATTTGCATTTCCCTAATGACCAGTGATGATGAGCTTTTTTTCTTATGTTTTTTGGCTGCATACAGAATGGGATAAAATTTTTGCGATCTATCCATCTGACAGAGGGCTAATATCCAGAATCTACAAAGAAGTTAAACAAATTTACAAGAAAAAACAACCCCACCAAAAAGTGGGTGAAGGATACGAACAGACACTTCTCAAAGAAGACATTCATGCAGTCAGAGCTGTGTTTTAAGGGTAGTCACACATGAGAATTTGAACAGGCAGTTAAGGAATTGCTGCATTGTTTAAACGAAAAGCCTGGTCCAAGAATTATGAGCCATGGAAGTTAATTGGATGTGAAGAAAGGAAAAGGCCTCAAAAGAGGCTCTGAGACTTTCAGCTTGGGAGATTTGGCATGATGATAAGGGTCGGTCAGGTAACCGGGGAGGGAACTGTATTGAAGATAGTTTTGGCTTTGGACATTTGACTGTGATCCCTGTGGATTGTGCATTTGGAGATGTGCAGTGCACTTGGTATATGGTCTTGACTTTGTTGAAGCTGGATCTAAATTACAAATTTGAGAGTCAGCTGCACAGGGGTAAGATATGAATGTGGGAATTAGAGGTAGAGAGTGGATAAAAGCAAAGAGCTGGGGTCTGAACAGTAGGTAATTAATCCTATGGTTAGAAAGTGGTGCATGTGGTCTGTTTATTCTCTGTACCTCTAACTCTGACTGAGGATAAAAAAGGGACAAGTGAGTTTTTCTGCAATGAGTTATATGATTACACGGTGCAGCCAATGACTAGATTTCCTCTATGCTGACAGATTATCTTTAAATCACAATAAAAATGGTCTTATGGTCATTCCCAGTTTTTGCTTTTCTTTTCTCTGTGCTAAATGCACTTTGGGCTCTTGATTTACTGTTAGAAATTTCCTGTGTAGTTTGGGGCCGAGAGTCAGGGGGTCAGGTTTTGGGATTTGAAACCCAAACAAACCTTTCCCTGCTTCCTACAGTACTCTCAAATTAATTTAGGGGTCAGAGAATATCCTGTGAAAATATCAAGAGGAACCTAGACTTTTGTTTCTGCATGGATCTGAAAGAAACACACATTTGAAGAACAGCATGAAGTTCATTCCAGGGTAGTCAAATTGAACTAGTGACTGAGAACATTTATGTACAAAATATCAGAATCAATTTCTGAAATAAATGTGTGAAAAGATAAGCATGCTTAACTTTCCTGAAGAAGTTACAGAAGATGAGATGCAGTACAGGAAAACCAAGAATGCAGATCAAACATTAAGACATAAACAAAATAAGAAAATTTTATTGATGGCCAATCCAATTTAACTAACGTTTACCAAGTGCCTACTACACTTTTTGTGCTTTGACTACAAAAAACATAAAGTGTTACCAGAATGTAAATGAGTACTCTACAAAATCAGTCATGATTCCTGTTCTCAGGGAGTACACTAATGGGTGAACTTACATGTAAATAACAACAATAGCAAAGACAACAATAAACCAAATATAATGCAATGTAAAGTGAAATCAATGGTGAGCTGAGTCAAAGAAGCACAGAGTATGAGGGGTGGTATCATTTGTTCTGACTAGAGGATCAGGAAGGTTTTCTCGGGAGAGGTGGCCTTTGAACTACATCCTTGAGGATAGTAATTGTGAGCACAGTTGTGGGTGGTGATGGTGATGATGATGATGATGGTGAAAAGAGCAGCTGCCAACCACTAAATTCTTATGATTTATTTAGCTCTATATTGTTTGCTGAAGAACTTCTATGGTATTAATATTTCAACAGGAAAAGCACAGGAAGGGAATTTCAGATAATAAAAAGAAGGGAATAAACATGTTTGTGTGTTGGTAGGTATAGAATGGAGAGTCATTTGGTGTGTTCAAGGTCCACTGTGCATGGTGGGTTGTAGTACAAAATAAGATTGAAAGAGGAATAGGAACTAGAGCAGCAAAAAGCTCCAAATGCTTTGTGAATTACACAAGTCATACTTAGAGCTCTCTGGTTACTTGTGTGGAAAGTTGACCCCACTGAGCTAAGCAGGACGGGCTTGTGGTGTGTGCATCTGTCCTCCCAAACCAAATGAAATGCTCTCTGACATTGCATAATCAGCAGCAAATCTTCCATCTCAAGGCTTATGAAGAAAAGACCTTGAACCCAGTCTTCTGATGGCTCTAGTAAAGACAGATTTGGTGATGGCCTAGAAGATTTCATTAACAAAGGATGACCAATACATTACAATCAAAGAAAAAGCTAGGCATTGCTTTTCAGATGATACTGTTCTTTTCTACTTTAATTCACATGGTTCCTAAAACATCTGGGTTTCCTCTTTTATTTTAGGAATTCCATATATAACTGAAATAACCTACAAGCACCTCAACATTTTGCTAACAAAAAAATACTTTTTATTATTTTTGAAATCAACTGATTCCACAGTTTAAAACACAGTGGGAAAAAAAGCCTATTCATGCTGTAGGTGTCTTTATGGGAAAAAATTCAGAGAATTCTGATAGCTCTGAAAGAGATAGGAAAAGAGAAAAATAATGACCCCAGGGAAAGATATTATATTTTTAAAACAAGTTGAAATATCTTCAAGATACTAATTGTGGTCTCTTTCTTTAAAGTATGTGGTCATTTGGGGAATAGGGAGTAAATGCATGTGTGTGGCGGGAGGGTTTAATCAGCTTGATAAAGCTCCTCAGTTTATTCCAGTTGGGCTGAGTCCAGTTGAGATTAGGAAGGAACAGAAAGGTTTCTCTATAGAACAATTAGTGGGGTATGAGGAATATTCAGTTGTGGTTTTTAGTTTTAGTAAATCTCAAGCAAAATGAAGAAATAACAATGACAAAATAAACACAATCAAACATTCAAAGACTCATATCTGTATTTTTACTAGATTCTGGAGGCAGCAAAAATCATATTTGGGACTCACTTCTCTGGACCATGATATATAGAACACTTGCTCTCAAATGTAGAATTCAGATTTCTTCCAAGGTCCCTGGACATTCTGGGAGCAAAGGCACATTCAGATGCAGGGACCAGACCAGTTTCCTAAGTTTCCATGCATCCATGAGTTTTGGTTTATAGTGAAAAATGTTATCTTTAAAATTCCAGGCATTTCTAGGCAAGCTGTTAGCGTGAAAATTGCTGTTTCTTCCTTTTCAAATTCACCTTGAAACAAGCAACAGAATATGCAGAAAAGAGGAAAAGAAATCCTTATCAACATGAGTGAATAGTAAAGGGTGCCATCTGCATGCTGTACAGTTGGGTATTTGGTTAGATTTAATGTCCATGGAACCTAATGCAGCCAGTATATAGTGGAATGAGCAAACTGTTGTAAAAATGCTGAAGTACTTTTTATATTGGTTGGCGGAGAGTTACTTCCTGGAGTGTCTTGAGTGCTCTCATGCTGTCCTTGATATCCAGGTGGTTACCTCCTTTGGGAACCCTTGAGTCTCCCCATGGATCAGCAAATAACAAGATAATGCTTGGCACAATATAGTGATGTCTAGAGTCTGACTTCAGTATTACAGTTAATGTTCATTCTAATTGTCCAAGCTGTTAAATAGTTTAAATGTCAGCACTCTTGATTTGACAGCTGAGATGGTGTATGAGGGAAGTATTGTTGTTATTTAGTGTTTATCTTCCAAAAACAATATCTGCTTCTTTGTGAGAACTGCTTTCTCCCTACATCAAATATGAAGTTCTGAAGGGGGATGACAAATAGCTCCTTATTCCTTTGGCTACAGTAATTTGTTCAGGGATGGCCCTTTAACTCAAGCCAGGTCAATAAAATAATTTGTTGGTGTATTTGTTATTTTTTAACAGGAACTGCCACTGTTAGGTTACAAAATAGATGATACTGGAATCCTCCACAACAATTCCCCTACCACATGAGGGAACTTATCTAAGAAAAAGACAAAAAAAAAAAAAAAAAAAAAAGGTATACACCAGGAGAAACACAGTTAGAGATTCTAGGGAAGTCCCAGAATGTTGAGTACCTGGGTCTAGTTGTTTATAAAGATCCTGTTCTGTCCCCATCCTTTCTGATCCCCTTGTTATAGTTTGATTTGGAAATTTGTTACTTTCAATGAAAAAGTCTTTACACAAGAGGTAAATATGAGGGAATCCTAGGAGACCCCCTGTGAATCCTCCAGGTGGAGAGGGCACTGGCAGTGAGCCCTCCATAGAGAGGCAATATTGGTTCCCCATCAGTAGTGCAATGAAGCACAGAGCATAGCTCCTGGTGGAAGTGGTCACACCTACCCAAGATGTGGACATGAGTCCTGTGTCCAGCATCTGTGCTGAGATGAAGCTTTCAGCTGTAACTCAGATACGAAGCCTTCTGCTTCCTGACTCCATATGCTAGTTATCTGGGTTGGTAATCTATTGTAGGGTTGTGTGGGCTTTTTTTTTCCTGCTTTAATACCTTTAATCTGTGTGGAGTTTCTTCTATTAGTTTCTGCCAGAAAGATGCAGACCAGGTTTTCACAAATCCCAACTTAAATCCTGAATATGGAGCCAATGTCAGGTAACATTATCAGCCTTATCATGTGCTGGGTGCTGTACTTTGCATGCATTGCCTCATTTAATCCATGTAAGGATTTTATGAGGTAGGTACTGACATTCCAACTATTTTACAGTTGGAGAAACAGGTGAGGAAAGGTCACAGAGCTAAAACGTGCTGCAGTCATAACTGGAACCCAAGCAATCTGACCCTTAGCTATATTGTTACACTATGAGTAAAGTTTACTTATTTATTTATTTATTTTGCTAGAAAGTAGCCCCAAGAAAGCACTAAACTTCTGGAGCTTAGTTTTCAGGGAAGCGTCCATTCTAACCTCATTCATTCGGTTGCATTCCCCGTGACCATCCTTAATCTAGTTTGAGCTGGGTTTTTGGCTGTTTTCAACTTTCAACCCCAAAGTGCTTGACTAAACAGAGAGTGGAAGGAAACTTTGGGAGGCTTGTATGAATACTTAAGGCGGAGAGGTGAACACCAGCTGCAAGGCAAAAGAAGGGAGATTTCTTCCTGTGAGTGACTAGGCGGGGCAAGATGGCAGACCTCTCAGGGCCTTCTGCCTGTCAGGAGGTGGCTGAAATTCCCTGACAGCTCAGAACTGTTTGCTTGAAGTAACTTCATTTGTAAGAGAATAAGAACATTTGAGAAAGTATTTGATGAGTATTCCAAACCCAGTAGGGGAGTAGGAGCAGTGAACTAATGGGAGCAAATTACGTATACATGCATTAAAACATTATATTATATCCCATAAATAGGTGCTGTTGTTATAATCAATGTGAATAGATGCTTTACCTGAAGTAACTCATGGCAAAATTAAAAATAATTTTTGAAACAGCAAATGGCTGACTTGATACTGTGGCAAACAATGAATGAAGAAACAGGAATTTGACAATAGAACTCTAGGAAAAAGGAAAAGGAAAGTGATCAGGGAATGATAGCGATATAGAAACTAGATCTTGGAGACCAAAGTCTGCATAGTAAAAATTCCGAAAAGAGAAAACAGTAAAGATTTGGCAAGGACAAACATAAATAAATGATAGAAGAAAACTGCTGGGTGATAAAGTTGGCAAGGAAATAGAAAAAAATGACAGAAAGAAGGACACATGTAACAGATTTATACTACAAGGAAAAGTATCACTCAGATTAGTTTAAGTTAAATTGAATGTTAGTAAGAGACCTAGTCAAGGCAAAATAACAAAAGGATTAAAAATAAAATAATGGCCAGCAGTATATCAGAAAACAAAACACCAAAAGAAATCAGTTAGCTGATCTAGATCTCAGACAAAGTAGAAAATAAGACAAAACACTTTCTCCCCCCATCTCTGCTCACCCCCAGGTAAAAAGCTCTCAAGGGGCCCATTCCAAAGGGTCAAAGAATCCATTCATAATGAAAATATGGGATCATGAATTTGTATGTTGTGAATAGCATAATATCCAATGGGGACTGCTCAAACTTAGAAATCGGAGGACAAATTAACAAAGCTGTGCTACATTTGAATATAGCACTATCAATTTATTACAGTTTAAGTAGGCAATAGTAAATGAAAGAGGGAAACATGAGTAAGCACCAAGGGAACTAGGGTAAAGAATGAGTTGAATTTTTGCATTAGTGATCCACTTTATGGGCCTACAGATAAGGTACCTTATTTTCAAGTGTCCTTAGAATACTCATAAATGTCGAATTACTCCTATTTTATGCCGTAAAGAACATCTCAATAAGAAATACCAACGACCGAACAGAAAGTGTACTGATTGCAGTGTCTGACCCAAAAGCTTTAATGAAAAATAACTCATAAAACGTTGAGTTATTAGACAAGGCCCTAGGTGAACTCCTAGCCTCTCTGTTCAGACTGTCATAGCCTTGACTTAGAGGACAGGCATTTTGTATTCTGCACTGTTGTAATTTTCACAACAAGGGAAACAATATGAAATAATATACCCCAGCAGGGGAGCATAGAAATTTACTGCAGGCAACTTCATGTTAGCTTTCAGAAAGAAGGAAATATATCAAATGATTTAAAAAAAGTAGAACTTTTTTTTAGAGTTAGAAAGGATGTTAAGTCATCATTCTGACTCTCATTTTACAGAGGAGGGAATAGAGACGCAGAGATGGTGAGGATGTGTATCCCAGGTCGGGCAAATAAAACTTGGCTAGTCCCCGAGTCCCCTGGTGGGTTCTACGTTCTGTTCCTTTCCTTGCTTTAGGAGTTTGTTGTGAAGCGAGGATGGGTAGGACAGTGCAGGTTTGGATCACATGATTAGTTCTAGATTTGAGTGACTGTGGTGTGCTCATTTGCCCCGCAGACCTGAGACTGGCTGTCCCCAGGGCACTTCTTAGAGCCAGAGCCTCTGCCCCTGTTGTGAGGGGAGTCAGAGCAATGTGGTTGTTATTACCAGAATAACAGGCTTTCTACCTCTGCCAGGTAACCTGCAAAACAACCTCTGACATCATTAAACGCTGAAATCACTGAACTGTAAACATGTGTTAGGGGGTGTTTTCTGGAACGCTCTCATGACCTCTTTTTGTCGAGGCTCATTTTGTTTTTATTCTTCCCCAGGATCTGACTGGCCTCTCCCCCTTTCTGTCCTCCATCACCAGCACCCAGGACTCTGCCTCCTGTCTTTGCATGGTGTTGGGTAGAGCTCTGTGTGTTTCTAAGTCACACCAGGTGGGCAACTGCTTTTCCACATCACCGGGCCAAATTATGTTTTCTCAATTGTCCAGCTGGACTGCAGTTGCATACCAGGCCTTTTTAACAGAGCGGAGGAAGAGATATAAAAGTCACACTTGCTTTTCAAGACTCTGCTGAACTAACTGCTTCAGGGGGGACCTTGTTTCCAGCTATGAACTTATGAACTGAGGATTTTATGAAATCCAATCCTCATTGTTATTATAGCATAATCCTCTTGCAGTTATCCACCCAATTTTTCTGTAGCAGTCACTTCTACCTTCCTTACCCTCTCAGGGGGCTCTAGGCATTTAGGCTGGGAACATCCATCTGTTGTTCCCCTCCTTCTGGTAAGATGCCAGGGGCCAAAGCTGATGGAAGCCCACCCAGCCTCTCAACTCTCAGTCATGAATGGGGTGTGATACCTGTAGAGCCCCTCTGGGGTGGAGGTAGGAGGATGCCTATTGAATGAGGTCTCTTCAACTTAACTGCGTTTTAGTTTTGGCATTTTCAAACGGGTATTTTGTGTTGAGAAATAAAAGCAAAGGGGGCTGGACATGGTGGCTCAAGCCTGTAATCCCAACATTTTGGGAGACCAAGGTGGGCGGATCACCTGAGGTCAGGAGTTCAAGACCAGCCTGGCCAACATGGTGAAACTCCGTCTCTACAAAAACACAAAAATTAGCCTGGCATGGTGGCGCACACCTGTAGACACAGTTACTGGGGAGGCTGAGGCAGGAGAATTGCTAGAACCCAGGAGGGGGAGGTTGCAGTGAGCAGAGATTGCACCACTGCACTCCAGCCTGGGCGATACAGTGAGACTCTGTCTGGGGGGAAAAAAAAAAAAAAAGCAAAGGGCACTATGAGAAGAGGCTGTAGAGATTATACCCTTCAGACTCCACTCCCTGTTTCAGTTTGCTATTTCTACATAGCAAATAATGTCAAAACATAATGGCTAAATAGTCACCATTTATTGGTTCTTGATTCTGTGATTTGGGCAGGGTTTGGTGGAGCTGTCTCTTTCTGTGTTGGGTGGGTTTGATGGGAGCGTTGGTTTTCCTCCATTCTCTCTCTCTCTCTCTCTCTCTCTCTCTCTCTCTCTCTCTCTCTCTCTCCCAGCACTTTGGGAGGCCAAGGCAGGTGGATCATGAGGTCAGGACATCGAGACCATCCTGGCTAACACAGTGAAACCCCATCTCTACTAAAAATACAAAAAACAACAACAACAAAAAAAAAATAGCCTGGCATGGTGACGGGCGCCTGTCGTCCCAGCTACTCGGCAGACTGAGGCAGGAGAACGGTGTGAACCTGGGAAGTGGAGCTTGCAATGAGCCGAGATCGCACCACTGCAGCCTGGGCAACAGAGCAAGCAAGACTCAGTCTAAATAAATAAATAAATATGACCATGATACTTTAACTGCAAAGAGTGGTGGTGAGATGAAGAGGCAATACCATGTTAAAACAGGCTTGTGCAGCATGGGCAACCACTGCTATGAATGCTGAGCTCAGTCACAGCAGCCTTCTGAGACTCCTGGAGGAGATGCTAGAGTCTAGCCATTTCTCTTTTTTCTTTTTTCATTGAGATGTGGTTTAGTAGAAAGTTGAAGGAATTGGTTTGAGAGTGCTATTTTGTGATATGTATTGTGTTTTACATACTTTTACAAGCTGCTTGCTTCTAGTCCAGAAAAGTAAAGGTGTCTAACAGAGTGGACTGAGCTTGGAGTAAGGAGGTGAGGCTGGTACGTTGCTACTGGGTGGTGGCTCAGGGTTGGGGTCTTCCTATTTGCGCAGTCTGAAGTGGAGGGGAATCCCTATCTTATGCCTACTTTTCGGTGTTCTTGGGTGGTAGCAATGCACAGTTTTGGAAGTATAACTAGTAGTTCTACTATTTTGGATAAAACTCAGTTCAGGCCCATTACACCAATTATGCAATAATTGATTCTAAAGACCTTGAAGTCAAGAGCTAGATGGACTCCTTTGGTATAAATATTTCTCCGTACAGTACTTTGAGTAATTATTTAACTTGGAGCATTATAAAGAAAACATAAAAGTATAAGGATTTATTCAGTTTGTGTTAAATATTTTAAAAAGGCCCTGTAGTTACTATTTATCACTTGATTCTCTGAATCTTTGAGTATGTGAGCATCTGCTATGAGACAATACCTGCCCAGTACTTAAGGTGTATGCCCACGGTAAAAAGTTTCATAGTGTTTTCCCAGTTGAAAAATTGGGAAGGTGGTGATGGTAAATGTGATAGATGAAGTAATAATGACTGGCACTGACCTCATACTGGTGATTTTACTCTTTGGATTAGTTTCCTATGGCTGCTGTAACAAATTACCACTAACTTAGTGGCTTAAAACTGCACACATTTATTCTCTGACAATTCTGGAGGTCAGAAGTCTAAAATGGATAAGCAGGGCTGTGCTTCTCTGGAGGCCATGGAGTAAGATCCATTTCTCTGCCTTTTCCAGCTTCTGGAGGGTACCCATATTCCTTGTTTTGCATCCCCACATCACTCCAGTACCTTCTTCTAAAACTCCAACACTCCTCCTGTCTCCCTCTTGTGAAGACCCTTTTGATTACATTGGGCCCACCTAAATACCACATTTAGATTCCTTACTTAACCATGTCTTCAAAATCCCTTTGGCTATTTAAGGCAACAGATTTTGGGGATTAGGATGTGGATATCTTTGGGGAGGGAGACATTATTCTGTCTACCCTACTATTGATATTTGAAACATTCAGATTTCATTAGTCACAAACATCTACAGTCTCTTCTACTACAATGCGGGTTTCTTTCCATAAGAAAAATAGTGTCAATATAATAGTAATTTTTAACTCAACATTTTAGTGTTAATTTGCTGGACTGAAGTAATCATTTCACAATGTGTATGTCTATCAAAATGTAATCCTGTACTCCTTCAGTATATAAGATATTAACACAAAATAAAAGTAAAAAAATAAATACCCATTGAGTGACAACCCTTCAAAAAAATAAAAAAATAAAAAAACAGCAATGAGAAACAAAACAAGGTGGAGCAAGCTTGAAGCTTGTTATCAGTTAAAGAGAAACACTTTGCAATATATGAAAACCTTAAGATAAAAGCTAGAAATCCTGTATAATGCTATATTTTGGGGCAAATATGGAATGATATGGTAGCTATAATAACATTGTCCTTCTATTTTAAGCTATTGAGGGAAGCTGTAACTGTAAATGAGGAAGCTGTGAATACACTTCCCTTAGTATTAAAAATTAACTGATAAAGGGGGTTTACACCCTGAATCATGGAGTTCATTTTGATTTTACTGATCTCTATTAGATGTAAATTCTCTTCAGGACCTATGCCTCAAAGGAAGAAACTTAAGAAATTAAACTAAGTTAAATATGAAAATACATAAATCAGAGATGCAAAGGATGGAGTAATTGTGATCCTAGCAGCAAGTACTAGTGGCAATTTATTTGCTCTGTTATTGTGTTTTTAATTGTTACTATTTTTTTTTTTTTAGTGCTGTGGTTAAAATTTAATTTTCTGAGTGGTCTGCCCTTGACTTTATTTCTCCAAATCCCTGCTGCTTTTGATGTGAGTTTTTACAAAATGTGAGGTATATTGGGAACATATATATGACATTATAACAGATAATTCTTCATTTGAATTTCAAAGTTCTAGTTAATTCCCCTCACAGTAATCGACAGATGTCATCCAAGCAACAATTGCTGATTTTGTTTCTCCTGAAAACCCCCATCAAACGGGGACACTTGCCTCAAGGAGAATGGGAGAACATGTGCAAAATTGGGGGAGGTTTAGAAAAGTTTTGTATAGGTAATGTTTGAGCTAATTAAAAAAATGAATAGGCATTACTTTGGTAAGAAAAGATGGGAGGAAGATTTAGAAAGGAGACTAACTCTCAATGAACATCTGTTGGATTTGTTCATACATTTCTTAGCATGTAAGTTTGATGGTTTATATGTAACAAAATGGTTTTGTTGTTAAACTTGTTTATTGTATTCTGCTTAGCATCTTGTTGAGATGGACATTAGAGATCTCTAGGATCACAGAAATTTCATTTCCTTGGGAAAACCGTGCACTGGGATCCTGATCATGCCTGTGTTTTCCCATCCCAACCTGGCTGTCTGGCACTCACCTGCTAAGAGATCAGGATTGATTTAGAAAAAGCCACCTTCAGCACAAATGAAGCAGATCTGTGGGGTTGTCTGCATGGCAACAGGCCCTGCTAGGAATTTAGGCTTTTTCCATTTGTACCAGAGCAGTTTCCTTTTAAGTTCATAATTGTTTATTCATAAACCTTGTGAGAGAGAGAGAGAGAGAGAAAGAATGGACTCAGACTCTGCCCATAGTCCTCTCTCTATCCTGAGATTTCTTTGGGGTAAGATTAGCATGAAGCCCATTTTTTGCTATGGAGGCTCAGTAGACTGGGGAATGGGAAGTGATGCCAGGCACACAGACCCCTGCCCCTCAAGGTTGGGGGAGGCCTTGACACAGCCCCTCCTGTCTGCCTTAGTTTTGAGAAGAGGCGGTATGAGGGTGAGAGGAGGTGAACTTTTGCTATGCAGAGAGACAAGTCAGACAATATGAGTTTTAATTGAAATCATATCCCCAGCATTTTACTTTTCAAAAGTTGTTAGCATGATCGAGGTTGCATTTTCTTGTGACGACTATTATTACTGTCATGCTGACTGCTCTGGGCAGGGGCTGAAGGTTACATGTGGGCTAAGAACGCTGGGCTGCATGGGAGGGGCTGGCAGACCCAGCCTCTCCATCCCCCAATGCTCCTCTGGAGCCAGGTTCCAAAAACCTCATCTCTGGCTGTGGCTCTCTCTCTGGACGCTGTGGATCCTTCTCTCAGGCTTACAGACCTCTTGAATCATCAGTGTCTTCCTCCATCCTGGGCAGCTGGATTGAGTTGTGCGGCTCTTTGATCCAGGAGAAGACTTTTCTGTGAGAGTTTCTCTGTCTGAGAGTGTACTCTCTGAGTTCTCCAAGGGTGCCGTTCTGAGAGGGGCAGGCTGTAGCTTAACTAGGACCCCCAACATTTAATATGAATTTGAATCTCTTGGGGATCTTGCTTAAATGTAGGCACTGAATCATTGGGTTTAGTATAGGGTTTAAGATTGTGTATTTTTAACAAGATCATAGGTGGAAGTCAATGTGGCTGGTCCGAGGACCACACTTTGACTAGCAAAGACTTAGAGTATAGCTGAAAACCAAGTTGGATGAGGCTGCTAGGTTGTGTATATTTTTTCGAAACAAAATCCAAGAAGAGAGAACTCAGAGGCTCTCTGTATTTGTGGAGTGTCTGGACCTTTGGTGCTATGTGGGGTGAAACCTAGGAGAGGTGAGAAACATAACCCTGCTCCCTGCCCTCGGAGAGTGAAAGCCCTCGTTAGGAAGACAAGGCTGGCACACATGCAGCAATCAATCACCTGTCATATTTTATTGCTGCTGAAGTGCAAAAAGAGGAGTACAGACTCGCCGTGCTCTAATGTTGAAAGTAGCAGGCAGTCTGAGGGAGGAGGGGAATCATGGTTCAAAGTGGGGTTTACTCAGATGTGAGGGTGGTTAACTCAAAGCAGTAAACAGAAAGGGTGATGCTAGGCTGGGCGCGGTGGCCATACCTATAATCCCAGCGCTTTGGGAGGCTGACGCAGGCAGATCACTTGAGGTCAGAAATTCGAGACCAACCTGGCCAACATGGTGAAACCCCATCTCTATTAAAAATACAAAAATTAGTCAGGCATGGTAGTGTATGCCTGCAGTCCCAGCTACCTGGGAGGCTGAGGCAGGAGAATCGCTTGAGCCTGGGAGGTGGAGGTTGTAGTAAGCTGAGATTGGAGATTGCACCACTGCACCCCAATTTGGGTGACAGAGAGAGACCCTGTCTAAAAAAAAAAAAAAGGTAATGCCCCTTTCACCTCGTTCCCCAGGACATTACTACTCTTATGTCCTACTCCCGGATGTCTCCAGTGGTTTCTTTATGCAGACTAAGTGACCAGGAGGAGGGAAAGGACGTCTTCACATTCCCTTGGCCTGTGCTTGGCCCTGTGGAGTACAGTGAGAGAAATGTCCTTTTACCCAGGAATCCATTCAGCTAACATCTCCTGAGGGCCCCCTGTATTCTAGGCAAAGCCTCTACAAGGTCATGGCTGTGTAGAAATGAGTAGACACTGTCCCCAACCTTTAGGAACTCAGGTTGGTAGAAATTAAATAACATGGAAAATCTGGTTATAGAAAAATTTGTTTCCTGTGAAAAACATGGAACTAAGGAATTCCATACTATATAAGCAGTGATAGATAGAATTTCTTCAAAATCAATTCAGGAAAAAAGATTAATCATTCTCAGTCAAGACATGTTTCTGATGGTTCTGCCGGACTCTCTAAAAAAGAGCTCTCCAGAGTCTTCTCTCGCTTCTTTGAGGTGCCTGTGTTTGGAGTAAGGTATCAGCGTGTCTCTCCAAGCCCCACTGTTTTTAGGATCCTTAGGAAAACCAAGTGTCATCAGTTTGTGCATACCTAAACAATTGAGCAACTTTGCAGTGAGGTTGTGTAAGTTGGTGGGATGAGGTTATTTTCCAGGTTCAGGCGTCCTTGCGGCCATGGGCCATCCTGTAGCTTGTCTGGTAAGAAGCCACCTTTGACATGTTCTGAAGCACAGGAGACAAACATGAGCCATTGTGCTCACTAAATTAGCTTTTGGGAGGATATGTTGCCTTAACCATCCTTGGAAGAAAAATACTGTTTTGTCATACTTTTCTTAAAAACGTTTTAGTACTGAAATGACTTTGAATACAATTACTAAGAAGTTCAAAATGTTTAATGGAGTCCGTGGCTGTCAAACTCAAATGCCTGTCACGTTGTCTCTCTAATGTGTACCGAACATTCCTGCCTGGAGTGAGAACCATGAGTGTTATTTTTTTGGCTTGGATCTTGGCAGGTGTGTAACGTGACTCCTGATAGCAGGACAGCAGATTACATTCTGCTATAAAACCATTTCTAAGGCTCTTGGCACCCAAACTGTTATTGCATGTCTGCAGGTGTTTAGTAATTGGATTAATGCAGAGCCGGAGGAATGTCTGCTCCCCGGCTCTGAGAAACATTGAGGAAAGACAAATTCATTTTGGAGAGTGACCTGGAATGCACGATGACAGGCCTGCGCTCACACATGAAGCCAGATCTAAGCCTGCACATTTCAAATGAACTGCTGTGAGCAGCCACCTTCCATAGGAAAGTTTATCCAAAGCTAAATACAATAACAATGGCCTTGTGAGTCAGGCGGGAAGGGGCTTCAGCTTGGGTTTGATCCTTTTCCAAAAGCAACTCAGACAACTGGGGCTTTAAGCCTTCCTATCATGCAACTCATGAACCCTACAATCCTAGGTGTTTAATAATAATAATTTCTTAAAGGCCTTGGTAAACAGAGGAGGATGCTAAGCCTCTCAGTGGAAGTGCAGAGACCACACTAGTATCCTGGATCATCATGCCCTTGCCCCTTAATTCCCACCTTGACTGAAGTCTGTAAAGATACAGATTTCACTGTGACAAGACCCCCGAAAACAGGCTTCGTAAAATGGCAAGCAGTGTTCACACCTTAAGGCAACCATGACCAGCGCCAAGAAGAAGTGGCTGCTCTCAGGGTAATTTTGTCATTCTGGCTAATTGAAGCTTATGCTGTCTTCTGAGAGCAAGAAGCTGAATACTCAGAGGCTCCCATCTGAGCAGATAAAACCTAATGGTTTGGCCTTACAAACCAAACCTCTTTCTCAGCTTTACAACTCAGAAGGGAGGTGGACCATTTGGAGAGAGTCCAAGTAGAAAGAAGATAATAGTAAAAAGGCAAGTTTTGTGAAGAAAGGCAAAAGAATCAGCACTGCTTAGCTCAAATCCTAGAGGGGTAACTTGTAGTTCACAAATATTATTACAGTAGGTAGTGAGAGCAGAATGGGGACAGATGGGGGAGGATGAGAATCCAGTCATGGCATGCAGAGAAGGAGTTTGAAGCTAAGGGCTTATAAGATAGAGAAAATGAGAAATTGGAGGAATCTGTGCGTGGAGGCAGGCGTGTGGCCCAAATGGCTGCTCACTGAGTCATTATAACTTACTGGTCACATTTTTACATGCCAGTCCCTGAATGCATGGGGTGTGCAAAGTGACCCAGATATATTTTTGTTTTTTTGAGTGGTGTCTAGGAAGCAGAGGCCTGTCATTGTGATGTCCCGGAAGAGATGATCAGATCTCTGTGAGGTCTCGTGGAGTGTTCCCATGGCCTGGGGCAGGGAACAGGGCAGTGTGTCTGGGAAGCGACTCCTCCCTTTTGGAAAACATAAAGCTCCTTGGCTGGGTTGACAGGTTCTAGCTGACACTCCAGTTGGCTTTCCAACTGTCAGCCAGAAAAACATCTGGGTGAGCCCAAGGGACACGTTGGGGAAGAAAGAGTCAGGTAGGTGGTGTGTATGGAGAGGGAAGGAAAGGTGGCCTATGAATAACAATCAAACAAAACCAAACAGCAACAATAACAAAACTTTCAAATGAACCGTTGGTGTCTTATGGGGCTTGGGCACCAAGGCTATATAGGAGGCAGTGAGGTGTCTGTCACTCAGCCAGTGCTTGGGGTGTTTGGACTGTGAGGCAATCTTAGGGCAGGTCAGGAGAAGAGAAAGGGGCTGAGGGCTTGAGTGGAATGAGGCCATCATCTCAGGGCCCAGGAGAAGGGAGTTCACTGTGGATCACTGGAAAGTGTCGTGGGGCAGGGAGGAGCAGGGGGAGCAGCTCTTAGTAGATCACAGCGTAACTCCTAGAACACAAGTTTATTTTTTCTCAGGGGCAGAAAAGAGCTTGGATAATCAAGGTGGTAACGAGAAGCCATAAGGACTAATGAGACTCCAAAAGCTTGTTCTTAAATCCTCATTCAAAATTTGAAAATGAAATTATGAGACTGCTGTCTGAGGAACTCACTGAATGATCTTTGAAAAGTCCAGAGCCCCATAAACCCATAGGGTTAAACCAGAAAAGATTCTTAGAGGCCGGAAGCCCAACTGAGGCTTGTTTGCAGCTGAGGAAATAGAAAGAATGGGGTTTATCCCTGATTCCCCCATTGGCTGGGCTGACCTGGGACTACCCAGGAGTCCTGAAAGGCTGTGGGATGGAGGATGTAAGTGGAGATGAGAGGGAAGCATAACTGCTGTGTGCTTATTTGCTACAACTGAAATGATCCCATCAACCAGAATATCTTAACTAAGCACATGCCAACTAAGTGTACAGCATTGAGAAAGGTAGTTAGGTGTTGGATTAAGAGCTTCCAGTTCTTCTGGGGGTAACAAGACATCTCTGGTGGAGAGAATAATACTCTACCCCACATTAAGCCAGTATGGTACTTTTTGTTTGCATACACAATCTTATGATCTATCCCTAACAAATTAGGAGGCTTACTAGCCCTCGTATCTTCCATTTTTATCTGAGCATTTATTCGCAAACTTCATTTATGAAACCTAAAGGCTCAAGGTGGATTTAACAGTAAACCAAGAGCAGAGTGCTTGGTTGAATAAGGCCATGAAGCATGCACACACTGCCCATCAGCCTTCTCAAATATTGTTCTGGAATATGGATTGCTTGATAATTCATTGGATGGAGAGACCACTTTAGTGGGCATGGTCCTGGATGATTTTGAAGAGGAGCTCAGATAATGTGTGTGTGTGTGTGTGTGTGTGTATAGCCACAAGAGAAGGGGGGAGAGTGAGAGAGATGAGAGAAGAGGAGACTCCACAGGGCATTCATACGCTAGTTATATGGCAAATGCTTGATCAGTGTTGGTGGTATATGCTGATGTTTCCTTCACAAACACTTAGGGCCAGGCCATGAAAAGCAGAGGGAATTATGTAAATTCCTTCAGCTGAGTGTCAGAAAACCTGAGTTCTCTCACCTTCCCAGTTTCGCTAGCTTTCTGTTGCCCTCATCCATGAACTGGGGTGTCTCAATAGACAGATAATTTAAACTTACAGCCAATAGTAATGGTGTGGCCCGGGTAGCATCTGGATACATTCTCAGCTCTGAGTCCAGACTTGTTTAGTGAGGGGAGTCAGGGTGCCCACGAATGGCTGGCAGGACTCCCTGGGCAGGAAGGAAGAGTGCCCTCATCAGACTCCTGCTCTTTGTCAACGTTTTCCTTCAGCACCACCCTACCCTGGAAGCTCCTGAAAGAAAAGAGTCACTCTACACTCAAAATCTCTCCTTGTTTACAAGATATTTGGGGCACGGATGGAATTATTGCATCACAGGCCAATTTCTTCACCTCTTTTAAAAATTTTATCACATAAAGCAGCATGCTGAAAGATCTCAATGCTACTGAAGATTGCAAAACCAAGTGGAGATTCATCTGTTTTGGAACTCTGTCAAAAGACTTTTCCATATACATTCCATTCCCTTCCACAGCTCACAGTGTACCTACCCTGTACTTTCAGAGCAGTAAGGCAGCTTCCTCACCTTTCTCAAGCCAGGGCAGGTCCTGACAAATTACTCTGCATCAGGATCTTTCCAGGAGACATTTTTCCTGGTAAAATGCTCATGAAACTTCACTGATGTGGACAATCTCCGGCAACAGGGAGACTAAAATCTGAATTGTCAAATATAACAAAAGCCAAGAAAGCCAGTTGTATACCCAAACTAGACTAATAAATGCTTCCTGATTAATAGAGGGTTTTATGAAATATGTTTAAGCAGATTGAATTGGATCATAATTAACATTACTTATATAATTCATAAAATAGTTATTTCATTAAATCAGAAAGAAATTCTATTTTGTTATCCTGTTTGTTTTGCTGATATTTTAAATCAAAACCCTTTTATTCAAAGATGTGGCACAGGTAAATTTTAAGCCAGACACTCAATTATCCAAATAACTGACATTTTCCTGCTCTCAGAAAAACGCTCTAGGAACACAGACTGCTTGTTTCTCTCCTACCTTGGCCAGCAGAGCATGGCAGGGTAAAACACAGAAAATTGGCAAAACTCCATTTTCAATCTGTGTTAGAAACTGGGATCAATCTTGCTTCTCTTTCTCCCTTAAATAGAAATGAGAAATAAAAGAAACCCTTTATGTAAAATTGGATCTTGACATTCTCCAAAGGGTGGCAACTCCTACACTGCAGATGAAAAGGGCTCAGTTTTTCCAGAGAATACTCTGAGAAAGGAAAGTCAAGGTGAATGAATGGCCTTCTCCTGTAAGTGCAAGAACTTCTCCCCAGCCACCTCCAAGAGGATAGATGGGAGGCATCTGAAGGTTAGAGAACTGAGTCAGCAAGGGCCAAAGGGACATGACAATCAGAGAGGCTGGGAGTGGGAGCTTTTGCTGAAGTTTCTTTCACTTGTGTCCTACCTGGCAAGGGGCTTGGAAAGGCTTCCTGCTCTTCCCTCCACCTTCTCCAAGCACTGAGAACAAGTTGAAAGAGGAAGCATCAGGGGAAGAAGATACTGAATAACTCCAAACCCAAGCATTGTTTGTTGGTTGGTTGATTCATTCACTCATTCATTATTCAGAAAGTATCAAGCATCCTCTGAGTGTCAGGTCCAAGGCCTAGTCTGGAAGTACAGAGATACATGATTCACAGTCACCGTCTCCAATATCCTCCCAGTCTGTGGGCCCAAGAAGAAGCTGCGTCTTGTCAATCATCTTGGAGTTCTGACTGCATTTGTATTTGGGCTTCCTCACTCATTGTTGACTTACAGAGTCAATCTTTTCCAGTGGATTAGGACCATTAATATCTTATAAGTTGATAGAAACTGATCTAACCTGCATAACCAAGAGAACTTAGCTGTGGCTCTGCCTCAGGTCAGGCCTAGGGTAAGGCAAGAGAGAGGTATTTTAGACCCAAAATTTAAGGAGGCTCTCACTGTCAAGGTCCTGTGAGTACAGGGTCTGCCTGGATTTGGCAGGTTGACACTTTCTGTACCAGTCATTTAAATGCTCTGAGCCTCAGTTTTCTGTCTGTAAAATTGGGACAATACTCATATTAGAGTTGTGGAAAATTTAATAATATAATGCTTATGCAAGTACATTACAAACTATAAACAATACATACGTTGGTTTTATCAATAGTAATAATTATTAATCATTTTCATTAATCACAATGACATTGATAATAACCATAACCAAAACATTCTTTGCAGTGAATGTAGCACATTACACTGGAAAGTGGAAGACAGAAATGGAAGAATCTTTGCCTTATCAGAGGCAATAGTTAAATATAACACAGTAGTTAAGTGTAGTAAGATTTCAAGCTATGGAGTCAGAGAGACTCGGATGTTAGTCCCACCTCTGTCATTTACAAATGTTTAAACCAACCTGTAAAATTCACTTTCCTCATGTGTGAAAAGAGAATAATAATAACTGAGTTGTACGGTTGTTATTGAGAATTAAATGAGATGATGTGTGCACTCTGACCATATTGCTTGGTATTTAGAGAGCACTCCACAAATGTGAACTATTATTGTTACATAGAACTGTAACAAACCAAGTCCTGGTGCAGACTAGAATGTCTCTTGACTTTACTTTTTACATTTTCCATAGCTGAAAGCATATTACAGAATTCTAAATTATAAGAATATTTTCCCTACAGGCTTAATTTTAGGAAGAACTATGCTAAATATTGTTCTGCTCTTTCAAAGTGTATCCAGAATGACAGTTGTGGTGTATAAAACCTGAAACTAGAGATTGGAACTTTTTCTTAAAAATAGGAACAGGAGGTCAGGTGTGGCACCTCGCGCCTGTAATTCCAGCTACGTTGGGAGGCCGAGGCAGGCAGGTCACTTGAGGTCAGGAATTCGAGACCAGCCTGATCAACATGGTGAAACCCCGTCTCTAGTAAAAATACAAAATTAGCCAGGTGTGATGGTGCATGCTTGTAATCCCAACTACTCATAGGCCAAGGCAGGAGAATTGCTTGAATCCGGGAGGCGGAGGTTGCTGTTAGCCGAGATCGCACCATTGCACTCCAGCCTGGGTAAGAAGAGTGAAGCTCTGTCTCAAAAGAAAAAAAAAAAAAGAACTGGAAACTGCATTAATGAAATCAGGTTTTAATATTCTTATTAATTTAATAACTTCAGTATTTACCTTAAATATTTTTAAAATTCGGAATTTCATTTGAAAACAAAATTTTAGACAATGTCTTGCTGTGTTGCCCAGGCTGGACTTGAACTCCTGGGCTTAAGCAATCCTCCTGTCTCAGCGTCCTGAGTAGCTAGCTGGGACTACAAGGAATTTCAATATTTATTTTAAAAAACACCAAGAGTCTGTCATTGTCATGACCTGACTCCTGATTGCCACAGGCCCACTCTGCTTCATGCAGTGAGAGGAATAATGACCTTTGTAACTCTTTTGTGAAGCTAAAAGTGAAAAGGAAAGACAAGCTTGATAACTTTCTCTTACTTTTGAGAAAGCATGAGCAGAAGCCAGAGGCATGAGCAGTGCTCGTCTGGGTCCCTTGCTGCAGGACATGGCTGGTGCCTAGGGACAGGGAGGCCACATGGGGTACTGAGAATCAGACATAGAAGAGAAGTGTTGTCTCAGCCCCACTAGAAGGAACAGGTTTGGAACCAAGGCCCATTCCAACTCCTGGAAGGGGTCAGACAGAACATATATAGGCTTAGGGAAAGACCTGAATATTCAAGAAAGGATGAGAAGCCTTCTCTAAGCAAGTATTTACTGAGCACCCAGTGACACCACCAGGACTTCAAGTATCATAGACACAATGCCCAGACCTTTACCGTAAGGAGTTACTGGCTGATATGAAGCCAACAGTTCTGCACAGGATACAGAAACTCACTTCTATAATGTAGAATTGCTGCTAGTCGTGTGAGGATTCACAGGTAAACAAGATCACATCTCACCAATTTGCCTCTTTCTGACCATATCTTGTTCACTCATCTGTTGTCTATCAATTCCTGTTACAGATGCCTAATCCAACTTCTGGCATAGAGAGGGTCTTTAGAAAAAAATGTTGTGAGTGAATGAATGAATGAATGAGTGAGTTTGCTAGGTGCTGAATCAGGTCCTAGGAAAGGGATTCTTGATGAGTCAGAGATTTCTCTTTTACCAGGGAGAAGGGATCTTGGACACCACGAATCTTTACTTATCCTTGAACACTAGTTAATTAGGTCATTGGAGGGGATGTTCTTTATTTCATAGGGTGCATTTCAATGCACAAAGAAGATCAAAGTTGAAGACTTTGGGTTGTGTGCTATTAAAATCTATGTGATAATATTTTTCCCCCTTGAATTTAAGTTTAGAAATAAATATGTCTCCAAAGATGGATTTAAGTGCTTTGGATTTGTAGGTATTAAACCAATGTGCTTTCCCCCCTCCCCCCCTCTTTTTTTGTTGTTCAGAGTGCTTAAAACTGAAACCAGAGCCCAGGTGTTGTGCTAAACCTATCTCAGTGCCTAATTCCATTGTCATTCTTACTTTACATTGCGTTTTTATTTTGGGATCATAGGATGGGTTTTCATGAAGCCCCTGTATATTTGCAACAATTTCTGGGAAGAGAGGACATAGATATCAACATTTCCTTGGAAGGATTTGTGATTGTCCATAAAGTTCAAGAACCACAGGTTTAACCGATCTTCATTTTCAGTGGTGATTCCCAGGACGCACAAGCCTATAGTGACTGGTGAAGCTGAAGCAATAGATACTCAAGAGTAACTCTCTAGTTTATATCCCCCATTTTATTCCTGTGACCCTAATATCCTTACCCAATCTCTGTCTTAGTTTGAGGGCAAGGTCCACAAAATACCAGTTGTACCAATGGCAGAGCTCAGCTGCCTCTCTCTTGCCCAGGGATAAGATTCACTCTCTCCCACTATTTCCCATAAGACCTTTGGCAAGTCAAATACCTTACATCTTTTCATGCTATAAGCTGTGTGGGAAATGTGATGTACTTTCTGTTGCCCCCACTGCTTCTGAGAGCTATATAATACTGTAGGGAGGCAGTCAGAAAAAAGCTGGAGTTCAAGAACTTCTAATGGAAACTTGGAAACAGTGCCAAAATCCACTTTTCCTCCCTTGCTTTTCCTACTTGCAAAACAGTGTAGGATATTGGGGCTAGTTGATTTCTAAGATCATTTTTATGATTTCCCTTGACTCTTTTTTTTTTTTTTTTTTTTGAGACAGAGTCTCACTCTGTTGCCCAGGCTGGAGTGCAGTGGCAAGACCTCAGCTCACTCCAACCTCCGTCTCCTGGCTTTGAGCAATTCTCCTGCCTCAGCCTCTCAAGTAGCTGGGATTACAGGTGCGTGCCACCATGACTGGCTAACTTTTGTGTTTTGAGTAGTGACAGGGTTTCACCATGTTGGCCAGGCTGGTCTTGAACTCCTGGCCTCAAGTGATGTGCCCGCCTCAGCCTCCCAAATTGCTGGGATTACAGGCATGAACCACCACACCTGGCCTTGAGTCCTACTTGCTGTCTCATTCCTTGATACCCAGAAAATTATCAGTTTTTCCCATACCTCTTATCTCAATTCTAAAATAAGAATGTCATTGTAAACTATCAATCCAGGGCAGGGGTGAGGATGGCTGATGAGTGGGTAGTTAGCAATAATAGTAACAGTGGAAAATGAAAGAGATTAAGTGATTTGCCCAATGTCACAAAATAATGAGAAGCAGAGACCCAACCCAGGCCTGTCTGACCCCCAAATCCATGCCCTGAAACACTTTGCAATACTACCAAGTGCAGAGGGGCAGCTTTGAAGATCAATCATGGGATACAGGTTTGCCCTGAGTGATGACATGGCACATTCATCAAACTTCACTTAGGGCAGCAAGTGGATTCTAAAAGCAACCTGAAGGCTGCCAGAACTCGGAAGAGAGAGTCGCCTTCAGTCTTTATGAAGCCAAGGGCACCAACTGAGCAATCTGGAATGGACTTTTCTGGTTATTTCAATAAGTAATAAATATGTAATAAAAATCTTGAAAAATCTTCATATAGCTGTATTTTTTAAAATTACCCTAAGGATAGATTCAGAGGTGTACACAAAGTTAAACACACCCATGATCACTTCAGTGAACATCTGTAGTGTCAAGAAAGATGAAATGAAACCAGTGATCAACAAGAAGTTTGCATAAATACATCCGCATACATACCCTGGGACGTTAGGCAGCCACTAAGCCCGTATATGGAAGAATATGTACAGACAGAGGAAAGGTTTCTGGCGATATTGCTAAGGAAAAAGGCAGGCTACAAAACAGTATTTATTTTTATTTCTTAAAAAATATATTCACAGCTTCAAAAATGGGCTTGGGCAAACGTAATATTCACTTGCCCGGAGTGGTAAGACTCCAGGTGACTTTTGTTTTCCTCTTTGTGATTTCCACTGTCTCTAATCTTTCCGTAATGAGCATGTATTATGTTTGTGGTCAGAAAAAATGTCTAATAAACATCATGTATTAAAAAAGCCAAATCCTGTCCCTGTAGCACTCAGCTCAGGAGTTATGCTGCTTTGTGTCCTCAGTGTCATACAGGAGCTCTAGCCTTAGAGGATTTCAGAGACTCACTCTCTAAGCCTCTGTCCTGAGGGCTCTGGCACTGGCCCTGAGCAAGTGACTGGGTTGGAAGACAATCTGAGTGTCACCTCTCCCGGATACAGGTAGTTACCCTTCTCTGCAAAGCCAAGTGACTGATCTGATCTCATGTACCAGACCCATTTCCCCTGAAGAAACTTCTTCCCCCACTCAGTGGACTGCCTTGTGAAAGGGTGTCCCTTGTCTCCACTGGCTGGGTGTCTTTGTGCTACGGGATGTGGTGATAGTCAGCCTTTCCACCGATTTCCTCAGGACTTCAGGCAGGAGGCACTAGGCAGGCTAGGACAAGCTTGTGCTTGCCTGAATTTGCGCTGGCAACACTCAGGGCTCTGCTTTGCTCCATTGTCATGCATAAATAGCAGATAATCTTTTCGGAAATAGACAGGATTTAAGTCTTATAGCCACCTACCCAGAGGGAACCATTGGCCATGCTCAGCCCCCTCTGTGCTGTCTTGCTTAGGATGTGAAGGTGTTAGTTAGATAGGTTCAGTGTTGTAACCAGTAGTCCGTGGACTCAGTGATTCTGAAGGGCAACTGGCTGTCAGCCTTTAAAAACATGGTCATCCTAGTCTGAGATGACAACAGCCACTCCTCTAGGTGAGTCCCTTCTACTTGTCGACACCATCTGGCTGGTGTCTGACCCCAGGGGCACTGGCCAAAGTGTGGGGCTAGTTTGTGCTCAGTCTGGGAGCTAAGGAGAAAGGTGGGCACCCTGAGCTGGAGAAAGGTGGGCACCCTGAGCTGGAGAAAGGCTGCTTTCACTGTACTGTGCCTGGGAGGACAAAACCCTGGATACATTCAAGTGCAACTGTTTTTGCTCCTTTGACCTTGTGACCTGAATGGGGAGAAGTGCCTCTGTGAGCATTGTCGGCTGGTGGTGCAGGGAGAGGGCAACACTCAAAGCTCTGCTGTGCATGTGTTCCCTTGGTTTTCTTGCCTTTCTTTCTCCCCCTTTGAAATGAAAAATAAAGCCACCTGTCAAAGCTGGTGATATGTTCAGACCTGTAACCCACACAGATTCAGGAAGACTTCAAAGTGGAAACTCCTCGGATCTGATTACATTTCATCACAGATGGTAAATTTATGCCCTGAGCCCCCATCTCTGCTCTGACTTCTGTACTTTAAGCTGGTGAATAGAATATACAGTGGTGTTATTTGCAGACTAATGAGTTAAATGCCATTTATTCTCTTAAACTTTAGAGACTATCTGGATTTCAACAGAGATGAAAATGAGACTTAGCTTTTTTTTGTAGATTCTGGGCCCTGAAAAACATTTGCCTATTAGAAGATAAAACATTCCCTATCAGGGTGTCTGCCAACTTGATAGCACTTTAACTTGTAAAAATGGAAATTAAAATAGTATGGAAGTCATAGGGCGGTTTTGAGCAATCATTGAGTTATTATGTGCAAAGCACTAAGAATACTGCCTGAGACAAATTAAGTGTGGTATATGAGTGAGGTATTGTTTTCCTGAGGCATCAGATACAGATGAGGCTGGGAAAAGGAAGGTGAGTCTGTGTGCTGACAATGTATCCATAACTATGTATGCGCCCTGTCTAGTAAACTCCACTGGCAGCCACTCCAGACGCACCGTGATCTGGCTCCAACTTAGCAAAAAGAGAAAGCCCCATGTCACATGGCTTGCTTCTGTGGCAATTTTACTCTGGAAAATACTGCCATGTCACTTCCTCAGAGAAGACCTACCCAACTTTTGCTGTCTGTTATCTCTGAACTTATATAACACATATATTCAGGGCCATGGAATTTGGTCTTGGGATTGGACTAACTAAAAAGGTGCTGTTATTTGACTTATCCTGTGAGGCTCTTTTTACTGCTTCTATTAGAGGAGCCCATGGGGCTTCTCTGTTGTTGTACAGATCTGTCAACTTCTGATTGGTGTTCAAGGCTCAGATAAAAAGCATTTATTAAGAAAAGAGTAGGAATGACTTGGAAGAGATGTTGGGCTCATTTTAGAACATCTCCCCACAGGTTAAGCTGAGTAGCACAGACCTGGGGAGCACTTCCCCATCCTGGCAAGGGAGAGTCTGCTACCTCATGTGCACAGAGCACTCATTTGTTTTCCAGATGGGTCCAGCTAGCCCAGTAGGAGAGAACATTTCCGTCTGGTTCAGGGATGCCCCTTTGTTTCCTGCTTTGTTGGCTGTAAGGTTCAGGCAGCATGAGGCCTCCACAGCCTCTCAGGGCACAAGGTGGGAGCTCCAGGTACATGCCTCTAGCTCATGAGTTGTTCCTGCCTGGCTCTTCCTCAGGCTGAGAAAGGATCCAAATGGAATCTGGTTTGGTATTGAGTAGCTCCTCACGGGCCACTTGACTACTGGCTAAAAAGCATCCCTAGAGAGAGGATTTCTAGGCGGTGCTCTTAGAGTAACTAAGGTTGTGTTGGGGGAATGTTTTCACATCAGGGTCTCAAGTTGACTTTAGATTCCCATTGCTCTCTCCTTCTTTTCCTTTTTGGCACTTTCTACACAGATTAGAATCCTGTAAACATGCTCTTTTTGACAATTGCTGTTCCCATTGGCTCTTCAGCCAAGAATAGAGCATTCAACAGACATTTCCTGGCTACAGAGTATGCCCATGATCTCGAAGACACAAAATAATTGCTGTCTTCTTGGAGCTCACAGTCTCATGGTACAGACAGATATGTGAAGAAGGCAGAGTCCATGGCAGTGGAGGTGTGTGCGGGATGGGGAGCTGGAGGACCATGCTTTTCACAGGCCACCTTCTCCAGCCTCCTCCAGGGGTGGCTTCCTTGTCTAATGGAAAACCGCCACAGCAGGGGCCACCTCAGAAGGTGCCTTGGGGACACATAGATTCACCAGATGTAGACATCTTCTTTTTTGGGATTGATACTGGTATTAACCATGGCCTTCTCTCAGCTTTGAGACTTTCAGAGAGGCCCTGTGTCTCTACACTGAAACTTAGCTTGGTTCTTCATTTATCAGTCTTCTTCCGTGCACCTGGTCTTACTTTTCTCCGATTACCTGGTTAATTTAAATATCGAATGCTCTTAAGTTTTGTTTTTTTTTTCCTAGACGCCTCACCTTCTTACAACCATCCCAGTCCAACCTGAATGCAGTCTTCACAGCCTACTCATCCATTCTCAGCCTTTGCTTGACTTTTGGGAGCCACTGTCCATACCCTTCCTATAGACACAGTCACTCACATCCCAGGCCTGTCTCTGGTATTATGGTATCATAATGCCTTCAGTTTAAAATCCTGCTGAAATGCTCAGCACTTGTAAGAGACCTCTCTTAGATTACGAATGCTTTGGAACACAGATTGCTTCCTACATATTTTGGTGCCCCTTTCATCAATCACAGTAGAACAGTGGATTACATGTGGTAGTTATTCAATATGTTTCTGTTTCTTGTTGCTAATAATTTTATGCCCCTTATTTCCAAATCTGTCAATAAATACTACCTGACTCTATTACTCTTTCAAAATTAAAATAAACTCCTTACACACTTGTACATGTAAGAATTACAATCGTTCCTGTTTATTGAACACTATGTGCCAGGCTGTAGATGACTTATATGCATCATTTTATTTTAACCCTTGTGATAACTCAGCAAGGTAAATGTTATCTTGATAGTACAGATAAAGAAACTCTGGTTGTTGCAAGAGCCTGGATGAACGAAAGAAAGTCTATATGCCCACTCTTCATTCAGTGATGATCTATGCCAATTGCCTAGTGTAAATGCCTCTGCCAGGGAGCAGTGGGATTTGGAAGGGATTTCATGGTGTGTGAGAGGACAAGGGATTTTAGGACCCACGAGTCCCCCCAAATTGCAGAATTTTCTTTTTCTCTTTTGCATTGATAAGCTTTAGGCAAAAGTTACTTTAAATAAAGTGATGACAATAAAAGGGTTATTTGGATATTTTTACTCATCGTGTGACTTGGGTACTCAATATGGATTTAGCACAGCTATGTTTTTAATAATCTAAGTCAGATTAAAGGGATCCATGTTTGAAATGTGTATTTTATTTAATGTGTTACTTGTAGCACTTCAGACACAAGTGGGCTTCTAAGTTCCTGTTGAGGAAGCTGTGTGGATGTTCAATGGGCTACAGTTTTCACAAGATTTCTCTCTTCCAAATCTTATAAAAAAATAAGCTTCAGTAGCTCATGTGTTTCTCAAATAAATGAACACTAATCAAGTCACACAGTTCAGTTCATTTACTTTTTAAAATAGCTCCATGCTATTTTACTTTAAAAATCTTAAGAGATTTCCTGAAGAGATCATTACCACCAAGTTGGTACTGACTCGTGGAGGCAATAAAACAAATAAACTCATTAAAAATAATTTGAACAAAAGGAGTAACTTGATATCATGCCATCTACCTTCGGTTAAAATGACATTTTAAAGTTCTCTTTCATCTTACTAAACAGATCTCTAAAAGAAAAAAATGTGATTAATAAATTATCCTCCATAAATCTTATGATAACTATTATAGTCTTTGGAGAATTATGAATCCACATCTGGAAAAAGTATTTTATATGCTACTGCCTGTAAAGCAGCGTGCCATGCATTTTACAAGTGCACGTTAGTAAGTAAAAATACGGTATGTTTTTTGTGTTCATCATTTTCCCCTCCAAAAGAAGTGTAAGCCTAGTTTATTTCATAATAAAGAGTGCTAATAAAGTTTATGTGAAGCTTGTTTTCTGCCCTTTGGTGCTGATGCAGTTTCGGTAGGTTATTTGGAATGGGCTGTCTATGAGAACTCAAGAAAGCCTTCACTATAAGCTGACTTAGTTGGTGCCCTTAGAATCCCTGTGTGGGCAGAGGCCAACTGGTCCAGAAACATCACAGGAGTAAGCAGAACACATAAGAACCACACACTTCACTTTTCTCATGTGCTCTTGAATTTGATCCCTTTTATACTATTTTAAATGCACAAGTCTCATGAGCTAGTGATTCAAAATGCAAGGTTGGCTCATTTTTTGAATTAGAAATTTGATTAAACTTAAACATCAGTTAAATAAAACGAGCAAAGTACTTTGAGAGCCAACAATGATCCCTTGGAAATAGAAAATGTTTTTTCGTTTCCAAGCAGCTGTTTGCAATAAGAAGTGGCTGGTGAAAGAGAAGGACGCAGTTAAGTGAAGGTAACCCCTCCAGGGTTTTATGGTGCTCTGCAGTCATGTGAGCACAGTCAGTGATAAATATCGCAATAGAGGTTGCAATGTGCCTGGTTTTATTTTCACGTGGATCCTTGAATACATTTCAACTCAAGTCACAGAATGCGTTTAATGACTGTGGAAAAGCACGATCATAACATACACAAAAGCAACCTTAGAAAAAAGAGATGTATGAGTCTCATTTCTATAAGAATAACCTATAATAACCCATAACAAAAACACCTGTAAACCAAATTTTCTTTTGTTTGGATTTTGGAAAAGCAGCAGGCTATCTACTAAGTAAATACCAGGACTTTGGGCTCTAAAGACTTTTAATGCATTTATGTTTTGGGCCTTGTTTCCAAACATTTAGAATTACCAGATAAAGGGCTTGTGATGCTGTTGCGTAGTGAGGACCTTAAAGGTCACTGAGTCCAGCCCCATTACTTCACAGATGAGGAAGCAGAGGAGCAGAGTGAGAACCAATGACTTGCAAAGACAGGACTAGGACCAATGTTTCCTAAATTTAGGCTCCCAACTCCTAATCACTCCAGTAGATTGAAAATATTTCTAATTTAAAATGGGGGCAGCATGGCACGTGAGGAGTGGGGTCTGCATTCCTTTAAGAGAATCATCAAAATACATTTCCTAGAATCCAGTGACATTTATCGACAAAGGCAATTGATAGTTCCATTCAAAGTGTCACAAAAACATCACCTAATTACTATGAGATAGGTAAATGAAGGTATCTTGGCTTCACTCAGGGAACACTGGGAAATAATTTTATTATTCTAAATTTCTAGATTTATTTCTACCGATAACTAGATGTGTGAGCTTGCATAACTCTCACAAAAGCTATGCACTTAAATTTCTTCAACTTTGAAATAAAACAGTAAAGATGATTGTAAAACTACCTTTTAAATAAAAACATACATTTTAAAAAGTTCCAGTAAAGGTCTTCTAATGTCCATTTCCATTTCTAACCAGCGCCTATGGATGTGATGGTATCAGGCATTGCTGTTTAACAAACCACTCCAGAACTTTAGAGGCTTAAAATAACAATCATTTATTTAACTCATGGTTCTGTGGGTTGCTGATTTGGTCTGGGCTCATGTATATATGCTGATGAATTTACTTCTGAGGGTGAATGGGTTATTGGCTATTGGGGTGCTCATCTGGGCACATGACTTCTTTTCTTATATATGATACCCTGGGCTTGTTCACATCTTGGTTGCATGTTCTAAGAGATGGAGTAAAGTTAATCAAGTTCTCTTGAGGCCTGGACGTCAAACTGGCACACCACTATTTTCATGTCATTATATTGCCAAGTCACAAGACCAGGCAAATTCAAGTAGAAGGAGAAAAAGACCCTTCCTATTGTTGAAAAGTCACAGTTCAAAGGCAAAGTGACATAGATACAAAGACAAATGGAGACTTGTAGTTATTTTTGCAATCTGCAATGATGGCTAATTCTTATTATTGAGAATACTATGTGTTCATGAATCACTGATAACAAAACCTTTGGATTTCATGAATCAGTATAAAAACAAAATAACATAGTGTGAGAAATACACACAAGTATTCAAATATTAGAAATTTTTGATTACAATAAATTGGAACATTTAAAACCAAATGCCAGTCATTCTCTATCCCCATTATTCTACATATAATTTTGATTTACTACCAAAAAAGTGTAGGAAGAGTATAATCTCAGACAAAAGAAATGGCAGTCTCTCAGTAACATTTTAGATACCTAGTTTATTGTCCTTGTTTTCCTTACTGGTCTGCCAACTGGTGAAAACTTCATCAAGAGTGGCAGTGTCTCATGTTGTGAAATTTAAGGACCACCGACTGCCCTAGAGAGTATTTGTGCCAATGGTCAGGTGGTGAGCAGCTCCTCATGTATGGGTTTATATAAGCCTTCAGTGTGAGTCTGAGTTCCAGACACATCTCACCTACAGATTGGTTTGAGTAACACAGTGAAGGATTATTCCAAAGACCTGGCCCATTTAATTTGTTAAAATATCGAAGAACACATGTATCTCTCAGTCTAGTGGCATAACATTAAAGCTTAGTGCTTTGGCTCTATTCTCACCTGGACAGCTGGTGGGAGAAATAGGCCCTCAGAGAGCCTGGTTCTTACAAGGGTGCTGCATTCCGAAACTGAGAATTCTCCATTAAACATTTACTTGGTCAAACTTGAGTTTTTCTGACTGTAAAATGGGATAATAGATAACACTATTTTCATTGTATTTTTGTCAGTATTAATTAAAATAACACATGTAAAGTGCTTGAAACTATGCAAGGCTCATAGTATGTGCCCAACAGAGCACTGGTTGGTTGGCTAGGTTTAAAAAAATGTTAATTTTTGCACAACATGCCTTCGTACCACAGAGTTGAGTATGATATGCCGAAGACTTTTTTTTTTTGCTTTAACTAAAATGGATTGTGTTAGGAAACACATTCTAGCAAAATAAATGTGAAATCATAGCCATATTTTATAAAAATGAGAACAAGTACTTATAACTGGAAATCTTTCTCACAAATATTTAAATAACATCAGTATCTACATAAATTAATCCTGGTTCTTTAAATAGCACTTACCTACCACGGATGCTTTATCTTGGGGAAGGTGGGTTCCTTGGGCTTCTAAGATAGCCTAGGCACTTTTGTGGAAATTAATTTGCTGCTTTTTCTTTGCCACTAGCTTTTGTGACCATTATTCCAACCCCTCCTCACCAACAACTAATATATAAAGAACCACCTACAACTTCTCAAGCAATGACTCCAATTTATCTTTTTTGAGTATGCTCATCTTATTCGTATAGTTCTCTAGGGATATCAAAACAAGGGAATAAAACAGAGTAATGTGATGACCTAGTTTGTATGAAGCCACTATTGATGGGTACTGTCTAAAGTTTGGCTTTGTTTCATCCCTACTACCAGCTGTTCTTACAGCTATAGCTTTCTTTATTCTTAATTGACATTAAACAGTCTGTTAACAACTATTGCTAAGACAAGATAACATGCAGAACTGTTTCATGGTTGCACGTTGGAGTTGTAAAATTTTCAGTGATACTAGAACTAACAAGACTTTAAAACCAAGACAAAGTGATTTTTCAACAAGTCTATTTACATCATAGTCTCTGACCAACTTTTTCCTATTGCTTTTCTTATCAAGTTGGCTTCCTTGTTCTAAATAAGTGACTTCTGAGACCAAGACATACACACACACACACACACACACACACACACACACACAGAGAGAGAGAGAGAGAGAGAGAGAGAGAGAGAGAGAGAGACTCTGAACAATGAAAGTCCCTGCTACAGGTGGCCATCATAGGGCCTCACTTACACTGGTGACTTAACACAGTGACTCTCTCCACATTGATTGATTGGTGGGACTGGTTTCTCACCTCTGTAGATCCCCTGTGCTCCCAATTCTGTGATGTGCTATGTTAGCCCACCACTCTGGAAGGCTTCCAAAGCAATAGAAGAGTTAATTTTATCTGTGGCTACTTTAATGTCCTTTTAGCATCCCCAGAGTCGTAATTCTTGCCAAGAAAACTTGACCTCAAATTTTGCTGGAGCCAAAGAAACCACCTCAGTGGCTTTCGTAATGCTGTTGGTGTCAATGAGTCTCCCGCTCCACTTCATACACACCTTTCTACATCTATGTTAAAAAGCTACTTGTGCATGTAGGTGCATGTGCACATGTGTGCCATTTCATGATTTTTTTTCATTTGGAATATTATATTTAAACTTATCCTTTAAAGCTATTGCTAAAGCTATTTGTTATACCCACTATCCATCTGGAAAAATGAAGTTACAGGTAGACCAATTGATAAACCTGAGAAAAACAGAGAGATAGAGGAGGATATTATGAATAATAGTAATAACATTAACAGGACCACAATAAACTGTTAATTTCCTGAACTAATTTTAAAAGTCTATGATTGTGAGTATGAAAACTCACTTCTCTCTCTCTTGAATTTAGAAAAATCTGTGGATTATGGCAATCATGTATGTCTGAACCTTCATTTGGATTTTTAAGCTTTGTTTGGCAAGCATATCTTAGTATCATTTTATTTTTTTACTTTACTTAGCAAAATAAATACCTTCATGATGAGGTGGCATGCAAATCCCTTACTATACAGAAAATCAACCTTAAATACTATCCTCTTTGAAATGGAACTAACCTCCATGGAATACAAGGAAGGAAGGCAATAAGAAAAAAAAATGCCTCCCTGAAACACAACCCAGAATCTAAAACCAGTCATTCTCTTGAGGGTTGAAAATGTTTTCCTTCAAATTAAATTAGACTTGTATTTCTACCACTATAGTTTCAGCAATGGAAATTTGATAAGGATGGCCCTTGCTGTGTTCCCAGATGGTCCAGAAGACCTGCAAGCCTCCCAAGCAAATTGTTCACGTTCCTGAGCATCAATTCTCTAATAAAATTAGGTGCATTTCCTCTAGTAACACTAACAATTGCTTGTTCAAACTTAGTCTACAATCTCCTGAAGTTAAATAGCATAACTCTGAATATATATATGTATTTTTTCTAAAAATCAAAGTGTTATATATGTGAGATAACTTGCATTTTTTAAAAATATATATTGATAGTTGTGGGTAGGATTTTCAGGAAGCAGAAACAAGGAAGAGCCCGTCCTGGCAAAGTTTGAATGGGTAGAGTGAACAACTTCTGACATGACTCACAGTGATTTCTTTCTCCCGTGTATTAATGCCCTTGGCAGTCTCCTCTCCTTGAAGATAAGCTTGACTTGGTAACTTATTTCTAACAAATAGAATATGGAAAAAGTGACGTGATGTCACTTTCAGGATTAGGTTATGAAAGACTGTGACTTTCTACCTGTAACCCTGTCTCTTCACTTCTTCTTGCAAGCTTGCTCTGATGAAGCAAGCCACCATGTCATGACCTTCCCTATGGAAAGGACCATGTGGCTAAGAACAGAGGGTGGTCTCTGGCCACCAGCCAGAGAATAATTGAGCCCCTCTCTCATCATAATAGTGCACAAGCAACTGAATTTTACTGACATCAATATAATGAGCTTTGAAGCAGATTCTTCCCCACACAAGCTTTCGGGTGATACCGCAGGCATGGCAGACACCTTAATTGCAGCCTGTGGGAGACTGAAGCAGAGGACCCAGATACACTGCACCCATACTTACGATCCACAGAAATTGTGAGATAATGAATATTGGTTGTTTTAAGTCTTTGAGTTTTGGTGTAACTTGTTATGCAGCAATGGATATTGTATTAGTCAGGGTTCTCCAGAGAAACAGAACCAAGATGATGTGATTACACACACACACACACGAATATGATTTGTTATAAGGAATTGGTTCATGCAATTATGGAGGCTGGTGAGTACAGAGTCTTCAATGTGGCCCAGCAGGCTAGAGATCTAGCATTGCTGATAGTGCAGTTCCAGTCTGAAAGCCAGCAGGCAGAGACCTGACAGATGAAGATGGTGCAGATGAAGGTGGAGGTACAGATGGAGTCCAAAGACAGGCTGCTGGAGAATTCCCTCTTGCTTAGGAAGACCCTCCTTTTTGTTCCATTCAGAATTTCAATCAATTGAATGACGACTGCCCACATGATGGAGGAAATTTGCTTACTCATAGTTCACTTATTTAAGTGATAATCTCATCCAGAAACACTCTCCAAGTTGATGCATAAAATTAACCATCACAGATGTGAAGCTAGATCTTATGGGTGTCTTTTAGTGAAGTTGGGGCACAACGCCCTGAGCAAGAGAGAGAGCACATTTCAGTTCTATAGCAGGCTGTAGTTTTAAAGAATCAGCATTACGGGAAGGTGAGTCTGACAGTGTTGTGTGAAGTTCAGAAACACAAGCCTCTGACCCCAGCAAAAGATGAGTTAAAGGCTGGTGACCACTCTAAGAAGAACCTCCCTGCCATGTTGGAAACTATCCGAGGAACAACAAGATTCAGATCATCCAGTTTTCTTCTTAGTTATAAAATTATTTATAGCTCAGCTGTCAGGCCATGGTAGATGATTTCAACAAATTAGTAGAGAGCATATATCCATGGAATGCCCACTTAGATACAAAAGAGCATATTACTATATTACTAGCATTACTAGCCTTCCAGAAATCCATTGTGTATCCCTACCTCATCATAACTTTCTATCTTCCATGAGTTGTTATTAGATATTTCATAACCAATAAAATTTGCAGAGTATTCATTAAACTTGATGACTATGAATATCAGTGGAACACAGAATGTGTATTGATTATTCTAGCTGTTATAAGATGTTACCTCTTAGCTAGATTCATTTTTTAGGAGTGAGGCTCTTGTTTCATGCTCTTTGGGGGAACCCATAGCCTTAAGCACAGGAATGATCATCTCATATGTGCCCTGAAGGTACCCACTGGTGGCTGTGTGATAAGTGGGTAATGAGAGCAGTGTCCAAGCTCAGATGGAGATTTTCAGGAGGTAGGATGTTTTGGTGAGAGAATACATATACAGCTGGGCCCAAAGATTCCTCGGGGTCTTAGGTCTTTAGGGAAAATTGTCTAACAGTAAAGAAAGAACTGTGAGTAAGCAGCCTAAATCTATATCTTGTACAGATAGAATTGGAATGATTGGAACTCAGACTTTCATAACTGTTTAAAGATAACAGCTGGTTTTCAGTGCTAAAATGTTCAGCAGCTAGGTTTGTGGCTATATAATGAAAGTTAACAGGCATCTGTACCAGAGTTTGCTTTGAATAGAGCTGTGTGTACATGCAAAGAGAGAGACACAGAGAGAGAGAGATTGACTTAAACATAAAAGGCAGTTCTGAAGGTCACATAAGTATAGTGGGAGCCTACTGTCCTGACTGCAGTATTTTACCAGGTGATGAAACTTCTAGGCTTCATGGAAAATAGAATCTGAATTTCTTCTATAAATTGTAAGTGTTTGTTTCATTGTGGCCTGCTGGCACTAGGATTTCGTCTGTCAAGGGTATAATAAAAATGAACATAATGCTTTGAAATGCCAAGAAAAACAAATGCTAAACGGGAGCCTGAGCAGGCTAAAATATGCAAACAAGCCAAGGGATCCCATCCCAGCAGCAGGGTAGGGAGCGTGGGGTGTTCAAGAGAGAGGAGCTCATTGGAGTGGAGTCAATGGTGTGATTGCAGCTTGCATGCTGAGGACACTTGTACATCAGGCAGTGAGAGGCTCTTGGTGCATGTGTCCACCTGCAGGATTAGTTGAGATTAATGTGCATTGAAGACCAGTTTCATCCTAAAGTTTCCAAGTGGAATCAGATTCCAATGCCAAGTTGCCTCAAAACAGATGGCAAGACTTTTGCATGGAGAAAGAGCACCAAGGTGAAATGCCACATGTCGGGAGAAGGTATTTCACACTTAATTCACAACAGGCAGAAACAATGTAGAAGAATAAACTGGCCTGCAGAAGTTTCTGGTGTGAATATTGAGAAGGAACCCAAAGTTCTGTTCTTAGGGAGATGACGCTCTCTCTCTGATCTCTCAGGTTTCCAAAGTTCACCTGTTGTGAAATGCTAGCATTTGTTGCTGGAAAATGACACCAAATAATGTTTTCACCCTCAGCAAAAAAACAAAACAAAACAAAAAACACCAAAAAACCCCACTGTTTTTATGAATTCAGTGTGAGAGCAAATATGTCATCGCTTTTATTCAATGTTACAAAAAGGAGAATTTTTTCAGCTGTCTTTATTGGAACAGAGTATGTTTTCACACTACTTTGTGTCAGTGTCTCCCATTTTAAGCTCTTGTTTTTATTGGATGCTTCAAATTTTTCAGCCCAAACTGCACATATCCCAAACCCACTAGATTATAGGCCAGATGATTGGGCCAGGGAATAGCCACTTATTCCCAGATTTACGTCAAAACTGATTGAAGTGAAGATCTAAACACACCGCCTGCATAGTCTTCAGTCTTAGTTTGCCGGGAACCCGGTTCATTCCCTAGTGTGGTTATAACTATAGGCTCCATTTTCGTTAAATTCCAATACACATTATTTAGAACCTAAAAAAATACTTTTCATCCCTATGAATCCCTAATATGTGTGGTTTAGCATCACCAACTCTGCAAATCTGTCCTGTGACTGCAAGTGGAAGAAGGAAGAGGTAGTGTTCACATGTGTTGAGGAGGAGATGCAGAAGAGATGGGGGCGTGGACAGTATTTTGACATAGATATTCAAAGAAAAAGAGTGTTAGAAATGTTGCTAAGCGCCGGGTACAGTGGCTCATGCTTGTAATTCCAGCACTTTCAGAGGCAGAGGTGGGCAGATCACCTGGGGTCAGGAGTTCGAGACCAGCCCGGCCAACATGGTGTAACTCCATCTCTACTAAAAATACAAAAATTAGCTGGGCGTGGTGGTGGTGCCCATAATACCAGCTACTCGAGAGGCTGAGGCAGGAAATCTCTTGAACCTGGAAGACAGAGGTTGCAGTGAGCCGAGATTGTGCCATTGCACTCCAGCCTGGGTGATGAGCAAAACTCTGTCCCTCCCAAAAAAAAAGTAAAAGAAAAAAGAAATGTTGCTAGGACAAGTGAATAACTGGCAGAACACCAAATGGAATTGACTGCAAAGTTTCATATTTACTCTAAACTCTAAAATAATTACAGCTAAATTAATAAATGTAATATGTAAAACCATAGACATCTTCCCTGCTCTGGGATTCACAATTTATAACTATTATGCCTAATTACTAATTCTTAAAAATTATACACTTGTTAAAAGCAAGTGTGGTACAATGAAAACTGGTCTTAGCTTCAGAAAATGTGGATTCTAATCTAACTTTATTATTTATTAGTTGTGAAACCTCAGGTAAGTGACTTCACTTCTCTGTGTTTTAGTTTCCTCAGTAGTAAAACAGAGATAGCAATAATCACCTTGTAGCCACTGATATGATGACTCAGTGATATAACCTATGAGAAAGCATTTAGCACTGTGCCAGGCACATAGAAGGCATTTAATAAATAATTGTTATAAAAATGAACAAAAATATGAAGTTGGCACTTATATGTGAGGTTAATATGGGATAAATATGTATGAATGGAGAAAGAACGTATTTGAAAGTGGAATATTATGGCTGGGAATGTGGGTACAGTGATGGCTGAAAGTAAACAGAGCACGTGGCTTTTCGGAATGACTGTGCCTTTTGAGGGTGGAGATTATTCACCACGCTGTGTTTCCTTTCATCCTGGGGGCTGCTCCTTCATCTCAGTCCACAGTGTGATAAACAGATGAATCTTTTTGAATGGAGTAAGCCAAGACATAACTGAACTCAAGCAAAATGACTCTTCATCAGGGTTGGATTCCTCTGTTTCAAAACCATTCCAGTGGCAGTATCTGGAATAGGCAAAGGGAAGATAGAAAGGTGGTCTCGAAGTGATGGCCAGCCCTGGTCACTCCTCTTTACCTCCCATTAATGATCTTTCTGGCCTGCTGCAAACAGCAGAGCACTAAGACGTCTTTCATCATGGAAGACTGAGGTCAGAGGTTCAAGGAGAGTAGCAGCTGTTCATTATTATATTGTGTAAGGGAGGCCAATATTTAAGGGAGGGAGCTCTGCCTACTGTACATTTGTTTTCATCATCAGTAACTGCTTTTTGTTTCTTAGCTCTGTCCTACCCACTTGTTCACTTTGGGGACTCAACATTTATTTCTTTGGCCTTGGGTTGCTAGATTTTACATGATAGATATTTACTGAACACCTTCAGTGTGCAAGACCCATTGTTATAACTGAGAGAAACTAATTAGTAATTCATTTCTGGCCTCAATTTGCACACACACTGCTCCTTTCATTGGAGTTTTGCCACTTTCTTTAAAGGTAAATTAAACTTAGCAACCTTTATCACGTGCCAGCTTGTGGAAGGCTCTACTGTACACATGGTAGGCAATGCAGAGGCACAGAGCTCGACCTCCATTCTCTCCTTAGAGTATGCAGTCTCATGAGAGATGTTTGGTTTCTTTCTTGAGGTAGCTTGGTGGAGAAGCTTTCCATGAAGTGGTATAAGGGCTGCAGCCTACCAATGAGGAAACTGAGGAAGAACAAAAGAGGAGGCACAGTCATTGCCAGAGAAAAGATGCTGAACATTATTTCAGGCTTGTAAGTAAGTCAGAAGTGGAGGGGCAACTTACACAGCTCAGAAGTCAGAAGGCAAAAGTGACAGAAGCTAGAATTCCCTTTTATGCAACCCTTGCTATGTGTTCTAGGGAGACGTTAGGTGGCTGAATGGGGAATATAATATATTTTACCTGTGAAATGTTAAATAACTTTATTTTAGGACAATAATAGATCAGTTGTTCAGAAGTTATGTTTTTATATTGGTAATTCCTAGGTGGTTTGTACAGAGCGACATTCCTGTGGCAACTTTAGAGAGAGACAGATTCCTTGGAGTTTTTTTAGAGATGAGGGAAGGCTTTCTGGAGGAGGTTAAATTTGAACTTGGTCTTGAACTGAGTGTTGAAAGAGGAGTGAAACTGGAGAATTAAAAGAGGTGAAGGAAATTGACTGCAAGGCCCTGTATTCTGTCTTCTGACAATTTCCTTATTTGCCTTGTTTTCCCTAAACACTGCAGCATTGAGTTTCTGTTGACAACTCCTCTGCTGAAAAACCACCCCTGGCCAGGTCTGTGCCCATCTTCTCTCCCCCTGGCTGCTTGCCCCATTCCAGCCTATCAGTCCACTTGAACTCATTATTTTAGGTCTTTCTTTACCTACCTCTCCAGGAAACTCCTTTCATCAGCACCACAGAGACAGCCACTAAGTACCTTCCGGAGCCCAGAGATCTGCTTTTTTCATCACTTTGGATCTTCCAGTTCTTTCACAACGGGTAACACCCAAATCCTTTCCTATATCCCAGATCTGTCTCCTGCAGCTCAAACACATACTTTCTGCTTTCTATGGACTTTATCCCCCCAGATAGCCTGCCAAATCATAAACCTCACCTGATCAGCCTCTTCCCTTCTCAGCCTGCAGTTCCTAATCTTTCACTCAGAAAGCACGGGTGCAATTTAGTCCACAGGCTTTTATTGAGCACCAAGTGTTTGCTTAGACCTGCAGTAGAGCTGCATTATAAACTCAGAGAGAGGTGCATGAATGTGAAAGTCATGTGCTTGCATCCCTATAACAGCACCTGGATGCTAATAGGCAGGGCCAGTGTTATGAAGGACATTTTAGAAAAGGGAGGAATGAGTTGTAAGGTTAAGTGACTCGCACAAGTCACACAGCTTATCCTTGGCAAAGCCAGGACAATGCACCAAGTCTTCTGACTCATGGTTCAATAATCCTTCTCTGGCATGTTTTCCCCCCACCATTATGCTCCTGAACAACAAACCTTACCTATGGGATAGATCCTGATATTGTACTTATATTCTAGACACACTGAGGGTTAGAAAACTTCAGTAATTTGACCAAAGTTAGGAGATAAGTGGCTGTATTAGGCCATTCTTACATTGCTATAAAGAAACACCTGAGACTGGATAATTTTTAAAGAAAAGAGGTTTCATTGGCTCACAGTTCTGTAGGCTGCACAGAAAGCATGGCACCAACATTAACTCAGCTTCTTGGGAGGTCACAGGGAGCTACAATCATGGTGGAAGACAAAGGGGAAGTAGGCACTTCACATGGCAAAAGCAGGAATAAGAGAGAGAGAGTGTCAGCAGGGAGGTATCACATACTTTTAAACAACCAGATCTTCTAAGAACTGACTATCACGAAGACAGTCCAAGCCATGAGGGATCCAAACACCTCCCACCAGGCCCTGCCTCCAGCATTGGGGATTACAATTCAACATGAGATTTAGGCAGGGACAAAAATCCAAACTATACACAGTGGTGGAGGTGGGACTTGAACCCAGGACAGAATGAGTGTAAAACTCATGCTGATAATCATCATGCAATCCAGCTATGGTTACAGGAAGGGATTTGTTCCCTGTGACTTTGAGGCAGAATCTGTACTCATCAATAGAAGAAGGAGAGTCTTGCACTTGGTTTCATCATAAAGAGGAACTTGGTCACAGAGGAGCATTGAATAAGAAAATGGGCAACATTGTGGGACAGTGAGTGCCCTATTAACGGGGTGCCTGTTTGTTGGACATGCTACAGAGTCCTGTACTGTGTATGAAGTTGGAGTAAGCAGCTTCTGAGGTTTCTTACAGTCTTGGCATTTGAAACATTCACAAAGTGGGCACCTATCATGGAATTTGCCATAAATAAAAAAAGCTATGTTTAGAAGCTCGACTCAAGTATTCTGGAGCTGGAAGATAGAAAAGTTATCTTCACTTTCAGGACAGTTCCTTGAAGGTTTAAGGATTTGTGACAAGTCACTTAGCTTACCAATGTCCATGGGTCCCACCAATAATACAAAATATGTTCTCTATTCCATGTCTCTCTCCCTCTTTCTTAACCCGTTGGGGCTGCATTTAAGAATCATCCCAAGTGCACATTTTTTTTCCTCTTTCTCATAATAACCTTGTAAAAACTTCTTCAGAAAAGAATAGAAAAGAAGCTAATTTTACTCTGTTGTGTGTTTAGGGCTGGGCTACCTGAGCTATTGCTCATTTTCATGTTTGTTTTAGGGTCTGATGCAAGATGATTTTTAATTTCTGTATTGCAGGAATTTAGTGCCTAATATGTCAGCTCTATCTCACTGAGTGTTCCATCAACACACAACCCAGTTATCTGCAGGGACCTTGACCCCAGACGGGTAGTCCCAGATGGAAGCCAGGACATTGCTTCAGGAAGGACTATGAAAAATGCACATAAGAAACAAAAATGTGGATTATGTGTGAAACAAATAAAAGCACCAGGCAACGTGGAATTTATGTCAACAAAAGCTTGGTGTAAGCTGTTGCTTGCTTCTAAGATGGAAACGACTTTGGTGCCCGGGGAACGGTAGCAGATAAGGACTTTCTGTACAAAAGCTGCGAAAACAAAAGGGATTACCTGTTTTGACAATAATTGCTTTCAGGTCTTAAGCACTCCTCTTTTCTGCATTTACCTCTCCCAGCATTTATGGTGTAGCTGGAGACATCACTGATTATTGAGCCAGTCTGAGCCACGAGGATGGAAATTGCTGACATTTGTAATGTTTTGACATATTCAAGAGAAGAGAAAAATAGTTCAAAGGGTGGGGCTGCCAGTCTTGTTGCCTATAAACCAACCTTGTGACTGAATGAGGCATGACAAGGTTCTCAGAAAGATTCATGCACTGGAATCTCGTGAACTGACATACGTCATGCTCCAGTTATATGTCAGTTACAATATTATGACAAGTTTTGTTATAAAATTATATATTGAATATTCAACAGAATATACAAACACATACAGATGCTAATTTGTATGTACAATATAATATACGATTCAATATACAAATATACAAGTACTATGTTGATATATGGTATTACATATATTATAATATATAGTTATATAATATATACTTATGTTAACATATATTTAATATGAACAGTCAGTATACAAATATTAATATGCAATTATACAATTAAAATACAATGTATTTAATTTTATTATAATTGTTTGAATTACCATTTAGACCCCACATTCCAATTATAATATTAAATCTGGTGATATTAAACTGCACAGACTTTTGGTGTTACCAACCAAAAATATTATAAGTCCTGATTTCCAAGTTAGCTATAGAAATCCAAAATTATTCCCCCACTGAGAGAGATTTCTAGGTAGGAGACAACCAATACATACACTTTTTTAAAGCAAATTATTTTCAGTGACTTAACACAATTTCCTCGTTCCTCTCTGGATCGCTGCTGGAGCCCCTGGCACCTAAGTGCCACAAGCCACTGGGTCAGATATACAGATGTATTTGACAACTCTCTACTCGTGTGCTGGGCTGGGTTGGCTGTCGGCCACTCTGCTACCACAGAACTGCCTTCCTAAGGTGTTATGGGGAGAAAGAGCCCCATGCAGTCCAACTGGCAAGTCTTTTGCATAAATATATCTCCCTTTACAAGGCTGATGAAATTTTGTGGCCCACTGGCCACAGCCTCAACCCAAATCCATGACCGCCACACACTCTCCTTCATGTGGGAGGTACTGCTCCTGTTCTTGCTTCTTTAGACGGCTCCCAAGGCACGGTGCAGCCTCGTAAAGGGAGATTGCGGGTGGCAATCTGCCAGGTCTGGCGAAATGAAGCACCAGAAAATAGAGTTCACCTTTGTGAAGAATACTCCATTTAATTCCATTTCATTTAATCCAATACATATTTAGTGAGTGACAACTGTATGCCAGATTCTGTGGAACTGCTGGTAGCCTGGACTCATTTTAATTTTTTCCCATTTCTAAGTCTTGATTTCTTCATTTATCAAGGTGTTATTGATAGTAATATGCCTCCCTCAGGATTCCTGTGAGGTTTAATGAGAATGCATATGTAGGGCCCACCCCATTGCCTGGCACATGGTGGGCACATAGTAAACAGCAAGATCTGAGAGGCATCCCTCCATTGACCCCTAAGAATCACTCCAGGCATGGACAGAAGATCTGTAGGGAGAGTCTCTGTAGGGAGCGATGTAGATAGCTCCTCAGGACCACATACCCGCACTGACGCAACTGGGTTATACTGCAAACCTCATAGTGCTGTGGGGAAATTACATGAGAGGATGCCTGCAAAATGCTTAACACAGACTTAATGCCCAGTACATTTCATGTGGTGTTATTACTATTGTCTATTTATCAGACTGTCTCTCTATACATCTATCTACAAATTTATTTTGTTATTACTGATAATCTTTCTTTCTTTCTTTTCTTTTCTTTTTTTTTTTAAGACAGAATCTCATTCTATCACCCAGGCTGGAGTACACTGGTGCAATTATGCCTCACTGAAGCCCCAGCCTCCCAGACTCAAGCAATCCTCCTGCCTAAGCCTCCGAGTAGCTGGAACTACAAGTGTGTGCCACCATGCCCAGATAATTTTTGTATTTTTTATGAAGATCAGGGTCCCACGATGTTGCCCAGGCTGGTCTCGAGCTCCTGGGCTCAAGTGATCCTCCTGCCTTGACCTCCCAAAGTGCTAGGATTACAGGCACATTTTCTTGGCCGGAAGCCTCTTGCATTCTGAAGGTCCAATAGTCCTTCTACACTTCTGTTGGAATTTCCTGGCTCCTGAAAGAGTTTGGTCATTCTTTCCTCCCTTCCACAAACATGTACTGAGCACCTGCTAACTTCCAGACACTTTGTTAAGCTCTTAGGTCACAAAGCAAGATTGGGCCACCTGAATTGGTCATATGGCAGCACTCCTGACCTCTAAAAGGTTATGGTTTGTTTGGGAAGATGGAGAAGTTAACACATAATTTCAGCCCCATGTAATAAATGCAGAGGCGGAGGTCACCATGGGGTGATGTGAGACAACACGGCAGGGACATGCACTCTGCTATGGGTCTGCTGGAAGGGGTGGCAAGGGACAATTCCTGGCAGGGAGGGCTCAGCAACTGCATATTGAGGACAATGTTTCTCAGTTCTTGAGACCTAAGAATCACTATTCATGCTTCTGTTCTAGAACCCCCAAAATCAATGGCTAGTGACCAAAAATGTCTATATTCTGCCAGCCGAATATGCTTGGAAGGCAGAAAAGTAGGCTGGGCTTTCTGGGTGAGTTTCATCCCCAGGGGCAGAAACATATCCTGTCCTTCCCCATGGTCTTCAGAGTAGCACTCAAGTCTGTCTATGGAGGGACAAGCCTGCAAGTCTGTTGCCAGGGCAAGGAAGTTCACGAAACCCTAGGTAGGAAGTGATAACCAAAGATACAGCAAGCCAATTGGCCCTCCATTTCTGTTATCTGGTGTAGAAAATAATGCTCTGGATACCAAGGTTGGCTTCTTAGTTAATGCTTTGACCAAAAGCCAGTAAATATTCCTCATGATTGCAGCAACATTTTCAAGAGCCCCGACTTAGAAGCCTGTGTTTCCATCCAGGCCTATGCCTGAGATGGGATCTGGATGTGCCCTGTACCACATTTCTCCTGTCCATTTCTTGTTACTGTGTTTTCCTCTGGTCCTTAATATCTCTGCTAATTTTCTGTCTCATTTTGGTCTCCCTCAGGAAGCCCTGAAAGTAACTTCAAATCTCATGAAAAGCCAAACAGCTAGCTCAGCTTTTGGGGTTCACAAAGAAACAAATATTAGCTTTCCAAAATGAGGCACACATTCACTTCTTAAACTTTCACACACACAATGTTAGATCCCAAGAAGATGGTCTCTGCCCACTTTGAGGGTTCAGGGACCCCTGAGAATATATGAGCACTTAGATCACAACAGTGAGTCAGTATATTTGGTGCGGAGGAATGGCCCCAGCTCCTTAGTTTTACAGCTAAGGGATCTATACCACCTTACTCTGCTGAAACTGACTTCAAGAAGAGGCTAAATGAAACCAGTTCCTTCTGAAGGAGATAACTGAGAAATTGAAATGAATTTGTTCAGAAGGACCTAGGACCTTCCTTCAAGTACTCATTTTTAATAGTGATAAAACTAGGGGTCAGTAAAATGGAAGTAGCGAAAGCACAATTATGAAGCCCATTTAGTTGTATTGTACAACTGTTGTGGCCATTTAACATCTGGCTTCTCATTTGACCTACCAAGAGTGATAGTGCTGGGTACAGTAATGAGACCATCGCCTCCATCCTTCAAATGAGGCCGCATTTTAATACTGCTATAGGACACAGTCAAGTGTATCCAGCTTGTCAGTGTAGCAGAGCAAGATTTTAATTCAAGGTCTCAGATACAAAGCTCAGTAGTGTTTCCAGGATATAACTTCTCCAAAACACATTTATTGAGCAACTACCATGCCCTGGGCTAGGACGTGGGAGAAAGGAGACCCCTGAGAGGAATATTAGAGGCAGACACAGTAAAGGCCATGAGTGCAAATTCAGGTCATAGGGCTCAGAGCAGCAGTGACCATCTCAAACCAGGGATCAAGATAGGCTTCAAAGGAGAAGAGGTCCTTAACCCATGCCCTGAGGATGGTCAGAATTCAGGCAGGAATTAGGAAAGTGGTACTTACCAAGCAGGACATTAGGCAAACTCGTCACTACAGGGACATCTCTTACGTGGCATTGCACAGTGTCAGAGGGACAGACAGTGTTCAGATGGATGTGAAGGGGGCTCAAGAGACAGCTGTCTTCGTGGGGATTTGGCTCCAGTCTTGTCAGTATCCCTTCTTGGCCTCCTTCTCAGGCCTTGTCCTGTTTTGTCTCTGGTGCAGGATGGTTTGGGCCACTGAGACGTGGCATGTTGCTGATACTGGTGACAGTGGCCCTGAGTGCAGTGGGGCTTCCCCAGCCTAGGTTCACAGGATGCCTCTTCCTCTTTATCTCTTAGCTGAACACTGTGGGAGGAGCCTGTAGAGCAGCTCCCTGGCCTCCATGCTGCTGTGGGGAGAAACACCAAACTTAGCAGTTTGCAGAGGCTTTCTTTTATCTGGACTATTGTCAGATGTGAAGGACACAGAGCAGAGGATGTCTGAAGGCCTGGTTAGCAGGGGGTGAGGGAAAGGAGGAGGGGGAAACTGAAATTCAAAGCCAAGACCCTCATCAGCACTGCTCTGTGGCAGCTCATCAGTTCTCCCTCTTCTCACCCACATGGGAGCCCATGCAGGCCTGCTCTTGCCTGTCTCTGGCCTCTGTAGCATCTGTTAGCAATGAATAAAGAAGAGGTGGAGGGGAGCAGGGCTACGGGTGGGGGCAGGAGGAAGGTCTACTTAAACGAAACGTGTTTGCTCACACACATAAAACCACAGGACTCCTGGAGACGAGCACCCCGCCAGGCCCCCCTCATTCTTGAATTTGTTATTAGGAGCATGCAATCAAGGCCGGCCTCAGTCCTCATTTCTTACATAGTAAGGGGCTTGAGTAAGGAGGGTTAGTTCTTAGGGCCTTTCCTGGACTGATATCCTGCCTCAGAGGTGAGAGGTTTGCTGGCATAGTTCTGAGAACTGACTAGTCCTCACGCAGGCACGTGGTGCCGCAGGACACACAGGATCTCTACTCTGTGAAGGAGGCTGTGTCTTCTCCAGCCTCCACAGAGGGTGAAGCAGACATTCCGGAGACAGGCTCCATACGGCCCACAGGGGACATGTGATTCTCCACCGTGGCAGGTAAGATCTCTAGGCTCTGATATCGGCTTTCTCATTATTCTCATTAAGTGGCATCATGTTCATTTCAGTCATGACCTCCAGGAAAATAAGAGGGAACAAGAATACTGAAAATGTCCCAAAGCCCGAGTCCAGTCACTAGAATATTTCTGGAAGCTGGACTGTTAAAGGTGATACTATATATAGAAAGGAAACAGTTCCAGTATTTCTCTTAACAAATGACTCCTCTTAGGAAATTATTGAGAGTAGGCAAAGAGTCGGAGCCTCCCCAAAGTCCCTCAGGATTACGAAATGGGAAAAGGAAACAAAGGCCCTTCCTCCCCCCTCCTTTCTGTGCTCCTGAGGAGTGAGTGTCCTCCCACAGGCTGTGCAGCTTCTGTGCCGGCCCCGTCCGTGGCTGAGATCTCAGACCCTCCACTGGCCTCATCCACAGCAGGACACATGACTGGACCTAAGGCCCTCTGCTGACTTTACAGTGAGAGAATCAAGAAACATGCCTCACCTTGGACTCCTCATGCTCTGATGATCTGATGACCAAGTTCTGAGAGATTCTTGCTGGGGTTTCTATTTTTAAGACCCTCTACTGCCTTTGGGTGATGAGTAGGTGAGAGAGAGGAAGGAAGACGGGCAAAGAGGAGCAGAATGGAGTAAGAGAAGGGAGTTAATGGTATGGACATTTTCTATATCGAATTCAGAATGAAGTGATAAACCCATCGGTAGGTAGACTGCACATGAGTAGAAGTTAAATCAGGGCACAGGATAGGGTCACTGGTGTAGGGGAGGCCCCAGGAGCATTGTGAAGGGATGTAGCTACATCTCAGTTTTTGGCAGGGCAGTGCTGACTGTCCCCTAGCTACAGCCAAAGGGTCATCTTTGCTGAGCAAGTAAGATACCCTGTGCCCCTATTATAAACTCTGGAAGTTCTGCCATTGCTGACCCACTATCTTGACCCTAGAAATTAGCCTGTTGGTTCCCAAGTTTCCCGCCCATCTCTAAATTGGGAATTCCATTACCCAGACCCCTCTGCAGCCTTAAGGATTAATGAAAGCCTTGTTCACAAATGTCTTGGAATCCATAAGGGTTTAGATCGATAATTAACAAGAAAGAGAAGGCATAAACATTTCAAATATATATCAACTCCCCAATCTGTAACAGCCAATAAGTCTAAAAACTGAGTGGCCACAATTTCCCTCAGTGACAGGCAGCCCATGCACTTTCAAAAGTAATTCTTCATTAAGCATAAATTACCACTTGGGGAAACCTTCCACAGATGCCATGACTATGGATTTATTAAGTGAAAATGAAACTTTTAAATAAATATCTGGAACAAAAAATGTATTTCCCATCTAATCGGGCCACGAGGCAGGAGTGTTTAAAGTGCTGTGGAGGCTGGACTCAGAGCAGAAAGCTGGGCACATTTCTTTAGAAGCCTTTTTGCTGAGTCAGTCACTGCCATGCCATCTCCCTCTCCAACTCGCCAAACACCTGGATCCTCCTGATATTAGCCAAGAACAATAAGAAAGAGAAATCCCTAGGGGAGAGCCTTCCCGAGCCCTTAGGGAATCTGATAGGTTCTGAGGCATCTTGTTTCTCTAGGAAGATCTTGATTTGGGATCTGCTGTCAGATTCTCAGCCAGGGGGCTTCATGTATCCACCTTCCCAGCCAAGTGTTCCTGCCAGCTTGTCTTCCCCTTAAGGGCAGAAGAAGCCAGTTCATTTTGTTCCTGTGAAATAATCCTCATGAGAGACCAAGGGAAAACAAAATGTGAGATAGAAGTAACACATCAAAAATCTAACCAGCTCCACAGGTACTTGATGGCATTTCCTGTAGTGTAGGCAGCAGTGCTCAGTGAATACCGTTTGTCTCTCCAGCAATGATTCCAGCCCTTCCATATTGTAGAGCTTCCTACTTCCAGTTTCAGGGTCTTGATTATATGATATAGATCATGGTCATTCCTACACCTCTTGCCAGAGAATGGTGTAAAACTCAGCCTAAGCTAATCTACCATGTGGCCTTTCCTGTTGGCAATAATTTACCTAGAAACAGCCAAGAAACATACTTTCAAGCCATGAGCTATGAGAGGATACTTTCTAGGGGCTTGTGGTAAAAATTTTCCTTGGACAAAAGGAAAACTTCAGGGACACCTGGTCTCTTGCTGCTGTTGACAATCATGAGGAGGTATTGGTGTTGATGGGCATCCTGTGACAGCAAAGGGAACTGGCCTTAGAATAAAACTGAATCGATGGCAGGGAGAACAGTGATGAAACCTAAACTGGTCCTTTATGATGTTGTAGATGAACTAGATTAATTTTCTTTTCCCTTTGGAAATCTAAGTTAAAATACTGGAGTTCATCAAGTACTATGAGAGATGGGGTATCTCAGATTGTTGATCCTTCCAGCTTATTACTGGAGCAGATGTCATGGCTAGAAACAGTGACAGTTGCACTGAAAACCAGCTTTTCACTGGGGAAGAGGCTCAGAATCACAAAAAAGAAACTGTCTTCTCCAAGTAAAACTCTTTATAAATTTCTACCTAGAATATTCCTGAACAGTCTCCTAGGAAATACAAAAGGATATTCTTGTAAGTGGAAGCCGGTCAAAAAATTTTAATAGTGTGAAACCTTGGAGTATTTGCAAAATTGTAAATCTTACCTGGGTTCAAATAGATCATGTTATAGCTTTTTTTTTTTTTCCACTTTCTGGTCTCAAAAATGGTAATAGTTGATGATTTCCTTTTCTTATTCAGAGTCCCTAACATAATACCAAAGACTGGAATACTTCAACATGCCCATTTTTTTCAACATTTTCAAAGAAAATATTCAACAAACTTCTAATTTTCAGAATAACAGGTCATTCTGGATCAATTCCACCCCATCCAAATCCCTTGAGGAGTAAAAACACTCACAATAAACTGGGCTGTCACGAAAACAATGAAATATATTGGAAGAAAACCTCTGGGATTTTTTCTGTAAAAAACCCATTACCACACATATGAAGGTAACGTTGACTCCCTCACTGGCAAAAATAGCATTGAACTCTTCTGGTCCGTGTCTGTTATCCCCCTGGGTTGCATGCTTTGCTTTTCCTCCCTCTGTGACTGACACTGCTCCCTACTTGACATCATCTGTAATACTGTTGACTCAATCATGAATGGAAAACTGTGAAGTGGGCCAATACTTTTATTTTAGTTCAGTGGATATTTTGGAGTCCTTTCTGTGTGGAAGACCCAGTCCTAGATGCTCAGACCTCAGAGTGAATATGATGTAGTCTTTGTTCCCACAGTCTAGCAAGGCAAATACATAAATATAAAAATTGAATACATATAATCTATGCTAGGATAGTGGAAACACAGAAGAAGCATAGTTAAACCTGCTGGGGTGTAATTTTGGTGCACATTCATAAAGGGTATCATGTTAAAGGATAAATTTAAATTGGTCAGAAAACAACTGAGTAAATTGTACTGTCCACATTTCTAGGCAGGTGGGGACTGTTTCAGATGACATTGCAGGTTGAGCATTCCTAATCCAATAATCTGAAATTCAAAATGCTCAGAAATCTCAAACTTTTTTGAGTGCCAATATGAAGCCGTAAGTGTAAATTTTTACATCTCCTTTCAGAGTCAAAATGCAGGTGCACAACACAGCTCATTCAGTTTGTCATTGTTTGTTGTTGTTGTTGTTGTTGTTGTTGTTGCCTAACAGCTGATTCAGGTATTCTGGTGATACTGCTGTGATGCTTAGTTACCCTGCACACTTTACTTTTGCTCTCTATTAGTAGTATGTAATATTTTTTACTATTAAGTACTTATATGTATAGGTGAATAAGTGTAAGAAAGTGACTGCTTATCAGTAGCATATAAATTCAGAGTCAGGAATGATGGTGACACCAAGCAACCACAGATGGTTCACATGAGTGGCTGAGACAGTGAGACCTTTGCTTTCTGATGTTTCTATGTATATGAATTGCTTTATGCACAAAATTATTAGAAATATTGTATAAAATTACCTTCAGGCTCTGTGTATAAGGTGTATATAAAACAGATTAATTTCATGTTTAGACTTGGGTCTCATCGCCAAGACATCTTATTATGTATATGCAAATATTTCAACATTAAATAAAAATCTGAAATCTCAAATCACTTCTGGTCTCAGGCATTTCAGAGAGGGAATACTCAACCTGTACTAAGTAAAATCCACCCCAAAACTTAATGGATTAACAAAACAATATTGTAACAATTATTTTGAGAATAGATCTGCAAATTGAGCAGAGCTCAGCAAGGATGGTTTATCTATGTTCCATGTGGCATCATCTGGGACAGCTCAACTAACAGCTGGAGCATCTGCTTCCAAGATGGTTCACTCACATGAATGACAACTTAATGCTGACTGTTGGCTAAGAGCTCAGCTACGGCTGTATACTGGGAGCCTTAGTTCTCCACTGTGGACCTCTCCACAGGCTGCTTGGGCTTCTTCCCAGCATGGTGGCTGACTTCCAAGAGTGAACATCCCAAGTGGACAAAGCAAAAGAGAAAGATATTTTTATTACTTAGATTTGCTAGTCACATAATATTATTCCCACTGTTCTTTATTGATCAAAGCAGTCACAAGATCCTGCCAAGGTCCAAGGAAAGGAGATATAAATCCCATCACAAAATGAAAGAATTGTCAAAATCACATAATAAGAGAAACATGTGAATGGGAGATATTATTGTGGACTCTACAAAAACTCAATTTGTCAGAGTTTTATTTCATCCTTCCCAATATGTTTACCTTTTATTTCCCTTTTTTGTCTTATTGCATTAGCTAGAACTTACAGTGCAATGTTGAAATGGTGAGAGGAGGACATCCTTGCCTTGTTCCTGATTTTAATAGAAAACTTTTGAGTTTCTTACTATTAAGTATGATGTTAGCTATAGGGTTTTTTTGGTAGATATTCTTTATTAAGTTGAGAAAGTTCGCCTCTATTCCTAGTTTAGTAAGAATTTTTTAAAATCATGCATAAGTGCTGGAATTTGTCAAATGCTTTTTCTGCATGTATTGATATGATCATGTGATTTTTTTTCTTTTTAGCCTGTTGATGGGATTAATTACATTAATAGATCTGTAAACGATGAACTAGACTTACCTACCTGGAGTAAATACCACTTGATCATGGTGTCTAATTTTTTGAATTCATTGTTGGATTTGATTGGTTAACATTTTGTTGATAATTTTTGCATCTGTGCTGATGAAATATAACATCCTATAGTTTTCTTTCCTTGTAATGTCTTTATTTAATTTTGTAATAAGTAGTCCCTCTACTTCTATCCTCCAAAAGAGATTTTAGAGAATTGGTATAATTTCTTGTTTTAATGTTTTGTAGAATTATTTAGTGAACCCTAATGAGACTGGTGTTTTCTGTTTTGGAATTATTGATTCAGTTTCTTTAATGGATACAGGTTTATTTACATTGTCTATATTTTTGCGTGTGCTGCTTTTGGCCATTATGTCTTTCAAGGAGTTGACCAATTTCACCTAGGTTGTCAAATATGTTGGCATAGAATTGTTCATGTTGTTCTTTTATTATCTTTTTAATATTCATGGGATATGTAGTAATGTCTCCTCTTTTCTTTTCTTTTGATAATTTGTGTCCTCTCTTATTTATTTAGTTAACTTGGTTAAAGACTTATCATTTAAAAAAATATCTTCAAAGAATCAGCTTTTGGTTTCCTTTCCTTAATTTTTCTCTTTTGATTAGTTGTTTTCAATTTCTTTGGATTCTGTTCTAATTCTTACTATTTCTTTTCTTGTGCTTACTTTGGATTTAATTTGCTTTTTATTCTTTAGTTTCCTGAAGTGAAATTTAGATTATAGATTTGAGATCTTCTTTTCTTATATGTGCATTCAATTTGTAAATTTGTTTCTAAGCCCTGCTTTCTGCTGCATCCTACAAATTTTGATAAGTTGTTTTTATTTTCCTTTAATTTAAAATGTTTTTGAACTTCTTTTCAGATATCTTGTTTAACTTGTGTGTTATTTAGAACTCTGTTTTTTAAACTCCATCTATTTTGAGGTCTGCTAGCTACCTCCTGTTAATAATTTGTAGTTTAACCTGGAGAAAACCAAACTTTTCAACCTGTATTTTTTGCCTTCCTTATGATATAATTTATTAGCACATTTTAAAGTTTAGTTTCAGATTGATTTGAAAGTTTATTTTCCTCACATTCCCCTTTATATGTTTTCTTACTAAGAAGGTTTTTTGATGCCAATTCTTAGTGCTCTTGAACCTACAGGCCAGCCCCACATCTTCTAGTGGCATCTTGGCATCTCTTCTTTGTGGCAGAATTGTGGGGATGGCATATCCCATCACTGAGCCAGCAGGTAGTATGGCTGTATTCTTGCTCTTTGTCTTTGTTTTCCTGCACCCTATGATCACTGTCTCCTATAAGCATAAGCCATAGGTAGAATATGCAACAGCTTCTTTGGGCTTCAAGTTATGGTTTGGAACTTATTCAGCGTTTGATTTCAGACACTGAATCTAGCTTCAGCCTCCTGGTTTATATGGATCCATGTTCTTCCATGAGAATGGGAGTACTGACCATCACTGCTAGGGTTTGAATTGTGACAAAGAAAGTTTATGGCTCCAGTTGTGCTCTGTGCTTTGTACTGAAGTTCTATTTCTGTTCATGCTGATATTTGCTATTTGAGCCCAACTATGTCTTTTTGCATTTCTCTTTTTATATTTGTTATTACTATGTGTTGAAAGCTGACAAAGTATACCAGATATAAACTTAATATGTCATCTTTGCCAGAAATCTTCTTCTTATTTACTAAATGGAGAATTGAGGCTCAGAATATAATTGTATCTTGATGAAGGCCTTAGAGTGATCTTGTCCTAGAGCCTGAGAGATACTCAGGTCTTCTGATTCCAAGCCCTTGGACTTTTCACTATTCCCAGGTGCTCAGAAACTGACATGAGGAAAAGGTCTCAGCATTGAACTGCTTCCTGCCTTCTTGTAGGAATAAACTAGGAGTCAGAGGCAGCCACTGGGGGATTCAGTTGATGTTTCCTGATAAGCAGAGAAGATGTTTAACAGATTTCATCACTGCCAAGTTCATATCTGACTCAGAAATCTTTCTTTCAGCAAGCTGTCATGAGTCCAAGTGAAGCATCTCACCCAGAGTGTGCTATGCTACATTCAGCAAGGGACCTTTGTGTTCACCAGAAAAACCAAAGTTCTAGACATGGTATTTTCCATTTGGAGGAAACATAGCTTCCTTATAAAGAAGAAATAAGAAATAAAATTCATTTTAATTTAAAATAGACAAACATTTCATTGTGTATTATACAAATAAATTAGCACAAATGTCAACTGAAAATGTCACTCAGCTTAAGGAAAAGTTTCCGTGTCATTTGTGTTTTGGTAGGAAAGCAATTCTTGGAAAGCTTGTTGCTGGCAAATGTCATGTGAACAGAGACCCATTCCTTATACTATTGCATAGCTATGCAATTAAAGGCTACCAGACTCACTCAAGTATGTGATCACTTAAAAATCTATAAAGATAAAATTATCAAGCAAATTGTTGTCTGAAATAATTAGAATATAAAGATAGATATTTATCTTTCTTGTGGTTACTTAACAAAATTAAAAAAAAAAAAAAAAAAAACAACTAGGCAAAAAAATGTTTTTGGTCCATCTAGCCATAGCAAATACTGCAGTCAGACAATGGTATTAGAGTTTCTTCATGCCCCAGCTTGACTGTCTTAATGCACTGAGACTTCTTATACTTCTGCATTTGTGTGGCTTGTACAATGTCAATATGACCCCTCTCTCCCTAATCCCCATAACCTGAAGTTCTAAACAAATCCCTGTACACTTAGATAGCTACCTCTACTTGCAAAATGTGCATTGGGAGATGATTTGTTAAGTTCTGTGCATTGTACCCTTCACATCTCTCACCACTCAGCTGTGATATAAGTAGGTATGCAGTCAACTGAATGCCGGAAGGAAGGTGGTTGCAGATAAAGGGCAGCCACAACCTCAGAAAGTTGTCATTATAGAACATAGCTGCAGGAAGGGGGTATTTCCTCTGCTGTGTTCCAAGATTAACACATGTAGCAGTTGACCAATGGGAACAGGCCAAGGAGAGGATGTTTAAAGGATCAAGTCAGTGTTTGTGTAATACTTTGAAGATAAAGGTGAAGATAATGAGCAAATTCTTATTATTCCAAATAATCTAATAATTACTGTAATAATTATCCTCATCCAACCAGAGACAAGAAATAGAGATTCTCAAGTGTATTGAGTTTCATTAAGTATTACACATTCTACAGCTCTAGTGGCACTCACTGTGAGAGGTAATGCAGATTAAATAACCATGAACCACAAAGCCACTCTACTCACTCCTCAGATCTTGGATTGAGTTACCTTTCTCACACCTTGCAACCAAGTAACACAGAGCAATAAATGCACTAGAGGTGGGCTGAAAGGAGGCCAGGGAGGGGAGAGGGTAGGCTAGCTCCCAGTTTTTCTGTCTCTGCATTGTCAAAAGATAAGTGAGTATGTCTAATGAACCAGCTAATATCTTTGTGTTAAACTGACAGGTTGTTTCGACATCTTTAGACACAGCCAAACAAAGAATGAAAACAAACTAGTAGCCATGTTTATAGTTCCTGATTATAGGCACAAAGCAGCCAAACACACCTGCAAGGAGTACTAAAATGCAGGCGCTGATAATAGCTTTGTTCCAGATCCTCATGAACCTCCTCACCTTCCATTAAATTTGTTCTGCTAACGTAACTGTGGGGCATGTGTTGGTCCTGTCCAGATCAGAGTCAGACTCACCTCTTATTCTCAAAAACAGGTGCTCAGCTGCAGCTGAGGTGTTCCATCACAGTCAGGTAGGTATGAAAGAATAATAGATGGGTTCCTAGGCATACAACATGCCAGGATTTAGAGACTAGGCCTGCACGTGGCAAGAGGTGATCAAATAATCAGGAGGCTTGATATTCTGCATTTAACTTAGTTTCCAAATCCCAGGGCTTGAAAACTTTGAATTTTAAAGATTGAGGAGAGTTTTGTGGCAGGCAGAGATAGTCTACCTCATGGACTAGTGAGTAACTTTTGAAAATTTGATGTTATAGAAATGGTCTAAAAGAAATTTGAATTAATTAAAATTAAGAGACAAGAGTGCATTATATGTTAGGAAGGAAGCTGTTACATTCAGTTGTCTAGTCACAATCCAGTTCTCCTCCAATGGACCTCTTGGAGTCCACCTGAGGGAAAAAAACCAAGGCTGGCAGGATGGTGGTCTTGGCAGGTGTCCCTTCTCTGATGTGGCAAGAAAACTCGTATTAGCAAGCATTAGAAAAGCCTGCTTCCCTCTCGTCTCTGCTTTCAGCCTTTCTGGATCATTCTTCCTGGAACACAGTCTGGGGCCTTGCTTCAGGGACCTTTCCAACTACTCTAAGATGGTCATCATTAAATACCCAAACACATGAGATCAGTGAGCTCTCATGACTAAGCGACTGAAAGGGTCATATGGGTAAGAGGAATGGAGGAAATAGCAATGGGTTTCCCAAATCACTGGAATTTTGGTCAGGAGACCTGGAGTAAAGTCTCATCTGTGTCACCTAGAGCAAGTTATATGGGACTTCCTAAGAAGCACAACAAAAACAAAAAACAAAACACAGATGCAATGAAGCTTTTTAATTTTTCTTCCTAACATGGAGTTAGCATAAAGGTAGAGTGATGATCTTTTCATCACAAATTTTCTTTTGGTGTATTATTTAAAATACCTTTCTATGCATGGATGATAAAGATAGTTTTCTATTTTGTCATTTTGTTAAAAGTTTTGTTTTTTATATTTGGGTTTGTGTTTTAGTACTGTTTTAAAAGGTTATTATTTTCCCCATATGGATAGCCTATTGTATTAATATATTTCATTTAATAGACTTTCTTAGTGATTTCTAATGTAGTTTTTTGGTTATGAAGCACATCTTCATTAACATGCAGATTTCTTTCTGGGCTATTTTGTACATTTGTTATTCTCCTTTTGTGAAAATATATTCTTTTATAATTACTATAGCTTTAAGTAAGGTTTGAATTCTAGTAGAAGTTATTCCTTTTCTTACTCTTTCTTTTCCTCTTAGTTCGCTTTCATAGACTTGCCTTCTCTAATGATTTTTAACTCTTCCTAGATTTTTATCATAACTTATACATTTTAGAATTGACTGGAACGATTCCATTTCATTAAAATCTTATTGGAATTTTTATATGAATTACATTTGATTTGCAGACTAATTTTGAGGAAAATTGTTATTTTTACAAGATTGGGTTTTCCAAAAGTGAACATTATAATTTAATATATTTATTCTGGTTTTCTTTAATATCCTTTACAATTTTCAATTATTTAATTGTAAATATCTTACACAATCCCGACTAATTTCTGGAATCTTTAAAAAGTCATATTTTAATTGGTTACTGCTAATTGATAGAAAGAATATTCATTTATATTTGATGATCTTGTGCTCATCAAACTTGCTTGTAAGAATCAGGAGCCCAAGAAGAAAAAGATACACTCAATTTAGGATAATTTGAGAAGAGATTAGTAAAGGGATAATTTATAGAGGTATGAGAGGGTATGTGAAATCTACTAGTGGTAATGCAGTAGGTCATGGCTAGGAATAGCAAGGATTCATTAGTGACTTTGTACCTGCAGGGACCAGAGAAAGGAGCGCAGGGAGACAGGAAGGTTCCTGTGGAGAGGTCTGCCTGACAGATGCTGAGACACTGGTGGAGGGGATCAGCTAGCCAATGGTGAAGCAGAGTTGGGAGACGAACACCCTGTCCTCCCTTTCTTCTCATGGATCGCCTGCCTTTGCCCCTTCTCCTTCTCACCACCCACCAAATACATTTGACCTTCATAGAAGTCAGTCTCCCAGGGCACTGAAAAAGTGAAGGTAGAGAGTGGATGTGCAAGTGCAAATGAAAAATATTCCTGCTATTCCTGACATCTATTAGTTTTAGTATTTGCCTATAGATTTTCTTGCATTTACTAGATAGGCAATCATGACATCATTAAATAACGATGTTGTTTCTGTGAATCTTTCAATATACTCATTTTTTTTTTTTTTTTTGTCTGATTTCACTTACTAGGTCCTCCCATATAATGTGAGCTGAAGATAGTGACAGTCTGTCAGTTTGTCGTATTACTGACTTTAACGAGAGGACTTCTAAAATTTCAGCAGTAAGCAGGGTGTTTATTTTAGTATGATTTTTGTTTTAGATTTATTTTATCACGTTAAGTAACATTGAGCTTCAGGTATGTTGTACCCCTGATCTGAGGAAAAGAGAAATGTTTGAAGTTTGCTTTTTACAACAATGGGTTCTATTGACACAACTCAACTCTTGTGGTCTTATTTATAAGTGCATGTATTTCCAAATCTAAATATATATATATAAATGTTTAAAAGTATTTACTTAATACTAGTCATATATACACAAGCTAACACCAAAAGCACTTTGTTTACTGTAAAAATTCTAGAAATATTAGTTTTGATAATCTGAGTACAAACAGTCACATGACAGTATATCTATTGGACATCTGCCAAAATATCCGGTTTAAATGTTCAACTCTTTAATTAGTTGCAATTTATGTATAATTAGTAAAGATATAATAATTACTTTGTCTACCCTTTAAAAATGAACTATTGATTATTCATTTAACATAGATGAAAAATTATCAGGTTCTTTTAATAATCTTGACTCATCTTTGTGCCTTTTTTTGTATCCGCCTATATCTGATATTGGAGTAGTATGCATCCTTCTTTAGATATGAGCGCCTTGAAGACAAGGACTCGTCTTATTTATTCCTGTATTTCGTATAGAACATTACACAGGGTTTTACATGCAATAAGAATGCATCTAACACTGCTTAAATTAAATGAATGAATGGATACTGATGTCCTTTGTAGCCTTGGTACTTTGGTTCAAAATCTAGGGATGTTGGAAGGTAGGCTTAAGGGACTATTACCACAAATGACTCCCAGCGTTACAGGTGACCGGAGACAGGTTTCTGAAGAAATCTGCACATTCCATTCATTTTTGCTAGTGTTAATGAAGAAAAAGAAAGGCTGGAGGGAAATTTGCACATTGAATCAATTAATAAAAAGGTTGTATATAAGAAGTGTCACTGGTTCTGTGTCTGGGCACTGCATACCCTCTATCCCAAATTATACTGAATAAATCTGTGGGTGAAAAAAACTTGAATGAATCTTTACTACAGTTTCTCAGGTTCTAAATACTTATTCACCGCTGTATTTAATATCAGCCACACTCTTTTTCTTGGCCTGCGTCTACATTTCTGTGCGCTTACTGTCTGGACACACTCCTTCATTTTTAAACAAAGGCCTAGATAGGTACACATGCAGACACAGTATTAACAGAAGAGAAGCAGGAGCCATTTACAACTGGCACTTGTCCAGAACACAGACAGAGCCATGCCAGGGGCCAGAGGATTTTCAGTCTTCTCTGCTTATTGAAAACGGAATTGGAGAAAAGAGGCATTGCTGAGGCAGACAACCAGATAGGGTGGCTGCACCATCCGCAGGCTTGCTTCTGCCATACACCTCGTAAACTGATAACTTGGGATAAAATTTCCCAACCAGTAACTGGAAAAGAAGTGGGTTTTATAGCAAATCAAGTCAGGCTGACAGCTTCCAATAAACAGAACAAAGGTCATCTCTGTAACCTGGATAGGAAATCGCTGTCGGCCTTCCCCATGTCATCTTTAGCACAGATCTTCTATCATGTCAGGAGTTGACCCAGCCACTGCTTAGAAAATAATAATGGTATAATAAATGCATAAATCACATTTATTGAACACTTACCAGGTGCCAGCAACTGTACTAATTGATTTATAAATATGATCTCATTTAATCTTCCCCAAAAATCTCACTGTAAGTATTTTGGTTTCAGATAATAAAACTAACGCTCAGAGAAGTTAAGCAATTTTCCTAACAATGCACAGCTAGTAAAGGGCAGAACCAGGGCCATGATCCAAGCTTAGTTTATCTGATGACAATGCCTGCTCTTCATAATCTTCCTTCCACCTTCCCACTCCCAATTCTACTCCAGACCACTCCCCCAGAATCTGCTGTACCCTCCACAGACTGTTAGCATAGTCCATCCAACAGTTTAATATATTTAGTTGCTTAGATGGCTGTCAACCCACCAGGCTATGAACTCCTTGAAGGCAGGAGTGAGTTCATCTCTGTATCCCCACTGTGTAAGACAGTATCTGGTACAGAGTGTGAACACAGGAACGATTTGATAACTGAATAAGTAAATTAAATAAACATCTGGTAAGGAGCTGCTTTGTTGAAGACCCTTCATTAGTTGCTTTACCTGTAATTCCTACCCCTTTATGCAAAATGAAGTCACAAAATAGGATTCTTGTTTATTTTGAGATGCAGATGCTGCACCAGTTTTTTTGTTTTGTTTTGTTTTGGTGAAACAAAAAAAAAAATGCATCAGCAGAAGAAAGTAAAAGGTTCTCTTCAGGAATGGGTGATGCAGAAAAGACTGCAAGTTTAGAGTTAGGTCAGATGGTCAGTCTGCCAGTGTCAAATCAAAAAGGCTTGCTTCTCTCACCATCCAGAGCCCAGAGTGAGTTGGATCAATGTAACTGAAAAGCCACCTCTTAGGAAATAAGGCAGCTCCCCACAGGCTGGGGGAAGGCTGCTTCCAGAACTTGGTCTCATTCCTTCTGAGAGAGTACCAGACAACAGGTCTGGTGTCTGAGTGTTCTCTTAGAAACGTAGCCATCGCTGTGCAGCACACATGGAGGAGAAGCTGTACCCTGATGGGATCAAAGAATATGGTCCGAGTTTTCAAAGACAGTTGAGAAGACGGAACAAGCAACCCGAGCTGACTCTGTGGACGCCCTGCATGGGCCACACACAAGAGGATTCACCACAGCTAGAGCTCTACCCACATGGGTTTAAGATTTTTACCAGCTCCTTAGAGAGGAGACACTGGGGACTGAGGTCAGGATCTACAGCATGTCATTCATCCTTTGTCCTCCATAAGGTTTCAGAGTAAACTCTATCAAGTTCCCATACCGGAGTGTGTGTCCAGTTACTCTTAGCTGATCTTTAGTTAAAGGGCTAAAAGCTTTTCCAGATAGGAAATGGGAGTCCATTAATTTACTGGAAAAGCCAAACCAGTTAGGAAGCCCTTTTGGCAGGATGTTGCCTGAAAGTTTTACATACTGATGAAAGACTTGGGGATCAGTGGGAGTCTGTCCCCACCCACCCCAGACTGCTAAGAAGAATGGCATTTTAGGAGCACAGCAGGCTGTGTAGAAATAATGGGAATACTGGGAACAAAGCTGCAGATAGAGACATACAAAGGTCTAACCTTCCCTAGCCACGTCATTCATTTCTGTAGGTATCTTCCTGAGCTATCCTGAGTGTGCATTTCAGTCATGAATCCCAGATTGCTAGAAAGATGTGCCATATGTTTCTTGATATTCTAGTGGCCTCTGTACTTAGAACAATACAAATAATGTTGAATAATAGGAAATTCTGGTTGCGATACTTTGTAAGCGGTATAGTGGAACACATTGAGTGGACAGATCTCTGAGAAAAGCCATTCAATATCTGTCATATTTGATAGCTACAGTCGCCCATTGAAGCTCAATATTCTGATATTCTGATGTCTTTTTAAAAAGTTAATTTCCTAAAAGGGCATGTAATATTACAAGGGGAGCCTCCTTTTCTGCTATGGAATCCCAGTAAAAGTGCACTTTTTATGATATTATTAGTCACTGACAGATACAGTTTAGGAAAGGTGAAACATTTTTAGATCAAATCACTAGGAAAGTATGTAAACCATAGACTTTGGTATATGCACTTGAGTGCAGGCAGAGATGGAAATAAGAATTCTGCTGGCTCTTTATTCCTGTTGAGTTCAGATTAAGTAATCATTCATCTCCATTAGTCACCCTCAACTCCCCCAACATATACATATGTGCATACACACTGTTGTGCACACACAGGTCCAAGCCTGGTGCAGACGTGGTTTCCCGTGTTCAGCCAGCAGCTTCCCACAGCTGGAATGGGGAGCACCTGCATGGTGCTGCTTTGTGTCGGCTGCACTCACTCACAGGCGGCCTGGTTACCATCTGCATAGGTAAGGCCAACCAGACCTGGTCTATAACCACCAGCCCAGTTCCTACAGGCACAAAGTCAACCTGGACATAAAGCAGGCATCCTGCCATACCCGAGAGGCCTGCTTCATGTCCATGGTTCTCTCTCACACAAAGAAGCCTGTTTATGCCTCCCACTCTTTTTCTTGATAGTCACATCTTCTCTTTGTTTTTAGTAGTTGAGTCATTCTGGGAGGTGGAGGGATAGGCTAAAGACTCAAAAATAAGTGTCTCTGTCACTGACTCATTCATTCATTAAGAAACTGCAGTATACTGCTGTATACCAGGCTCTGCAGAGACAAACCTGTATAGAACTTCAGACCTGCCCTTGAGGGCCTCAGAGTCTAGTGGAAGAGACAAATTTGTAATCTCATAACTGCAGCCCACTGTGATAGGAACTCTTCAGTGAGTGCACAGAAAGGATTTTGCAGGCATGAAAGAGAAAGCAATAGACTTCATCTGGAAGAGTTTGGGAAGATTTTACAGAAAACAAAGTATCTGATGCGGGCATTGACAAAAACATAGGAATTTGCTAGCTAGAGAAGTGGAGAAAGGTGTAAAGTCACAAGTAAGAAACCACAATGCTGGTTTAGGAATGGCAGATCAGGGAATAAGAGGCAAAAGCAAATGATTTTATAATTGAATTAACGTAAAAATCAATAACTAGAAGACCTCAGGAAAATCCCCAAATATTTGGAAATGAAATAATACATTTCTAAATAACTTGCGAGTCAAAGATGCAATCAAAAGAGAAAAGGAAGCATTTTGAACTGAATTGAAGTGAAAGTTAATATATCAAAATTTGTGGGAGACTGCATAACCAGAAATTAGGGGGAATTTATAGCATTAAATGCCCCATAAAAGAAGAAAGGTCTCAAGTTTCCACCCTAAGAAGCAAGAAAAAGAAGAACAACTTAAAGTAAGTAGAAAAAAAGAAATAAAGATCAGAGCAGAAGTCAATGATATTAATATCAGAAAAACAGTAGAGAGAATCAATGAGACCAAAAACAGTTTAAGAAGATTAATAAAATCAATCAACCTCTAGCCAGATTGATGAGGGTGAAAAATAGAGAAGGCACAAATTACAAATATAAAGAATGAGAAAGGTGGGATCAGTACAGTTTCTACAGATATTAACAGCATAATAAGGGAATAGTATTAACAGGTCTATGTTAATAAATTCAGCAACTTAAATGGACAAATATCTATAAAGATATGAACTACCAAAGCTCACTCAAGAATTATTAGATAATATAAACAGCCCTAGGTTTATTAAATAAATTAAATTTGTAGTAAAAAAAAGAACTTATTTTTTTTTTTCAGAGAAAACTCCAAGATGGTGTCACTGGTGAATTGTGCCAAACATAAAAAATAATATGACCAATTTTGCATACACTCTTCTAGAAAACTTTGATGATGCGAAACTTATCCAACACATTCTGTGAAGCTAGTAGTACTTTGATATCAAAGTAAGACAGAGACATCACAATAAAACTACAGACCAATGTTTCATGAATATATATATGAAATTTCAAGCAAAAATTTAGTAAATTGAATACATCATGGCTAAGTGGATCTATCCAAGGACTGCAGTTAGCATAATATTCAAAAATCAATGTAATTCATCACATTAACATACCCTAAAATTTTCTTAAATGGCAATCTCAATAAAAATAGACAACGCTTTTGAAAAAATTATCCAACATTCATTCTTGATCAAAAAATCTCTCAACCAATTAGAAACAGAAGAAAACTTTCTCAACTCCATAGAAAGTATCAAATTAGGCCGGGCGCGGTGGCTCAAGCCTGTAATCCCAGCACTTTGGGAGGCCGAGACGGGCGGATCACAAGGTCAGGAGATCGAGACCATCCTGGCTAATACGGTGAAACCCCGTCTCTACTAAAAAATACAAAAAAACTAGCCGGGCGACGAGGCGGGCGCCTGTAGTCCCAGCTACTCGGGACGCTGAGACAGGAGAATGGCGTGAACCCGGGAGGCGGAGCTTGCAGTGAGCTGAGAGCCGGCCACTGCACTCCAGCCTGGGCGGCAGAGCAAGACTCCGTCTCAAAAAAAAAAAAAAAAAAAAAAGAAAGTATCAAATTAAAACTTTTAGTAAACACCGTACTGGAAAAGACTGAGTGTATTCTCTCTAAAGTCAGGAAGAAGACAAATGACAGCTTCAACCACTTCTAATTAACTCTGTGTCAGAGATTTTAGCCAGTGCAATAAGGGAAAGAAAAAAAAGTCACTGAGATTGAAAAGGAAAAAAACAATTCTGCTTTTATTTTCAGATGACATGATCACGTATTAGAAAATTTGATGTAATCTGAAATCTCAATTAAGATGGCTGATAAGAGGCAGGACTAGTTTGCAGCTCTTGATCAGATGGATAGAGCAGTGTGTCGAGACTCACATCATGAACTTTTGCTTCAAGAACTACCACAGGATCATACCAAGAAAGCTGAGAGAACCCACAGACCCTTTGAAGGAACTGGATCCCTGCTGCAGGCTCCCTGAGACACCAGAAAACTGTGAGTCTGCTTGCTTTCTCAGTGGGGAGGCTCGTGGTCTGGAGCAAGTTGTCAGCCCTGGTCACCGGCTGCCAGAAAATAGACTCAGTGCTGTTGGTAGGGCACTGTGGGAGTGAGACTGGCCTTTAGGACTGTGGGCTGTGTGGGAGCAGGGTGAGGCCTGTGACTACTGGCTTTTCCCCACTTCCCGGGTGAGCTGCATGACTCAGCAGAGGCAGCCATAATCCCTTTGGGAATATAACTTCACTGGACTGGGGGAACCATCCCCCATCCCCCACAGCAGCGGCATCAAGCCCTGCCCAAGGAGGGGCTGAGCTCTGACCGGCCTATCCCTGCTCACACCTGGTGGTCTTTCTCTACCCATCCTGGTAACCAAAGACAAAGGTCATAATCTCTTGAGAGTTCTATGGCCCTGCCCACAACCTGAGAAACCTGAGTACTTAACCCAGTGTCCTCCCTAAGGCAAGCTTGCATCCTCCCTATATGACCACAGCTGATGTGCTCTTGAAGGGCCACCTCTTGGCTGGAGGCCAACCAACACAAAACCAGTGCACTAAACAAAAACACAACCAAGGACCCTCACAGAATCCACTTCACTCTCCTGCTATCACCACCGGAGCAGGTGCTGGTATCTACAGCTACAAGACCTGAAGACGGATCACATCACAGGACTTTTTTCAGACATTCTGCAGTACAAGCTCAGAGCTTGGTAGCTCCACTGGGTGGCTAGACCCAGAAGAGAAAAAAACAATCACTATAGATTGGCTCTCAGAAAGCCCCATTCCTAGGAGAAGGGGGAGAACACCACATCAAGGGAGCACCCAGTGGGACAAAAGAATCTGAATAGCAGGCCTTAAGTCCCAGATCTTCCCTCTGACGTAGTCTATCCAAATGAGAAGGAACCAGAAAAACAATTCTGGTAATATGACAAAACAAGGTCATTTAACACCACCCAAAATCATACCACCTCACTAGCAATGGATCCAAACAAAGACAAAATCTCTGAATTGCCAGAAAAATAATTTGAAAGGTTGATTATTAAGGTAATCAAGGAGGCACCAGAGAAAGGTGAAGTCCAACTTAAATAAATCAGAAACATAATACAGGATATGAAAGGAAACTTCTTCAGTGAAATAGATAGCACAAATGAAAAACAATCACAACTTCTGGAAATCAAGGACACACTTAGACCAATACAAAATGCACTGGAAAGTCTCAGCAGTATAATCAAACAAGCAGAAGAAAGAACTTCAGAGCTCAAAGACAAGGCTTTCAGATTAAAAAGAATTTTTTAAAATGAACAACTCCTCCAAGAAGTTTGGGACTATTAACTGTGCAAACCTAAGAATAATTCCTGAGGAAGAAGATAAATCTAAAAGTTTAGAAAACATCTTTGAGGGAATAATTGAGGAAATCTTCCCTGGTTTTGTTAGAGATCTAGACACCAAATACAAGAAGCTCAAAGAACACCTGGGAAATTCATTGCAAAAAGATAATTGTCTAGACACATAGTCATTAGGTTATCTAAAGTCAAGACGAGGGAAAGAGTCTTAAGAGCTGTGAGGCAAAAGCATCAGGTAATCTGTAGAGGAAAACCGACCAGGGTAATAGCAGATTTCTTAGCAGAAACTCTGCCAGCTAGAAGGGATTTGGGTCCTGTTTTTAGGCTCCTTAAAAGACTTATCAGGCAATAATTTTGTATCCAGTGAAAGTAAGCTTCATACATGAAAGAAAGATGCAGTCCTTTCCAGACAAACAAATGCTGAGTGCATTCACCACTACCAAGCCAGCACTAGAAGAACTGCTAATAGGAGCTTTACACCGTGAAACGAAGCCACCAAAATAGAACCTCCTTAAAGTATAAATCCCACAGGATCTATATAACAAGAACACAATGAAAAAACAAACAAGGTATTCAGGCAAAATTAGCACAATGAATAGAATAGCACCTCACATCTCAATACTAATATTGAATGTTAATGGTCTAAATGTTCCATTAAAAGATATAGAATGGAAGAATAGATAATAATTCACCCACCAAGTTTCTGCTGTCTTCAGGAGACTCACCTAACACATAAAGACTCATATAAACTTAAGATAAAGGGGTAGAAAAGGATATTCCATGTCCATATTTTAGTGGACACTAAAAGCAAGCAAGAGTAGCTATTCTTATATCAGACAAAACAAACCTTAAAGCAACAGCAGTTGAAAAGGACAAAGAGGGACATTATATAAGGATGAAAAGACTAGTCCAACAGGAAAATATCACAGTTCTACATATATATGCACTTAACACTGGAGCTCCCGAATTTGTAAAAAATTTACTACTAGACCTAATAAATGAGATAGACAGCAACACAGTAATAGTGGGGGACTTTAATAATCCACTAACAGCACTGAACAGATCATCAAGACAGAAAGTCAACAAAGAAACAATTATTCCCTACAAGAAATAGACTCAAAAGATATTAGAGAACACTCTACACAGTAACCACAGAATATACACTCATTCATTAGCACATGGAACATTCTCCAAGATAGACCATATGATAGGCCATGAAACAAGTCTCAGTTAAATTTAAGAAAATCAAAATTATATTAAGTACTCTCTGGGACCACAGAGGAATAAAATTGTAAATCAACTCCAAAAAGAACACTGAAAACCATGAAAATACATGGAAATTAAATAATCTGCTCCTCAATAATTGTTGGGTCAACAATGAAATCAAGATGGAAATTTAAAAATTCCTTAAACCGAATAATAATAGTGACACAACCTATCAAAACCTCTGGGATACAACAAAAGCATTGCTAAGAGGAAAGTTTGTAGCATTAAATGCCCACATCAAAAAGTCTGAAAGAGCACAAATAGATCATCTAAGGTTACACCTCACAAAACTGGAGGAACAAGAACTATCGACTCCCAAACCCAGCAGAAGAAAAGAAATAACGAAGATCAAAGCAGAAGCAAATGAAATTGAAACAAAAAATACAGTACGTAAGATAAATGAAACAAAACCTGGTTCTCTGAAAAGATAAATAAAATTGATAGGCCATTAGCTACATTAACCAAGAAGAGAGAAGATTCAAATAAGCTCGTTAGAAATGAAATGGGAGATATTACAACTGACACCACAGAAATAGAAAAGATTTTTCAAGGCTACTATGAACATCTTTATGCACATAAACTAGAGAACCTAGAGGAGGTAGATAAATTACTGGAAATATTCAACCCTCCTAGATTAAACCAGAAAGATATAGAATCTCTGAATAGATGAATAACAAGCAGCAAGATTGAAATGGTATTTAGAAAATGGCCAATAAAAAAGTCCAGGACCAGATGGATTCACAACTGAATTCTATCAGACATTCAAAAGAATTGATACCAATCCTAGTGACACTCTTCCAAAAGATAAAGAAAGAGGGAATCTCCCTAAATCATTTTGTTAAGCCAGAATCACCCTATTACCAAATTCAGGGAAGAATGTAACATAAAAAGAAAACTGCAGACCAGTATTCCTCATGAAAATAGACGCAAAAATCTTCAACAAAATAGCAGTGAACCAAATCCCACAGCACATCAGAAAGATAATCCACTGTGATTAAGTGGGTTTCATACCAGGGATGCAGGGACGGTTTAACATACATAAGTCAATGAATGTGACACACCACACAAACAGAATTAAAAAGAAAAATCACATGATCATCTCAATGACACAGAAAAAGCATTTGATAAAATCCAGCATCCCTTTATGATTAAAACCCTCAGCAAAATTGGCATAGGAGGGACATACTTTAAGGTAATAAAAGCCATCTCTGACAAACCCACAGCCAATATTATACTGGATGGAGAAAAGGTTAAAGCATTCCTACTGATAACTGGAACAAGACAAGAATGTCCACTTTCACTACTTCTATTCAACATAGTACTGGAAGTCCTAGCCAGAGAAAACAGACAAGAGAAAAAAATAAAAGAGCATTCAAATTGGTAAAGAGGAAGTCAAACTGTCACTCTTTGCTGATAATATGATCACATACCTACAAAGCTCTAAAGACTCCTCTTCCATGTAGTTGAGCAGTTTTGATTGAGTTTCTTAGTCCTGAGTTCTAGTTTGATTGCACTGTGGTCTGAGAGACAGTTTGTTATAATTTCTGTTCTTGTACATTTGCTGAGGAGTGCTTCCAATTATGTGGTCAATTTTGGAATAAGTGTGATGTGGTGCTGAGAAGAATGTATATTCTGTTGATTTGGGGTGGAGAGTTCTGTAGATGTCTATTAGGTCCACTTGGTGCAGAGCTGAGTTCAATTCCTGGATATCCTTTTTAACTTTCTGTCTCGTTGATCTGTCTAATGTTGACAGTGGGGTGTTGAAGTCTCCCATTATTATGGTATGGGAGTCTAAGTCTCTTTGTACGTCTCTAAGGACTTGCTTTATGAGTCTGGGTGCTCCTGTATTGGGTGCATATATATTTAGAATAGTTAGCTCTTCCTGCGAATTGATCCCTTTACCATTATGTAATGGCCTTCTTTGTCTCTTTTGATCCTTGATGGTTTAAAGTCTGTTTTATCAGAGACTAGGATTGCAACCCCTGCTTTTTTTT
>NW_016813884.1:0-18963 GCF_001698545.2 Rhinopithecus bieti | reverse complement strand
ACCCAGCCATCCCATTACTGGGTATATACCCAAAGGATTATAAATCATGCTGCTATAAAGACACATGCACACGTATGTTCATTGCGGCACTATTCACAATAGCAAAGACTTGGAATCAACCCAAATGTCCATCAGTGACAGACTGGATTAAGAAAATGTGGCACATATACACCATGGAATACTATGCAGGCATAAAAAAGGATGAATTTGTGTCCTTTGTAGGGACATGGATGCAGCTGGAAACCATCATTCTCAGCAAACTATCGCAAGAACAGAAAACCAAACACCGCATGTTCTCACTCTTAGGTGGGAACTGAACAATGAGATCACTTCGACTTGGGAAGGGGAACGTCACACACCGGGGCTTATAATAGGGAGGGGGGAGGGATTGCATTGGGAGTTATACCTGATGTAAATGACGAGTTGATGGGTGCAGCACACAAACATGGCACAAGTATACATATGTAACAAACCTGCATGTTGTGCACATGTACCCTAGAACTGAAAGTATAATAATAATAATAATAAAAGACTCCTCTTAAAACCTCCTAAAACTGATAAATAAATTCAGCAAAGTTTCAGGATACAAAATTAATGTACACAAGTCAGTAGCTCTGCTATACATCAACAATGACCAAGCTGAGAATCAAATCAAGAACACTCAACCACTTTCACAATAACTGAAATAAAATAAAATAAAATACTTATGAATATACTTAACCAAGGAGGTGAAAGAGATCTACAAGAAAAAGTACAAAACACTGCTGAAAGAAATCATAGATGACACAAACAAATGGAAACACATCCCATGGTCATGGATGGGTAGAATCAATATAGTGAAAATGACCATATTGCCAAAAGTAATCTACAAATTCAATGCAATTTCCATCAAAATACCACCGTCATTCCTCACAGAACTAAAAAAAAGCAGTCCTAAAATTCATATGGAACCAAAAAATAGCCCACATAGCCAAAGCAAGACTAAGCAAAAAGAACAAATCTGGAGGCATCACCCTACCAGATTTCAAACTATATTGTAAGGCCATAGTCACCAAAACAGCATGGTACTGGTATAAAAATAGGGACATAGACCAATGGAACAGAATAGAGTACCCAGAAATAAAGCCAAGTACTTAAAGACATCTGATCTTTGACAAAGCAAATACAAACATAAAATGAGGAAAGGACATGTAGAATGAACTTGGATCCTCATCTCTCCCTTTATACAAAAATCAACCCAAGATGAGTCAACGACTTAAATCTAAGACCTGAAAACATAAGGATTCTAGAAGATAACATTGGAAAAATCCTTCTGGTTACTGGCTTAGGCAAAGACTTCTAAGAACTGAAGAACCAAAGCAAATGTAAATGCAACAAAGAACCAAAAACCCAAAAGCAAATACAACAAAAACAAAGATAAATAGATGGGACTAAATTCAACTGAAAAGCTTCTGCACAGCCAAAGAAATAATCACCAGAGTTAATGGACAACTCAGAGTGGGAGAAAATCTTCACAATCTAACAAGGGACTAATATCCAGAATCTATAAAGAACTCAAATCAGTAAGAAAAACAAGCCCATCAAAAAGTGGGCTAAGGACATGAATATGCAATTCTCAAAAGAAGATATGCAAATTTCCAACAAGCCTATGGAAAAATGCTCAACATCACTAATTATCAGGGAAATGTTAATCAAAACCACAGTGCAATACCACCTCACTCCAGCAAGAATGGCCGTTTAAAAAAAAAAAAGATAGATATTTGCATAGATGTGGTAAAAAGGGAACATGTTTACACTGTTGGTGGGAATTTGAACTAGTACAACCACTATGGAAAACAGTGTGGAAATTTCTTAAAGAACTCAAAATAGATCTACCATTTGATCCAGCAATCCCACTCCTGGGTATCTACCCAGAAGAAAAGAAGTTATATGAAAGTTGCACATAGCATGTTTATAGCAGCACAATTTGCAGTTTTCAAAATAGGGAACCAGCCCAAATTCCCATCAATCAATGAGTGGATAAAGAAAATTCCCATCAATCAATGAGTGGATAAAGAAACCTTGGAATACTATGCAACCATAAAAAGGAATGAATTAACAGCATTTGCAGCAACCTGGATGGAACTGGAGACTATTATTCTAAGTGAAGTAACTCAGGAATAAGAAAAACAAACACCATATATTCTCACTCATATTTGGGAGCTAAGCTATGAGTATGTAAAGGCATAAGAATGATACATTGGACTTTGGGGACTCCAGAGAAAGGGTGGGGAGTGGTGAGGGATAAAAGACTACACATTGGGTACAGCGTACACTTCTCAGGTGATGAGTACACCTAAATCTCAGAAATCACCACTAAGTAACTTATTCATGTAACCAAACACCTCCAGTTACCCCAAAAACCTATTGAAATAAAACAAATTAAAAATTAAAAGAAAAAACAAACACCCTTTTCTCCTGTTACAAAAAAAGAAAATTTAATGTAATCTACAAAATGGATAAACAAACTGGAACTTCCAGACAACAGAATATTATTCTATATAAGACATGAGCTATTAAGCCATAGAAAGACAAAGAGGAAACTTAAATGCATTTTCCTAGGTGAAATAAGTCAAATGAAAATTCGACATGTGTATGTTTGCAACTATATGATATTCTGGAAAAGGCAAAACTCTAAAGACAGCAAGAACATCTGTGGTTGCCAAGGGTTTTAGCCGAGTTTAGGAATAAAATGAGCAGGTGGAGCAAAGGGGATTTTTAGGTAAGTGAAAGACTTTTGTGTGATACTGTAATGGTGGATACACGACATTATACATTTGCCAAAACTCACAGAATTGTACAACACAAAGTGTGAGCCCTAATGTAAACTATGGACTTTAGTTAATAATAATGTATTGATAGTGTTTTATCAGTTATAACAAAGGTGCCTCACCAATGCAAGATGCAACTACAGGGTTAACAGGGTGGGGCTGTGAGGCTAAGATGAGGTGGAGAGGGTATATGGGAACTCTTTACTTTCTATTCAGTTTTTCTGTATACTTAAGATTGCTCTAAAATCAAGTCTGTCTGCATATGTGGTTTAAACAGGGACTCATTGCAGAATGATTTTAATCACAAGTGTGCTAAATTCAGTCTTTGCAGGACGGTCTGGAAGGGGAAACTAAAAGCAAGCACATCAAGTAGGAGGACACTGCCATAGTGAGTAGGCACTTGGTGCCTGAGTAGGGTGTTAGCAGCTAGAAGGGACAGAAATAATGTGAGAAGGCTCCGAAGAATTAGGAGATCCCAGTGACACCTTAGCTGCGACTATGAAGAAGAGAGAAGCCAGGGTACATTAGTATTTGCAGACTTCTGATCTAGGCTTGGCTCGGTTTCTGACACATCGTGTGAGCTCTGGCAAGAGACTTGGTATTTCTGGACTTTGATTATCTTAGGAATGCCCTGGAGGCATCACTCTCACGTATAGGCTCAAGATCCAACCATCAGAGCTGCCTGTCCAGTACACTAGCTATTAACTTCACATGGCTATTGCACACTGGAAGTGTGGCTAGTCTGAATTGAGATGTGCTGTTCGGTGAAATAGTGCAAAAAGACTTAGAAAAATGGGACTGAAAATGTCTTATTCATAATTTTATATTGATAATACATTTAAATTATAGTAGTCTGGATATATTATGTTAAAAATACATATTATTAAATAAATGTCATCTGTTTCATTTTGCAGTTTTGATGTGACCACTAGAAAATTCAAAATTACATATGTGGCTTGCAGTTGTGGCTGACCTTATATGTCAATTGCATAGCAGTGGCCTTGAGCTTCACCAGATGCTTTGTGTTCAGGAACATCTACAGTTGGCCTGGAGAATGTTTTCTGCCTACACAGGGCCATGCCCCACTCTAGGATGGAAGTGGGATGGACAGAGGCAGACAAGTTAGGCAAAGAGACCCTAAGGTAACTTGGGACTCCCTAAGAGTCATTGTCCTACCCACTTAGGGGGTATATCCTGGAGAAATCCTTCCAAGTAGTAGTCCAATCGCAATTCCCCAGAATATCTAGAAGAAAAGGCCACAATTTCTTTCTTAATTGCAGAGATAATCCCTCACAGTTCCTCCTTTCTTCTGCCTCCATGCAAAAATTAGCAATTTAAATCTGGAGCTGACCCAGGTGGCTGCTTCTCTCACCTCATCTCACCTTGAGACTTGGCAGTGAAAAAAACCACAACTGGTAATTTCCATGTTGATCCAAGGCTGATGCCAACATGGGGAGAAAAATTCCTACTCTCCCACCTGCTAGGAAGAAATCAAGCTTGAACCATATATGTTCTTAGTGTTCCTAGGACTCTGATGCTTTTTACCAAGCACCTTAGATGTGCAGTACCCAGACCACATGTACCTGGTACCTCTTACCTGCTCCAGGAACACCATACTGTGCATATATCTTGCCTGTATCTATTTAATTTGTCCTGTCTTATGTTTCCTTTTTCACATCTGGCCCTCAGATAAAGACCCATGTAGTATCCATGTCCCCCTGTTTACAACCAATGAGACTCAGAAATGTAGTCATTACCTGCTTTCATGAGTCCTGGCTCAGATCGCAAGTATTCAGTTCTCCGACATCATCAATGAAACCTGAAATCCTTAGTCTGGTATTTAGCCTTTCATATAATGACTCAAACCAATTTTCCTGATATATGTCTCATTTCACAGAAGAACAGGGTTTTGTCCTTCCCATCAGCAAATTCTTCAACATATAGAAAAGAACCTTCGGTGTGTTAGCAGTCATGGAATGGCATGGCTGTAGAGGCCAAAGTGACCTGATACAGACAAAAACATATCTGTGAAATATTCTGTTACATCTTAAACATTCATGCAAATTTTACGTTCCATTACACATATACACACACACACACACGCATATTAAATTACCATTTAGGGAAATTGTTGCTTCAGGATGATGTTTATGAATTCTTATATCCCTTGCACCTAGCCAAGCACTCCCAACTGTAGGTATTACCTAATTTAAGGAAAAACGCACAACAGAAACTTCTACTTCAGCAAGTCTCGTTTCTTCGGCTAGGAAATATCTCTCAAGTTTTCTGTCCCCACCCCACCAGGAAGTAGCTGGCATCTTAGAAGGCCTGGAGTATTTGAATTCCTTCTACCTATTTGAGTTTCAGTCAAGTTTTACTGCTTCCTAGTACCTTCCCTGACCACTCCATCAGGACATGGGTTTTTGCCTCCTTGAATGACTGCAACAGTGTCTCTGTCCCTCTTTGGTTCTTAGCTGCTAGGTCATGTGCTGTGTAACATTTTTATGTCTCCCCACTGCAGCATGAGGTTTGGAAAGGCAGGGCCCATGTCAGTCTTGTTCATAGTTATTCTCAGCACTTAGCACAGTATCTGGTATATCATTGGTGCTCACTGAGGATTTAGTAAATTAGTGAGTGTTTAAATGGAAAATTGATATGACTTAAGAGACTAACAGTATCTTAAGGACAGAGTCTGTCTTCCATGCCCTTGTTTTTCCTGCAGTCCATTACTAATAATTATTTGTGTTTACGGGAGGGTGGGTGGATGTGTGGGGATGACAGATGGAGAGTTTGGATATTCGAAAGAATTACCAACCAGCTCAAATTATTTTCTTTACACACATGTTACTAGAGTGAACCATTCTATATTTCGCATTCTATATAGGGATATGTTTTAAAGTAGCTCTGTACTTTCATACTGCATTCTATCAGACTTTTATATAAGGCCATATTGTTGAGGGCTATTGAGAGATGGAGAAGCAGAGGATTCTTTGAAAAGCCGCATGAGAAAGAATTGTGGGTGGCAAAGGGACAACTAGGTATAATTGCTAACAGGAAGAGACAGGTGCTCTTCTCATTAGCATCATCAATATCTGTCCTGCTTGTATGATTTCAATGCCTGTATGGAGAGTTTGCCAATGGCACATTCACTATCAGGCTCTATATATGATGAGTAGAGAGGTATTATAACCACAGAACAGAAATGAATTTCCAGTCTTTTTACAATTCAGTGTGCACAATGGAGAACCTATAGATGTTAGAAAGAACAGAGAGGCCTGAGCAATGTATGCTCTCCTGAGAGAAGGAATGCATGGGTCTACAAACTAGTTCCAATCAGAAGACTATTGCTTGTACTTTCTGTCATTTAAACCTATTTACAGATTTGGATTCAAGAGTTTCTGTTTCATATTGAAGCATTTCCAGAAGCAGTGAGAAAAGTGATTGGGGAGGTAGAGGAAAGTCATAGCATAGAGGTATGGCAAGCAGACATGATTCCTAAACAAATTAATAAATTATTGCAGAAATTGTGATACTCTAACATGTGCCAGTATTTGTCTCTTTGGCCATATGAGAAGAAAATGGGTTACTGAATTCATAATGTTAACCTATCCAAGGTCTACTGCAAGTCAGGAGCCCGCTGGGGACTCTGAGGCTAGGCTCTTCCCATGATGTCCTGGCAGGTACACATCCAGACTCTACCATCCTGTAATTTCTGCCCTAGTTTCATGTGGCATGGCCACTTTTTCCTAAGTATAGTCTTTTTCTACCACAGAATGTAAGTAACACTGTAAATAATCAAATAACCTGTAACCTTAGTACTTCAAGTATGATCTGAGGACTAGCAACCTTGGGTCACCTGGGAGTTGCAGGTTTTACTGCAGAACTCACAGATGATCAGAAGTGAAATTTAACATGATCCCCAAGTGACTCATATGCACTGTCCTCTAATGCTCTGTCCTCTAACCCTCTTCACTGGGCTGCTTCATTACAACGGCCATTCTGGGGTCCTTAGATTTCTAACACTTTAGTCTTAAATTATAACCCTATATCATACCATCAAACTTTTTGTTTGTTTGTTTGTTTCATCTTAGAGATTGCTTTTCCTGGCCCACTGCTGATAAGCGCCATCTTGCGTACTGGAGATGAGGCAGGGATTTGTGCCTCATCTCCTGGAGGCAGGGATTTGTGTATTCAAAAAGAGTCAGTTCACTTCTTTATCCACTTAATTCCACATACGATACCCGTGGCTTTTTTTAAATTTTCCTAAAGATAACAGTTCTTAATTTCCTGAAGCTATGTTAAACTGTAGATCGTGTCTTCTTAAAGTTGAGGGCATTAGATTCAAATTATAATTTTGATGTTAAGAATAAACCTTTACAAAAACTATAAATGATAATATTTCCAATAGTAGGCCCTTCACAAAAACCTTTATGGGCCCTCACTGGGCAACCTTTTGTAAACCAAAAAGACCAGAATAAGAAGTTTGTGTACCCACTTCCACCTCCAGACCCCTGCACAGTACAATGTAACACACTGTAGGGTGAAGTGAGCTGGTCTGTACTCTGGGAAAAAGTAGAAATATGGTGAAAATAAACAAACCTATCAGGCATTTAAAGCAGTTTTGGCAGAGGATTTTGTTTGTAATGTAACATTGTTATGATAAACAAATGGGGATGAAGAGGGGCTTGATTTGACTTTTTAGAGTTTCCAAATGTTTGTGAAAGGCAGCGTATACTGGCTTTGAATTAATCTACCACCTCTATTATGCCTGTTTGGTTGCAATGAACTTATGGTTTTTAAAATTATCCAGTTTGCTGGTAAGTTTAAAATTGTTCATCTAAAATTAAAGGACTGCAGCCTTCAGATTGAGACAGATGTAGATTCATACGCCAGGCCTGGCATTTACGAGTCCTGTGAACTTTGACAACTCAGTTTTCTCATCTGTGAAATGTAGAACTTTGTAACTACTATATAGGGTTGTCTTGAACTTTAGAGAAAATGAATGCAAAATACCTGGGAAAGTTATTTCCCTGGAAGACCAGGGCAAAAAGTCTCTTGGTAATTTGACTTAGGAGTTAACCTACATAGCTGTCCCCAACATTAAAATTAATTTTATCATTTAACTCTGCCAATAAGACAGATTTTAGAGTTACATTTCAGGAATATAGTGAGTCAAATAGACATCTATGGATTCCTGGAAGCCATGTTGTTACTACAAGATTATTTCCTGGTTTCAACCTAGAACTCCGAAGGAGAAATATATCTTAATTTCCTTCTATGAATGCAGTGGCTATTAACACAGGTCAAATTTCTTGCTAATCAGGATTTGCAGAGAAGTATCTGTGACCTCAGCATGGGAACAGTCAGACATTCATATGCATAAGATGTTTGAATGTCAGGTGTTCATTGTCCAACTGAGTTGCTGTACAGAAGAAGAGCTGCTGGTGTGGTACTTGGAAGTTGGATGTGGCATATATTAGAGGACTTGGAAGTAAGCAGTGGGGAAATCGATAAGCTCTGTTCTACCCCAATCATGAATAGATACGTAATATTTATTTCATGTACTTAGGTATCTGTTAATGAAAACTTCTATAACTTTATTTAAAGAAAGCTTATAATTAAGGAGCAGACCATTGGCTGATATACTTTAGGTTCCTTATGTAGTGAAAACTGTTTGTGAAGTTAAGGTTTATGGTTGGATGTGAGTGAGCTTTGGGCAGAGAACAGAGTCACACAAGTATTTCTTCACCTGGTTCTTACAGGTTGCATTAAAAATGAGGTTCACAATGGAAAAATGTATTTCTAAAATGACTAAGTTATCTCCATTTATTTTACCCTACAAATGATAAAATAAAACGGTTATTCAAACCATTTATGTTTATTTCTATGAAGTTACTTTTCTTTAATCAATTCTTTATACTGAATATTTTTATTTTTTGTTTCTTATGTAGCTTGTCCTTCTTTGAAAAAATGCATTACATTAGAAAATCAAAAAATATATTTTGGTTGATATTTGTATATGATTCAAAAGCAGTTTCTTCAAATTGAAAAAACATTTAGAGGTGTCATTACTTTCTGTATTCATATTCGTACTGATTTTAGTTTGATTTTAGAGAAATCTTTTAGGTACTAAGACAGAATTTTTTTTTCCTACCCATGCACCAAAGTCCTATATAGAAACTAGAATATTGACAAAAACATGCTATGTAATCCTCCTATCTCATCTCCTTATCTTTTCCCACTTAAGGTAACAGGCATCCGTAATACTTTGTTGATTACACCTTTAACAGTTTTTATTGTGTGTATTTAAGGTGTACAACAAGATGTTTTGATATACATATACATAGTGAAATGATTACTATAGTCAAGTAAGGTAACATTGACATCATTCACATATTCATTTATAACTTTTTTGAAGTTATTATGCTTTTACATTTTTAGAAACACAAAGAGGTTAGGAAATGTCTTTATCCTCTAGGAACATGTGATTCTTTCAGAAACATTCAATGCAATGTAAAACAATACTTAGACTAGAGGAGATGTTCATCCTTGTTTTCTATTTAAACGCTGAAATTTAATGTTTGGCAAGCAGTGGCATAAATCAAATTTTATGGCACTCTAAAAGCAGTTCTACATCTTACATGAGCAACCTGCTGTTAAATAAGAACATTATGTCATTTACCAGCTAGAACTTGGGTAATAAGCCAATTCTAATAAAAGAATGCAGGGTTCATAGCATGTTACATCTGAACTTGTTTTCCCATTTGTGCTGTACGTAGCAAAATGATGCATTTTATTAGATAGAAGGTGGGTACTTCTTGTTTCCTGACTATTATGAGTAATCAAACCAGGAAACAATGACTGGTGCTTTACTAGAAGGTAGACACTTAGTAAAGATCAAAGTAACTTGGATATGGGAAATCTATTAATCATTATTTTGTTATGATTGTTAATAGAACTTTTCTATGTGTGTTATCTACTTGGCTGATGACCTAGACCACAATGGAAATTTGACCAACTTAATAAACATTTGCAAAGTTTTCAGTTTCTAAAAGCTCTTATTTTCAATTCACCTTTGGAGAACTACCTAGAATTTACATTGATGAATGGAAGAATTACCACTATGAAGTAAACTACTTTGGTTACTGAAGAAAATGACCTACTTAGGTTATTGAACCAAGAATCTACCAACAAACTGCACTGATCTCTTTAAAACGTTCTCACTTTCATTAGATTTCTAGTTGTTGAGAAGAAAAGTAAAGATGTCAGGTCTCACCACACATAATGTAAAATATGTTCACCTTTTGCTATGGTTTGAATGAGTCCTTTCCAAAATTCTTGTGTTGAAACTTGATGACCAATACAATAGTGTTAAGAAATGGTTCCTTTTAGAGGTGGTTGGGTCACGAGGGCTCCTCACTTGTTAATGGGATTAAGGTCTGTGATGGTTAATACTAAGTGTCAACTTGATTGGATTGAAGGATGCAAAGTTTTGATCCTGGGTATGACTGTGAGGGCGTTGCCAAAGGAGATTAAACATTTGAGTCAGTGGATTGGGAAAGGGAGACTCATCCTTAATCTAGGTAGGCACAGTCTAATCAGCTGCCAGCGCAGCCAGAATAAAAAGCAGGCAGAAGAACGTGAAAAGACTAGACTGGCTCAGCCTCCCAGCCTACATCTTCCTCCTCTGCAGGAGGCTTCCTTCCCTCGACCATTGGACTTTCACTTTGGGACTCAAACTGGCTTGCTCCTCAGTTCGCAGACTGCCTATTGTGGACCTTGTGGTCGTGTGAGCTAATATTCCTTAATAAACTCAAATATAAATATCTCCTATTAGTTCTGTCCCTCTTGAGAACCCTAATACAAGGTCCTTATGAAAGAGGCATTTGCAGCAACATGAACGTGCCTAAAGGACATTATGTTAAGTGAAATAAGACAGGCACAGAAAGACAAATATTGCATATTCTCACTCATGTGTGGGAGCTAAAATAGTAGATCTCATGGAGGTAGAGAGTAGAATGGTGGGTACCAAAATTTGGGAAGGGTAGGTGGGAGGAGGGGGATTAAGAGAAGTTGGTTAATGGGTTAAAAAATAAGGTTATATAGAAGAAACAATGGCCAACTCCACTGGCTCACACCTGTAATCCCAATACTTTGGGAGCCTAAGATGAGAAGATCATTTGAGCCCAGAATCGAGACAAGCCCAAGCAACATTGGGAAACCCTGTCCCTACAAAAAATAAAAAATTAGCCAGGCATGGTGGTGCACACTTGTAGTCCCAGCTATTTGGGAGGCTGAGACAAGAGGATCACTTGAGCCCCATACATCAAGGCTGCAGTGGGCCATGATGGTGCCACTGTACCTCTGCCTGGGTGATAGTCTCAAAAAAAGAAAAAAAAAAAGAAAGAAAGAAAAAGAAAGAAAGAGAGATAAGATATAATGAACAAGCTCTAGTGTTGATTAGCACAGTAGTGTGACTAAAGTTAACAATAATTATTTGTATACTTTGAAATAGCTAGAAAATAAGTTTTGGAATATTTCCAACATAAATAAATGATAAATATTTGAGGTGGTGGGTATCTCAATTACCGTTATTTGATCATTACACATTGTATGTAAGTATCAAAATGTCATATGTTCCCCATAAATATGTAAAATTTTGATGTATTAATGACAACAAAAAAGCTCCACATAATGTCCTGCCCTTTTCTCCCTTCTATCCCATCTGCCAGGTTCCTTCACACAGTGCTCCTTCCCTCTGTAGGATAAAACAGAATGATATTTTGGAAGGGAATACCAGCCCCTCCCAAGGTACCAAATCTGGTGGCATCCCAGCTTCTGGAACTGTGAGAAGATAACATTCGATTCTTTATCAATTACCCAGTCTGTGTTATTTTGTAATAGCAGCACAAATGGACTGAGGCATTTGCCTTTGTAAGAAAAATGATATGCCATGTTTGGGAACATTCAAATACATGCTATAGAAGAGCAATTTAACAAATGACCTTTAGCTATGTCAACCTGTTTTAATATATGCGTGCTTTCACCTTACATATAACAAGCTGAAATAAAATATTCAGTGTGACGCATTTATTGATAACTTCATTTTATTCATGGGGAAAAATTAAATTTTCAACGTAAAATTTTCCCTTTTGTAGAAAATAACTTTCAATAATTTTCAGCTTATTTTGTTACAAAAAGCAATTGAAAAGTAGGTATTAGTAAAGGGATTTTAGAATAATTCTCCCATCTTAATGGAAACAAGAATTAAAGTTTTGTCTTGGTTTTGTCTGGCTTATTTCACAATCTTTTATAAAACTCTCCTGAGTATCAACTACAACTATTCAGGTTTGTGACTGGTGTCACAGCAAATTCAGGAACACATTTATTCCTGCTGGGGGCAGAGGGGAGGGGTCCCAGGAAGGGAAGGAAAAAAAACCTATGACTCAGCACTGATCAGTTCTACTATTTGGAAAATTAATATCTCAGGGATTGTTTTGTTTTCCAATCTAAGAGCAATCTGCTTTCTAGTTCTTACCTCTTAGTTTACTAAAATCCCTTTCAATTCCAGTAAGCCTAGTACTGACTCATCACAGAGACAGCACGAGGCCATATTGCTTTGTGAAATTTTCATCTTGGCAATCATGTTTCCAGACTGGGCCTTTTTGCAATGCTAATTACACCATTACTGCTCTGTAGGCTAACATTTCTGTGGCAGAATCCCATAAAAGTTTGCCATATGTATATATCATATATGCTCATCAGCTAGTTGAGACACATGTCCACTCAGAGAGGGATACTGATGAGATTGTTATGCTCTCACTCCAGGTGATTATGAATAGTGGACACACAATTATTGGTAGGATGTTCATAGATAGATCATTTTGCATATGGTTGTGCTGATCCAAGGCATTGCATGCCTCTCACAGGCTTTAGAGATCTCTGTGTATCCCAAGTGGTACTTTGTGAGACGCCTACCTCACCTACACACTCCTCCTGACTTCCAGCCCCATATTTCTTTATATATTCATTAAAAAGCATATATTTCAGTTTTGATTCCAAATTTATTTTTAAAAAGCTATTACATGCTAGGTAATATTTTGAGATTTACTTCTCTGCTCGATTATATATTGCTATGATTTATTCACATAATTGCATATAGAGTTCATATTTTTAACTGCTGTAAGATATCCCATTGTATAAATATATCACAGTTTATGCATTGTCTTGTTGAAGAGCCTGGTAATATTTCCAGCTATTGATCCTATAGATTTCTTATATGTGTTTTCTGCAGATATGTAAGAGTAGCTCTTGGACACTCACACACACATACACATGCACACACACCTAGGAATGGAATGGAATTGCTATGTAATAAAGGTGTTTGAATGTCAAGTCTTACAAGATAATAACAAACTGTCTTCCAACAGTAATTTACACTTCTATCAGCAATGTGAAATAGATTTCATTGATCCCATTCTCTCAAACACTGGAGTTCTTGATTTTTGCCATTGAATGGTTGTAGATGGTATCTCATTCAGATCTTGATTGCATTTCCCACATCCCTAATGAAATCAAACATTTCTCATATTTATTGGTCTTATGTAATTACTCTTATGTAAAATACCTGTTCATGTCTTTTGCCTACTTTTCTTTTGAATTCTTTTCTTTTTGATTTCTAGAAGTTGTATGTTTTTGATACTTACCCTAATGTCACTCATGTATATTGCGATATATTCTCCCAGTTTATAGATTAGCATTCTGCTCTGTTAAAAAATGTTTTGCTATATACAGACATTTTAATTTTAATGTAAACAAAATTACAAATTGTCTTTATTATTAGGAGCATGGTCATTTTAAGAAATCTTCCCCCACTTAAAGATTAGAATTATAGTTTTCATGTTACGTCAGTTATATTAACTAATGTGTTAATTCACTAAGTGCAATGTTATACATGCAGGCTACAGAAAATGTATAATATACAGTTTTCAAAAACCAGCCTAGAGGGGAAATAAACTCATGAATAGATGATTATGTAGAACATAAGTGTTATTTTATTACAACATGTTGTGCACTCAGGGCAGAAGTATGCTTCCTTAAGGCAGGATACTGTAAAGTAGATAACTTACCTAGTTTTGTTTGTATCTATCCTAAAACTTTACTGAAACAGATAGGAACATATAGTCCAATTATTTATCTGTAAAAATATTTAAATACCACAAAATAATTTGCTAAGAATGGCTCATAAAAAACTGAATGTATAACAACTTTTATGTGCCTATTTCCTTGTGAGCTTGAAATTCCTCCTCCCTTCACCCCATTCTCCACTGAGTATGTCTTGGGATCCTTATTACTAGTCACACTGAATTCTTAGCTTTTGCCAATGCACTTGATCAAAGTGTAGGTTCTGAGTATGTAGTCTATATCCAACGATATCTATGCATGGCTTTGATAGTATCAAGTATGGTTTGCGAAAAAATAACAACATTGGAGGTTTCATACTTCTTGATTTCAGATTATACTACAAACCTGTTATAACCAAAACAGTATAGTATTGGCACAACAACAGACACACAGACTAATGGAAAAGAACAGAGAGCCCAGAAGTAAACCCATACATATATGGTCAACTGATCTTTGACAAGAGCATCAAGAATACACAATGGAAAAAAAATCTCTTAAATAAGTGGTGCTGGAAAAGCTGAATAACCACATGCAAAAGAATGAAATTGTACCCTTATTTTACAGAGTACACAAAAATCAATTCAGTATAGATTAAAGACTTAAACATAAGACCTGAAACTATAAAACCTCTGGAAGAAAACACAATGAAAAACTTCCTTGACGTTGGTCTTGGCAGCACATTTTTGAATATGCTGTGGAAAGCACAGGCAACAAAAGCAAAAACAAGCAAGTGGGATTACATCAAACTAAAACGTTTCTGCACAGTAAAGAAAACAATCAACAAAATGAAAAGGCAACCTTTGGTGTGGGGGAAAATATTTGTAAACCATCTATCTGATAAAGAATTAATATTTAGAATAAATAATTTATATAACTAGTAAAAAATAGATAACCCTTTAAAAAGTGAGCAAAATACCTGTATAGGCATTTTTCCAAAGAAGACATACAAATGGCCAACAGGTACCTGAAAAGAGACTCAAAATCACTAATCATCAGAAAAATGCAAATCAAAATCACAATGAGATATTACTTCACACTTGTTAGAATTGTTATTATGTGAAAAAAATATCATAAGCATTGACAAGGATAGAAAAGGGATCCTTGGTACATTTCCACCAACAATGGGAATGTTAAATTTATTATGCTAAATTTGTACAGCCATTATGGAGAACAGTGTGGGGATTCTTCCAAAAATTAAAAATAGAACTACCACATGACCCAGCAATGTTACTTCTGAGTATTTATCCAAAGGAATTGAAATCAGAATCTCAAAGAGATATCTGAACTCCCATGTTCATTGCAGGATTATTCACAACAGTCAAGAGTTGGATGCCAATAAAAAGATGAGTGGATAAATAAAAGTTTGCATATATATGCAATTAAGTATTATTCAGTCTTAAAAGGAAGAAAATCCTGACAACATTTGTGACAACATGGAAGAACTTGGAGGGCATTATGCTCAGTGAAATAAGCCAGACACCAAAAGACAAATGCTGTATGATCTCACTTACATGTGGAATCCAAAATAGTCAAACTTACAGAGCAGAGAGTAGAATGGTAGTTCTAACATAAGACTAAGGGAAAGGGGATTTGGGGAGATATTAGTCAAAGGGTACAAAGTTTCTGTTGTGTAGGATGCATCAGTTCTGGAGAGCAAATGCATAACATGGTGACCCTAGGTAACAAATTATATCGAATACTTGAAATCTGCAAAGAGGGAAGACCGTAAGTGTTCTTGTCTCACATGCGCACACACACATATGGTAATACATGAGGTTATGGATATGATAATTATCTTGATTGTTATGATTATTTCACAATTTATAAATATGTTAAATCATCAAGTTATATACTTTAAATATATACAATAAAAAGTGTTAATGTGTAATACTTTGAATTTTGCTAGGAAGCTTTCATAAAAATACTTTCTGTGCAACTGAGTGATGACAATGTAGTGTGTGAGAATTCGTTGTATGTGTTATGATTCAACATCAAGCATTAGTTATTAGATAGTTACTTAATGTCAACATCTGAAAATTATGGAAAGATGAAAACAAAAAAGCATGCCATGAAAACCGCAATTTGCCTTCTTTCTTAGTGAAATGATTGTTTTATTTTCTCTTCATGAAAAGGTTTGAGTTCTCTCTGGTGGCTTCTGCAGAATTGATATCATGTGTGATCTCTGAGAGAAGAGAACATGTTAAACCACCTATAGTGGGATGTTCCATGTTTTGCTTTAAGGTGGATTTGAAAATTGATACCCATGGCACAAAGAAATGCACATGATGATACAACTGTGGAGCATCATTAAAATTACCCCAGGCAGCAACAGCTGTAGCTGCTACAGCAAAGCTGGATATTCTTTGTGTTATATAGAGAGACAGGTATGCACAGAGTAAATGGAACAAGAAGAAGGGTTACCTAACCCCCATGAGGTGATCAGAGAATGCATCTTGGAAGAGGTGAATTTTAAAGGATCAGTAAGAGTTAGCTTGATGAGGTGGAGGACAGTACACATGGGGCAACTACCCTACATAAATCCTATTGAGCTTTAAAGATGGCTTATTTCCTTTTGTGGTTTGGAAGACACTGATATCATTCCCCAATTAAAATCTGTGGTATGGCAGTATGCAGATCCTGCCACCATTACCAACACCACTGGAAACCATGCTGGTGGTTAGCATATGTAAATATATCTCATATACATTCATTCAAAATGACATTCATATCAAAATAGATCATTGCACACAAGGGACTAAGGGCAAACTCTAGCCACAGATTGTGTGCCAAGAGGGTGGTTTTCCAAATGATTCCCCAAGGTCTCTTTCCTTACCAAGGGCAAAGTGTTCCCATGCATGGTTATGCCACATGTTTCCATTCGAGCAGATGGCAGAAAGGTTTGTCTGCAATGTGGAACTTGTTAAGGGGGAAGGCCTTCCTGATAGAGATCAAGAAGGCCACTTTAATTTACTTAGTGGTGGGATGGTTTGTAAGTCATTCATGCTTGTGAGGATAATGCCTTTATAATGACTTGTAAGTAGATTGAGAGCCTCCAGAATCAACTCATGGGAAAAGGTTGTTTATCTGCTGCTTAGGTTTCTGCTGAACACTGCAGAGAATATATTCACTTCTTTTCCACGCCATTTAATGACATTTCACATATATATCATTTTTGCTACTTTGATTATAAAAATATTATTTTGCCTGTCTGGGGAAGGGATCAAGGATCATAAAAAGGTTAGCTTTGAGAGATGACTTGATGGTCTGTGCACAATAACATCACAACTAACCACCACTGAAATGACAACAATCAGCACCACCCCAGGGGCAATGTTGTACAAGTGAGGACACTTTCGCTAGGTTTTGCTGTGGTAACAAACCACTCCCAAATGTCAATCATTTAAGACAAGAAAATTTTATTTTTCTCTCATACAATCTTCACTCTGCAAAACTTTCCAGAGTAGCTTTCCTCTATAAGTGGGTTCAGCATTCCAGGCCATTTGAGTCTTATGGCATCTCTATATTATCACATATTTCCATAATTTCCCAGGCAGGAAAACAGAGCACTGGATGGTTCTGTGCTGACAATTAAATGCTCAGTCCTGGACGTGGCACAAATCTGTTCTGTCCAAACCCCACTGGCCAGAACTAGTCATAGAACTCCACCCAACTGCAAGCTTGGCTGTGAAGTTTAATCCTATCATACACTGAAAAGAGGGAGAAACTGGATAAAGGCAAGTATCACAGTCCACTTTAATATGAATTATTTTAAATTTTCAAAGTAACTTTATCCAGCAAAGGTTATGTGTTCATATTAAAGATGAGATGCAATGTGGATTAGGTGCTGAGAGCGTAAGTTTTGAGTCAGTCTTGGATCCCTAATATATAATCTGTGGGGCTCAGGCAAGACATAATTCCTAAACTTGTTTTACTTTTTGTTAAATTGGGGTGAGGTTATACACCTTATAGAAATGGTATAAATGCATAATGCAATAGATAAATGCAATAGATAAAATGGGTAGCGTAATTTCTGGCATGTTAAGTGCTCTAAAACCTTTAGCTCATATTATTAAAAGGCAACTAATTATCAGATGTTAAGAAATATATGTCTAATGAGTGAGGGAATAATCATCTCACATATTTCAATTGAACAAATCAGCTCAGAAGACACAAATTTTTAAACTGGGTTCAAAATTCACATTTTTCTAATTTCAAGGCTCTCGTTTTCCCCATTGTATCACAGTGCCTCTTGTTTTGATATAGAATGAATTAGCAGGTTATTCCCAATTTTTATGAACAGTCCCTCTCCCTAACCCAGACTCTCCATTTCAGTCTGACTCTGCATGAAAAGGACTTTGGTTTAATCAAAATTGCTCAAACATTTAACAAGGAAGGCGGGCAACAACCTATATTGTGTCAGAAGACTTAGATTCTAGTCCTAACTTTACTTAATGCTTGTGCAACCTTAGGCAATTACTTAAGTTCTCACCTATAAAATATAGCATAGTGAAGTTTGTGTGTCATAAAAACATAATAGTAGAAGTTTCTGATCTGACCTCACAGGGATGTGGGGATCAAATAAATTGAGAGATTGAAAAATACCCAAAGGGCTGTATAACAGTAGATGTTGCTGCTATTATGATTTAGGGACAGAAAGGTGTTCTATCTAGCAAAGAACATAGCACAGAAAAACAGATTAGTGTAGGACACGTGGATCTGCTTTCGCGAGAAGGACATATAGTGAGAAGAGTTACTTGTCCAAAAGTCCAGAACCCTTTAGACATTTAACATAACCTGCCTGTCACCCAACCTGATTTGCTGCCTGCCCCTTAGCCAGCTACCCAGATTTATTCTTTTTTAAAATAGGTTAAATATATATATTATTAACATTAAACTATTCATTTTTAGACACAATTTTTTTTTCTATTTTTTTTTTTTTTATTATACTTTAAGTTCTAGGGTACATGTG
>NW_016813883.1:0-2020 GCF_001698545.2 Rhinopithecus bieti | reverse complement strand
GGCCATCTTGCTCCGCCCCTAGTCTGCATTTCTATGATGATTTTGACGTCAATTACTTTCTTGAATTCAGCCAACTCTTATTTTACATACATTTGTTTTTATGTCCACTTCTGCTATGAGCTTTGACTTTCTAATTTAAAGTATTTTTACTGGTTTGTGAAGTCTCACAATTTCCTTTTGCTTCATGCTTGACTTGGGAAGAAATTTTTGTCACCAAAATGTTTTGATTCTAATTTTCTGATTTTGTTCACACTACCTATGTATGAATATTGACAGCCACTTTCAGTTCATTTTTAAATAAAATATTTTCCTGTACTGCAAGAACAGTTGCATTGGGATGTAGAGGTGAATTAAGCTTTTTTGTTTCAAGAGTGCCCTTTACTATGGTGTAACAAAGTTGGGATTTTTGGCAGTGGTCATGGTGATGATGGTGGTGATTAATGGTCATGGTGTGTTTTCTGATTCTGATACTCTGTTTTTGTTGTTTCTGCAAGAATTTTAATTTCCCTTCTTGCATCCTTTCCTTCATCAAGTCTCTAAGGGGTGCTGCCTTTCCAACGTTTCACTTTTCCCCAAAAGTGGTAGCTTCCTGAGACTTCCTCCTATGATCTCAGAAAATGTTTTGATTAAATTTTTATTATGAGATTATTTTAGATCCATCTGCATTTGCAAGAAATGAACAGAAAGTTCATGTGTACCATTTACCCAGTTTTTCCCAACAGTAACATCTTGAAAAAATATAGAGGCTGGGTGCAGTGGCTCACGCCTTTAATCCCAGCAATTTGGGAGGCCGAAGTGGGTGGATCACTTCAGGTCAGGAGTTCGAGACCAGCCTGGCTAACATGGTGAAACCCCATCTCTACTAAAAATACAAAAAATTAGCCGGGCGTGGTGGCAAGTGCCTGTAATCCTAGTTACTCTGGAGGCTGAGGTGGGAGAATCGCTGGAACCCAGGAGGCGGAGGTTGCAGTGAGCTGAGATCGCACCACTGCTCTCCAGCCTGGGGGAAACAGAGTGAGACTCCATCTCAAAAAAAGAAAAAAAAAGTATAGAAAAATACCACAGTTAGAATACCGATATATATACAGTCAAGATACAAAACATTTCCATCACCACAATGATCATTCATGTTTTTCTTTTATATTCACCTCCATTTCCTTTCCATCTCTACTCCCTCTTTCATCCCTGCCAACCATTAATCTTTTTGCAGTCTTTATAATTTTGTCATGTCAAGAATGTTACATAGATGGAATCATACAGCATGTAACTTTTGGAGGTTGGCTTTTTCCACTCAGCATAATTCTCTGGCAATTCAGGCAGGTTGCTGTGTATAGCAATAGTTTGTTTCTTTTTAATTGTATGCATGTTACAACAGTTTACAAATTCACTCATTGATGGGTATCTGGGTTGTTTCCGATTTTTGACTGTCATAAATATAGGTACTATGAATATTTGTGTATGTGTCTTTGTGTGGATATAAGTTTTTATTTCTTAGGAATAAAAGCTCAGGAGTATGACTGCTGGTTATATGGCAAGCATATGTTTTGTTTTGTTTTGAGGAAACTGTCAATCTGTTTCCTAGAGAAGGCTATACATACCCACCAGCAATGTAAGAAAGATTCCATTTTCCCACATTCTCGACAGCATTAGGTATTGTCATTTTTAAATTGTTGCTGTTCTGATATGTGTATAGTGGTATCTCATTGTAATTTTAATGTGCATTACACTAATGATGTTAAATATTTTTTCATGTATAATATTAGCTGTAGGTGCTTTGTACATGCTCTTTATCAAGTTTAGGAAATTACCCTCTATTCCTATTTTCTGAGAGTTTTATAATGAATGTTAAAAGTTGACAAATGCTTTTAATGCATTCATATGATAATTTTCTTCGTTAGCCTGTTAATATAGTGGATTACATTGATTAATTTTCAAATATTGAACTGGCCTTATAGCCCTGGCCTGGAGTAAACTCCACTTTGTCATGGCATATAATTTGTAAAATACATTACTGAATTAT
>NW_016813882.1:0-1279 GCF_001698545.2 Rhinopithecus bieti | reverse complement strand
TAGCTGGTCATAGTGGCGGGCACCTGTAGTCCCCGCCCCTCGGGAGGCTGAGGCAGGAGGATGGCGCGAACCCAGGAGGCGGAGCTTGCAGTGAGGCGAGATTGTGCCACTGCACTCCAGACCGGGTGACAGAGCAAGACTCCGTCTCAAAAAAAAAAAAAAAGTCAATGAATAAAAGTTAACTCAAAATTATTATTTGCTTGGACAGTCAAAGTGCCCTTATAAGATACAAACATAAGAAAGAATCCAAAATGAAACAAGACTGCCTTTAAACTCAATGATAAGATCATAACATGGCAATAAAATGTCTCCCTCTGGCCTGGGAATTCCACTTTGTGGCACAAGGTTGTGTGGTCGCAAATCACCCCTACCCCACATAGACGTTTTCACATCTGAAACAGAGTGATGATGTCACTTATCTATATCATCTTACTGCCTGTGAGTGTGGACTTTAAATTCTGAACCCAAATGAGGGGGAGAAAACCAAGTTGACTTTCATGATTGACCTACCAGGGATGTCCAAGGAATCTGTGCATTTCAAGGAACAAAGTTCATCAGCTTCTCTCCCAGGGGATTTGGTTACAATACCCAGAGGGTTTGGCAGCATCATGAGTAATGGGTGGGGAGTGCCAAGCAGGTGGCCAGGACCCAGCGGCCTGGTGACCAGGACAGACCCCCCCACTGTCCATCACCTTTCCTGGCCCTGTCCTCAGCTAAACTTCCCAAAGGCCTTCTTCTGCCCGATCACACAGAGTACACCCAAACTCACTCAGGCCTCTGGCAGCTGAAAACCACTGCTTTGCCCTTTGCTATGACATAAGGTTAGTGTAAACAGGAAATATTCTATTGATGCTACAAATGGAAAGCCAATGCCTTTACCATAAATAGAAAAACAACCCTAAGAAACAAGCAAAACAAAAACAAAACAGGGGCTGGGTGCGGTGGCTCATGCCTGTAATCTCAGCACCTTGGGAGGCCAAAGTGGGCAGATCACAAGGTCAGGAGTTCAAGACCAGCCTGGCCAATATGGTGAAACCCTGACTCTACTAAAAATACAAAAATTAGCCAGGTGTGGTGGCAGGCGCCTGTAGTCCCAGAAACTCGGGAGGCTGAGGCAGGAGAATAGTTTGAACCCACGAGGCAGAGGTTGCAGTGAGCTGACATCGTACTACTGCCCTCCAGCCTAGGCGACAGAGCAAGACTACGTCTCAAAAAACAACAAACAAACAAAAAACAGGGATAACAAAACTATGGAATTCAATTCTATTTGTATGTTGCT
>NW_016813881.1:0-1278 GCF_001698545.2 Rhinopithecus bieti | reverse complement strand
GACTAAGGGCAGAATGGAATGGCACTGAGGAATTAAGAAACTAAAAGATGGGCATTTTCCCATTGAGCTAGCAAAGGACAAGCTCTATAATTAAAGATCATTTGAAAATCTCAACGTACAGTATAACATCAATGACTATTTGGAAGATAGGCAAGCAAACTCTTGTCAATGTGGATGCTAGTAAGATAGGGGTGGAGACCAGTAAAGAATTGGAAATATGATTTTGTTGAGTAAATATTTTAAAACTCTTTTCTTCCTCTAAATGTTTTAAAAGTTTTGAAGAGGCAGAGAGAGAGAGAGAGATCATAAATTTTGCATATTTTCAAACCAAAAAGAGAGAATGTACTTTTGAGCTTTAATCATCTCTTAAATATGCACTCGGGGTAAAGCCTCAGTGTATGTGAGGGCCCAACGAAGAAATCAGAAAACATTTTAGACAGAGTCCTTGAAATAGAGGATATTTAAGAGGAGCTGAGAAGCCAAAGAGAGGAAAGGGGGATAACCTAGAGATTAGCAACAGCAGGAGCTCACTACTGCCCCTAGAACTGAAAAAACAAAGAGAGAAGGTGGTGTTACCAGAGCCCTTAGGCCAGAGTCACCCAGAAGAAGCTAGAACCACAGCAGGTCTGTCTTGTGGGAGCTGGAGCCACAGAGGAAAGGCAGCCCCTGCTGAAGGTGCTGCCCCAGGCTGGAGGATGAGGGAGCAGTAAGAAATACCCTTGCCTCTTCCTACCTCCCACCCTCCAATCTCTTAACTGCATCTCCCTTTCACTGAACGTAGCCAGAAGCGAGTTGTCTCTGAAAAGCCTGAGAAATACAACCTAAAGGGGTTAGCATCCCTGTGCTACAAAGGAAGGTACGGGAAAGGCAAGGAATGAATCTGAGGGCATATAGACCAAGGACTGACACACTTATTTTCCTTTTCTATCAAGTAGGGACAATAGCATCTACCTCCCCAAGTTAATGAGACAATTTAATTAAAGTATATATCAAAAGTGCCTAACACAGAGCCTGGCCTAAAGCAACACTGAATACATTTTAACTTTTTCTTAATTTTAAGTGTTTGAGGAATTCATTTTTCCCCAAAATGCTTGGGTACACCCAGAACTAAATATCGTTTGTATTTTAAGAGCCCTTTTTTCTAAGACACAATTAGGTAATGTCAAACATTTTTGTCATATTTTCATACACATTTTATAGAGTTTCATGTGTACTAATTATTAACACACCTCTTAAAATACATAAAATTATTTCTTTCTAAATGGTCATTTCAGTCTT
>NW_016813880.1:0-2017 GCF_001698545.2 Rhinopithecus bieti | reverse complement strand
CCAACGCTTCTTAATGGCTTCCAAATGATTAAAAATAACACATACGAATTTATTTTATGAGGCCAGCATTAGCTTGATACGAAAGAGAGACAATAATTCTACAAAACCGGTAGGGCAATATCTCCAGTGAACATAAATATAAAAAGTCCTCAAGAAGATACCAGCAAACTAAATTTAGTAGCAGATTTAAAGGATTATACACCATTATGAAGTGGAATTTATTCCTAGAATGCAATGATGGTTTGAGAAATGCAGATCAATACATATTATAAACCACATTAAAATTTAATAATAAAATCGTGTGATCACTTCAATAAATGCAGAAAAGCATTTCACATTATTCAACACCCTTTTCATAATAAAGACTCTCAACATATTAAATATAGAAAGTACCTCAACATAATAAAGGCCAGATATGACAATCCAACAGCAAACATCATACTCAAGAATGAAAAGCTGAAAGCTTTTTTTCTAATATGAAGAACAAATTAAAGATATCTATTCTTGCCATTTGTATTCAACATAGCACAGGAAGACCTAGCCAGAAAATTAGGAAAGAAAAAAAAAAGACATCCAAATTGAAAAGGAAGACGATAACATTGTCTCTGTTTGCAGATTACATGATCTGATGTATAAAAAACCCAAAAGACATAATGAAAATACTGTTACAATTATAAATTCAGTAAAGTTGTAAGACGCAAAACCAATAATAAAATCAGTAACATTTCTATACACTAACGATGAATTATCTGAAAAAGAAATTGAGAAAACTATTCCATTTACAGGAGCATCAAAAAGAATAAAATACTTAGAATTAAATTTAACCAATGATGTGAAAGATTGTGCACTAAAAACCATAAAAATTGATGAAAGCAATCAAAGACACATATAAATGGAAAGACATCCCATGTTCACGAATGAAAAAAAAATTGTTAAAATACGCAACCTGTATACCACTCAGACAAATCTACAGATTCAACGCAACCTCTATCAAATTTCCAATGGCATTTTTCTTTATGTTCTGGGATACATGTGCAGCATGTGCAGGTTACATAGGTAAACGTGTGCCGTGATGATTTGCTGCACGTATCAACCCATCACCTAGGTATTAAGCCCCACATGCATTAGCTATGTATCCTGATGCTCTCCCTCCCCCTGTCTCCTTGACAGGCCCCAGTGTGTGTTGTTACCCTCCCTGTGTTTATGTGTTCTTATTGCTCTGCCCCTACTTATGAGTGAGAACATACAGTGTTTGGTTTTCTGTTCCTGTGTTTCTTTGCCGAGGATGATGGCTTCCAGCTTCATACATGTCCCTGCAAAGGACATGATCTCATTCCTTTTTATGGCTCCACAGTATTCCATGGTATATGTGTTCCACATTTTCTTTACCCAGTCTATCATTATGGGCATTTGGGTTGATTCCATGTCTTTGCTAATGTGACTAGTGCTGCAATGAAATACATGTTCATGTATCTTTATAATAGAATAATTTTCATTCCTGTGGGTATATACCCAGTAATGGGGTTGCTGGATCAAATGGTATTTCTTGCTCTAGATCCTTAAGGAATTGCCACACTGTCTTTCACAATGGTTGAACTAATTTACATTCCCATCAACAGTGTAAAAACATTTCTATTTCTCCACAGCCTTGCCAGCATCTGTTGTTTCTTGACTTTTTAATAATCACCACTCTGACTGGTGTGAGGTAGTATCTCACTGTGGTTTTGATTTGCATTTCTCTAATGATCAATGATGTTGAGCTTTTTAAAATATGTTTGTGACCACATAAATGTATTCTTTTGAGAAGTGTGTACATGTCCTTTTCCTGCTATTTGATGGGGTTGTTTTTACTTGTAAATTTCTTTTTTTATTATTATTATACTTTAAGCTCTAGGGTACATGGGCACAATGTGCAGGTCTGTTACCTATGTATACTTGTGCCATGTTGGTTTGCTGCACCCATCAACTCATCAGCACCGAACACTCATCATTTACATCAGATATAACTCCCAATGCC
>NW_016813879.1:0-2223 GCF_001698545.2 Rhinopithecus bieti | reverse complement strand
TTGAGATGGAGTCTGGCTCTGTCACCCAGGCTGGAGTGCAGTGGCTCCATCTCGGCTTACTGCAACCTCTGCCTCCTGAGCCTCCCGAGCAGCTGGATTACAGGCACCCGCCACCATGCCCGGCTAATTTTTGTATTTTTAGTAGAGATGGGGTTTCACCATGTTGGCCAAGCTGGTCTTGAACTCCTGACCTCAGGTGATCCACCCACCTTGGTCTCCCAAAGTGCTAGGATTACAGGCACGAACCACCGTGCCCAGCCCTTTATAGTTTATTGTTACATTTATAGTCTGTTATTCTTAAGAGTTAAAAGGAAATACTGCCATAATCAGAAGCTTTATTTACTTGTGTTAACTGCCCTGTAAAGCTGTTACAATGTTTTTGTAATAGTATTAAAGGTGGTTACAGAATTTTGACTTGAGTAAAATTAAACAATGAAAACTGTTCTGTTGTTGTTCTCAGTCTGTTTACTGTAGCTATAAATTTAGCATTTATGTCAGGAATTAAGCATGTTCCTGGCACAGAACTTAGTAATATGATGCTGGTCCCCAAAATACTTACTTAGATAACCTTTTAGATAACCAAAGAGCATTTTCACTTTGTGCTTGCTTTTGTTTGGTTTGTATAATGCCTGCTTATATAAAATAATATAGACGAAACCTTCTCTTTCAGACTAGATTTAAACCAGTCAAAATGACAGCCTATGAAGATGATGACAGTACTGACTTGCTGTCTTGGTTTGGTAGGGTTGCCATAACAAAGTATCACAAACTGGGTGGCTTAAACAACAGAAATAGTTTGTCTCATAGTTCTGGAGGCTAGAAGTTCAAGATCAAGGTGTTGACAGGGTTTGTTTCTTCTGAGGGCTGCGAGAAAGAATTTGTTTCATGTCTCTCCCTTAGCTCCTTGTGCTTTGTTGACCATCTTTCCCATTTCTTGGCTTGCAAATGCGTTACCTTCTGCCTCCATCTTGACACGGCATTCTCCCTAGTGTGCATGTTTGTCCCCAAATTTCCCCTTTTAATAAAAACAGCAGGCCGGGGGCGGTGGCTCACACCTGTAATCCCAACACTTTGGGAGGCCGTGGCAGGTGGATCACCTGAGGCTGGGAGTTTGAGACCAGCCTGACCAACATGGCGAAACCCTGTCTCTGCTAAAGATACAAAAATTAGCTGGGTGTGGCAGCACATGCCTGTAATCCCAGCTACTCGGGAGGCTGGGGCACAAGAATCGCTTGAACCCGTGAGAAAGAGGTAGTGGTGAGCTGAGATAGCGCCACTGCACTTCAGCCTGGGCGACAGAGTGAGACTCCATCCCAAAAATAAATAAATAAATAATAAATAAATAAAATTAATAAAAACACCATTTGTATTAGATTAGGGGTCCATCCTATTCTAGCATGACCTTACCTTAATTATATCGATAACTATTTCCAAACAAGGCCACATTCTGAAGTACTGGGGCTAGAACTTCAACATAGGAATTTGAGGGGACACAATTCAACCATAACACTTACAATCAAAGTTATGTTTTATATTAGTGGTTCTTCCATTTCCTTAACAAATATTTACTCCCTGTGTGCTAAGCACTATGCTGGAAACTGGAAATACAATAATAAATTAGATACGGTCCTTATTCTCAAGAAACTTCAGTTCATGGATTTATGCCTCTTCCTTTACAGTCTTTTCACTTCCAAGGAAATGAAATAAAAGGGGCTACCAATGTTTAAGGACCATATGCAGAATACCTAAAACAATAATAATGGCCAATATTTGTTGAATACTTGCAAATATCATCATGTACATTATCTCATTTAATCTTTAAAACAACACTTCAGGCCGGGCGCGGTGGCTGACACCTGTAATCCCAGCACTTTGGGAGGTTGAGGTGGGCAGATCACCTGAGGTCAAGAGTTCGAGACCAGCCTGGCCAACATGGTGAAACCCTGTCTCTACTAAAATACAAAATTAGCTGGGTGTAGTGGCGCATGCCTGTAGTCTCAGCTACTCAAGAAGCTGAGGCAGGAGAATCTTTTGAACTCCAGAGGCGGAGGGTGCAGTGAGCTGAGATTGTGCGACTGCACTCCAGCCTGGGCAACAGAGCAAGACTCCATCTCAAAAAAAGCAAAATGACAACAACAAAAAAAACACTTTAAAGTAGAAACTATTATTATCACCCCATTTACAAATGAAGAAATTGAGGCTCTGGGAAGCCTAGCAAGTGGC
>NW_016813878.1:0-1277 GCF_001698545.2 Rhinopithecus bieti | reverse complement strand
TGAAAGAAATCATGTATTACACAAACAACTGAAAACATCTCCTGCTCATGGATTGGAAGAATCAATATTGCCAAAATGGCCTTATTTCCTAAAACAATCTACAGATTCTAATCTATTCTTATCAATATGTCAACATCATTTTGCAGAGAATTAGAAAAATTATAAAATTCACAGGAAAACAAGACAATAGCCAAACTAAAGCTAAGACGAGTTGATGGGTGCAGCACACCAACATGGCACAAATATACATATGTAACAAACCTGCACGTTATGCACATGTACCCTAGAACTTAAAGTATAATAAAAAAAATGAAAAAAAAAAAAAGGAAAAAGAACTAAGCCAGAGGCATCAAATTACCTGACTTCAAACAACACTTTAAGGCCACAGTAACCAAATCAACACTATCCTGTTAGAAAAACACACACAGACTAATGGAACAGGAAAGAGAACTCAGAAATGAAGTTGAAAACCTACACCCATTTGATCTTCAGCAAAGTCAGAAAAAATAAGCAATGTGGAACAGACATTCTATTCAATAAATAATTCTGGGATAGCTGCCAAGCCACATGCAGAAAAATAAAATAGGACCCTTTACCTTTTACCATATGCAAAAGTTAACTCTAGATGAATTAAATATTTACCTGTAAGATCTCAAACTATAGAAATTCTAGAAACAAATTTAGAAAATAACATTCCGAACACTGCTCTTTGGAAAGAATTTATGACGAAGTCCTCAAAAGCAATTGTTACAAAACTAAAAGTTGACAAGTGTGACCTAAGTAAATATAAGAGCTTCTGCACAGGAAAATAAAATATTACCAGAGTAAACCGACAACCCTCAGAATGAGAGGAAGTTTTTGCACACTGCATTCATCAAAGATCTACTATCCAGAATCCATAAGAAACTTAAATAAATCAACAAAGAAATAGCTATCAACTCCATTAAAAAGTGGGCAAAAGACATGAGCAAACACTTCTCAAAAGAAGACATACAAGTGGCCAACAAATATATAAAAAGATACTCAGTATCACTAATTGTCAGATAAGTATGAATCAAAACCACAATGAGATACTATGTTGTGCCAGTAAGAATGGCCATTATTAATAAGTTAAACATAACAGAGGCTGGTGAGGTTGAGGAGAAAAGGGAATACTTATGCACAATTGCTAGAAATGTAAATTAGTTCAGCCACTGTGGAAAGCTGTTTTGAAAATTCTCAAAGAAGTTAAAACAGAACTACCACTTGAACCAGTAATCCCATATAGCATACTGTGT
>NW_016813877.1:0-2018 GCF_001698545.2 Rhinopithecus bieti | reverse complement strand
TGGAGTCTCATTCTGTCACCCAGGCTGGAGTGCAGTGGCACCATCTCAGCTTACTGCAACCTCCGCCTCCCAGGTTCAAGTGATTCTTCTCCCTCAGCCTCCCAAGTAGCTGGGATTACTGGTGCGCGCCACCATGCCCGGCTAATTTTTGTATTTTTAGTAGAGATGGGGTTTTGCCATGTTGGCCAGGCTGGTCTCAAACTCCTGACCTCAAGTGATCTGCCCACCTTTGCCTCCCAAAATGCTGGGATTACAGGCATGAGCCACCACGCCTGGCCTACTGTCTTGATTTATGAATTTTAGGCACTATCTATTGAGTTTCTCCAGTAATAGATAAGGATTTTGCTGTCTTACTCCCTTGCCTTCCAACCCCAAAGTCTCCCAATTTTTTATTATCATATTTTTTGGTTAATCAATATTAATTGCTTGACATTATACAGCCACATAAATATTGGTTTTCTGTCTTTTTTTTTTTTTTGCTATTTTTTCTTTCTTTTCTTTTTTTTTTATTTTGTTGCCCCAGGTACATTATACATAGATTGTTTCCTTTTTTACAACTTAGTTTTCCCCAATGTCAATAACTGCCTTGCATTTTCTTACTTGCTTAGTTTTGAACACTTATTCAAATCCTCTGTGTTAGTTCCCTATGGCTGCTATAACTAGGCCAGAAGTTCAAAGTGGGTCTGACTGAGCTAAAATCAAGGTGCTGACAGGGCTGCATTCCTTCTGGAAGCTCTAGAGGAGAATTCATTCCTTGCTTTTTCCAGCTTCGAGAGGCTTCCACATTCCTTGGCTGGTGGCCGCCTTCCATCTTCAAAGCCGGCCATGGCCAGTCGAGTCTTCCTCATGCTGCGTCATGACTCCCACACTCTCTTCTTCCCTGTTCCATATTGAAGGGTCCTTGTGATTACATTGAGTCTACCCGCGCAACGCATGATAAATTTCCCATCCCGAGAGCAGCTAATTGGCAACCTTAATTTCAATTGCAACCTTAGTTTTTTTCATATAACAATATATTCATAGGCTCCACAGATTAGGGTGTGAACATGTTTGGGGGGCCCATTATTCCGCCCAACATCTAGATCCTCCATTAAATCTGCCGAAGCTTATCAATAGCGTGTTTCAAACACTCAGTTAAATCAGACTTCCCTCCTAGAGTCTCCATTCAGTTCCAGCTGAACTGACCTGCCAGACAGTGCCATCCAGGGATTTCTCTCTCACTGCTTTCGTGTATGGGATCCCTCGTTTTGTGAGTCTCATGTTTCTGCTGTCTTAACATACTCCTTTTTTTTTTTTTTTTTTTTTTCCCTGTGGCGGGAGCACATCCTTCTGACATTCTGTAAAAAGAGGCCATGGGAGGTATGTATTTGGAGTCCTTACATGTCTGAAAATGTCATTATTCCACGTTTATATTTGATTGATGGTTTGGTTGAGTATAGACTTCTAGGTTGAAGAGCCCACTTTGGTGGTTTCCTGCTAAGCCTGTTACCCTCCCGGGCTGCTGTTTGAACCCCAACAGTACCTTGAGATGCCGAGCCCTTTGATGCTTCCTCTCCTGTTCTCCTTGTCCTTGTTGGAGGATTTCCCTTTAATTAATTAATTAATTAATTATTATTAGTTTTGGAGACGGAGTCTTGCTCTGTCGCCAGGCTGGAGTGCAGTGGCGCAATCTTGGCTTGCTGCAACCTCCACCTCCCAGGTTCAAGAGATTCTACCGCCTCAGCCTCCCCAGTAGCTGGAATTACAGGTGCCCACCACCACGCCTGGCTAACTTGTGTAGTTTTTTTTTTTTTAGTAGAGATGGGGTTTCACCATGTTATCCAGGCTGGTCTCAAACTCCTGACCTCAAGTGATCTGCCCACCTCAGCCTCTGAAAAGTGCTGGGATTACAAGTGTGAACCACCGTGCCTGGCCTCCCTTTTATTTCTTTACTATCACTTTACCAGGATTTGAGAGGAAGAGATGATAAACACAAGTGGTCAATGTGCTAGTATTGAGCAGAAGTGTGTATTTTTTAA
>NW_016813876.1:67726-68956 GCF_001698545.2 Rhinopithecus bieti | reverse complement strand
GAGTGAATGGGTGAGTGGGTGAGTGAGTGAATGGGTGAGTGGGTGAGTGAGTGCATGGGTGAGTGGGTTAGTGAGTGAAGGGGTGAGTGGGTAAATGGATGAATGGGTGAGTGAGTGGGTGGCTGAATGGGTGAACGGGTGAGTGAGTGGGTGAATGGGTGGGTGAGTGGGTGAGTGGTGAATGTGTGAATGAGTGAATGGGGGAGTGGGGACGTGGGGAATGGAGCTGGACAGACAGGCTGGGTCCCAGCCCCCGGTGCCCATCACAGCCTAGAAAGGTTGGTCCTGACTGTGGAGCCCCCCCAGTGCCCTCCCAGCCCTCCTGGAGGCAGTTGTGAGGCTCAGTGGCCGGAGCCCCGCTGGACCAAGAGGTGACAGATGCTACCGAGTAGTAGGTGTCCGGCTTCACGGCAGCGTGGCACCGGCTGAAGGGGCCGTTGGCATCGGTCAGCTGCGAGCACCAGTGCTGGGCATACTTCTCTGTGGACAGAGGAGGGTTAGGGTTAGGATTAGGATCAGGCAGCACACTCATCCCACCCAGCCTGGCCCCTGGTGTGGGGTTTGGGGCGCCAGCTTCCCTGGGCAGTCTGACGTTGGGCCCTTCATCCTGCTACACACTCAACCCAGGTGGTGTGGCGCCCTCCCCGAGGGAAAGCTCCCCCAAGTGCAGGGGACAACGCCCAGAGCCGAGGCTTCTCTCGTTTCCTGCATGTCCCACCCAGCCCCTCACAGCCTCTCACAGTGCCGCCTTCCAGGGATGCTAGTGACCACCACTCTGGACAGACAAACAGGCCCCTCTGGCCCCTCCACTGGGCTCACTGGACCCAGGCTTCCCAAGCTGCAGGAAGCAGGCCAGAACCAGCGAGATAGGATGCCACCTCCCCACGGCTGGCGCCCGAGCTCCGAAGGCGGAGTGAATGACTGAGTGAGTGAGTGAGCCAGTAAGTGAGCGGGTGAGTGAGTGGATGAGTGAGTAGGTGAGTGGGTGAATGGGTGAGTGAGTGAATGGTTGAGTGGGTGAATGGGTGAGTAGGTGAGTGAGTGGGTGACTGGGTGAATGGGTGAATGGGTGAGTGAATGAGTGAATGGTTGAGTGGGTGAGTAGATGAATGAGTGGGTGAGTGAGTGAGTAGGTGAGTGGGTGAGTGGGTGAATGAGTGAGTGGGTGAGTGAGTGGGTGAATGGGTGAGTGAGTGAATGGTTGAGTGGGTGAATGGGTGAGTGGGTGAA
>NW_016813876.1:44294-66322 GCF_001698545.2 Rhinopithecus bieti | reverse complement strand
GTGGGTGAATGGGTGAGTGGGTGAATGGGTGGGTGAATGGGTGAGTGGGTGAATGAGTGAGTGGGTGAGTGAGTGGGTGAATGAGTGAGTGGGTGAGTGAGTGGGTGAATGGGTGAGTGGGTGAATGGGTGAATGGGTGGGTGAGTAGGTGAATCCATTCCCCATGTCCCCACCACCCCACCCCGTGTCGGCGGTCGGGGCCGATGTCGACCAACAGAGACTTGCACCCTTTCTTTGACCCTGAAGCAGGTGCCCCACATTCCTGAAGCTCCCTATAAGCTGGGCGAGGCGCCCACCATGAGCCTGTCCTTGGGCCCGTTCGTGAGCCACCCCACCTGGCTCACAGGCACACGTAGGGCCGGCCTCCACACTGCCTGCAGTGCCAAACGGAAGCGGGTGAACCACGGCCAGGCGGCCAGCACAAAGGCGAGCTGAACAGACACACGTACCATTCTCCACGCTCAGGGAGCAGGGGTCTTCGAAGCTGTTCCTGATGTTGGGACAGGCGGCCTGGGTCTTGAAGGTGTTGAAGAAGGCCGCGGCTGTGGCCTCCACCACCCCACTGAGGGTCCGGAAGTCATCGGCCTGGATGCTGTTGAAGTTCCCACAGAGACCTGGGGACGGGTTAGGCAGGTTGAGGACCTTGTGCCTCGGCCAGAGTGGGTGGGCTCCAGGCCCCGAAGGCGGCCCTCTTACCGCAGGTCTGCCCGCGGAGCTTGGGCGCCAGCCGCACGAACAGCTGCATGGTGGGCACCAGCTGCAGGTCCAGCTGCAGGCCCAGGCTGGTCTGGGCGATGATGAAGAAGGTCGAAGGTCTGAAGATGGTGACGTTGGCTGGGGACACAAAGGACAAGGGTTTTGCTGGGGGTGTGGGGCGGGCCCCCAGGCAGCCCCGGGGTGGGGAGGAGGCCGCCGCCCTCACCTGCAGAGATGGGCAGCTGGGTGTAGATCTGGTTCAGGAACACTTCCCCGCTGGCCTTGATCACCACCACCTGAGGGCGGCCAGACAGACGTGTGAGCGCGGGGCAGGCTCGCCGCACCTCAGCCCCGCGGAGGCTGTGAAATGTGCCTGCAGGTGCCTGGGAGGCCTTTGCCTGTGGCTGTGGGTCCTACAAGGTGGTTTTGTGCTCACCCCGATTTTCTGAGTTTTCTGTGAGGACCATGCTTTTATTTTCAGTAAAACCAAAGTTATTCACTAAACGTAAATTGACTTCAGCGGAGAAGGCAAGCTGGCCGCAGATGTACCCAGTCCCTCCTTCCCGGGGCCTCTCGGGTCGGGTATGGCGGCCCGGGTGGCCCAGCCCTGAGCTGCTCCCTTTAGGGACAGTCACGTGGACCCGTAAGTAATGGATGCAGCCAGTGTTGCCGGAGGATCCCCGCCTCTCGCTGTTCACGCCGAGAATGAAGGGCTTGGGCAGAGGTGACTTGTAGAAGAGACAGGCCCCTTCCCCCCTTCCCAGGGTTTGCCCTGCCAGGCTCCACTCACCGTCTGCGCCCCGTCCAGGCTCAGTGTCACACTCTTCAGGCAGGTCTCGCTGTCCGTCAGCCCACACCTGCGCAGCTCAGCCAGTACAGTGAAGGCACTGCTGTCACAGGGCTGCAGAACCGGACACACCGGGGTCCTCACGCTCCACCCAACGCCCAGCCCGCCTGGCCCTGCCCCTCCCCCCGGCTGTGCTCCTCTCCCTCACTAGAAACCCCCACTCCAACATCCCAGCCCCCGAGAGGGAGGTGTGCTAGGAGGCCGCCAGGTGTGGACACCGAGGCACACAGAGAAATCCGTGTGCGCCCTGGGGAGGCCACACTCTGCGACGCCAACTACAGGACCCTCCGGGAAGGACAGCTCTCAGAAGGCACAAATGCCAGTGGATGGCAGGGGCTGGGTGAGGGAGGGGTGAGGAGGCCGAGCTCCAAGGGGTTTGAGGGCAGTGGAGCCGACTGCGTGAAACTGCCTGGCAGGAACAGGACACTGCACGTCTGTCCGAAGCTGTGGAATTTCACCACCACGAGGGGCCCCGATGTCAACCGTGACCTGGGAGGTGAGGGTGCCAGTGCAGGCTCTACCCCAAGGCAGGGTCTCATCTTGGGGAGACTGTGTACTGGGTGCTGGGTATCACCTGGGGAAACTTTGTGTTGGAACGGGAGTACTTTGGGCTCAATTTCTTTGTAGACCTGAAACCATTCTCAACAGTAAAGTCTTAAATAAATAGCCCAAGGTGCGGAGGGCCCAATGCTGGGTGGGGCTGGAGGCTCTGGGCTGCAGCCTTCGTGCCCCTGTGGGGACCAGTGCTGGGGAGCTGGGGTGCTTCCTTGAGGTCTCACCATCAGGGACCCCCAAGGGTCACCCCAGGGGCAGCAGTGACATGCAGCCAAGCTGCGGGAGCCTGTGGGAGGCTGGCCGTGGGCCCCCTCTGTCCAGCGAGCACCCCAGGCAGCCAGTGCCTACCTTGGTCAACACATAGCTGCAGTCCCCGTGCACCGTGTAGTGCCTCTCGTCAAACGTCGAGAAGTGGGCACTCCCAAGCACGGAGCAGGTACCAGGGCATGGAACCTCCTGGCAGCTCCACCGGCCTCCAGAGCAGGTGCTGAGAGCAAGAGATGGTGCCATGTGGTCCCAGGCCCCAGGAGACCAGCCTCCAGCCTCCATGTCGGGGGGTTGGACCGGTCTCACCCAGGCCGCCTACATTCACAGCCCAGATGAGGACGCCTGCCGGCCTGGGTCACAGCCCCCAGCGGGTCCGTCCCATAGCACATCCTGGGGCTGGAGGGGGCTGGGACCTACCAGTTGGTGCAGTCTGTGGAGTAGGTGGCCCCCGAGGCATAGGCGGCCCCGTTGTAGACGCAGGCACACTGTGACGCAGGGACACAGCCGGTCTGGCCAACGTCATCGAGCACCGTCCCTGCATGGGTCAGGCAGGCCTATGATGGGCTCCTGCTGTCTCCACGCGGTGGGTGTTGCAGGGGAACAACATGGCTGCCCCACAGCAAGCTAAGGCCTCAGCCAGCCTCAGGGGTCCGGGATAGGGGCCTCAGCCAGCCTCAGGGGACATGGACAGGGGCCTCAGCCAGCCTCAGGGGCCCGGGACAGGGGCTTCAGCCAGCCTCAGGGACCCGGGACAGGGGCCTCAGCCAGCCTCAGGGGCCCGGGACACTAGGACTGGGATCCTTCTTTTGAGGCTTGGCCATGGGAGCACAACCCCCTAGTTCCCAGGGTGCATCTGTGTTTCCCAGGGGCGGGGGAGCCTCACCCTCAGGGCAAAAGCAGCCGGCCACACAGTGGTCCTCGCAGGCCCGGGAGTGCTCCTGGTTGGAGCAGGTGTCTGTGCAGGGGGAGCGGCATTCGTGGTACTGCATGTTGCTGGGGCACGTCTGGGCTGCGGGAGGCAGAGAGACGGCTCACGTCTGCCCACCCCTGCCCTTCCTGCCAGAGGGGTTGGGGGACAGGGGCCAGGACACTCACGGCAGAGGTCAGGGCCCCGCCAGTCCTGGGGCAGCCCCCCGGCGTGGGCGCACTGCCGGGAGTACTCTGCGAGGGTGTGGCAGACGCAGCTGAGCAGGTCGGTGCCTCCGCAGAAGCAGAGGTCTTGCCTGCAGGCCTCCAGGTAGCTGCTGACGTCCACCAGGGCCACACAGCTGGAGAACAGCTGACCATTCAGGAGCTCCTCGCAGATGCCCTAGGACAAAGGCCACAGCCCGTCTGAGTCCTCAGTGGGGAATCTGGCCCAGTTCCCGGGCTCACAACCCCTCCTCCTCACCCTGCCGGGCCCCTGTTCCCTCCAAGGCTTACAAAGCCAGTGGAGCAGTTCCTCGGGGGTTCAGGGACAGGGTCCTCACACTGCTCCGTGGGGTCGTCCATCTTCTGCAGGTTCCCAAACTCCATAGGAGTCAGCTTGATGTCTGCGGGAAGCACAGAGGTGGGCTCTGCCTGCAGGTCCCAGTACCCGTCAGCCCAGCACCCAAGCAGCAGAGCCCCCAGGGCCAGGTCCCTGGGGTGGGGTTAGAAGGGCCATCGGTGGCTCCTGTCCCCTCTGGATGCCTGAGTTGTCCTGGCTGCACCTGCTTGGCCGCCCCACGCATGCTGTGGGACGCTCAGGGGGTCTGGAATGATGGAGAGAAACAGCCCAGGAGGTTGGTGTCCAAGTCACAGGGGGCTGCCGGCTGAGTCCTCAACTGACCCAGGACCCTGGTCTCCTCCTGCCAGGCTGGTGGGAGCCTGAGCACCTCCCAGTCCACAGAACCCAGCCAACCCAGCGCTGGGCCTGCCTTGCCAAGGGCTGCTGGACACCCAGGCAGACTGAGTTCCCTGCAGAGGGACACCGTGTGCCCAGGGCTTGTATGGGGCTTCACAGGCCTGGCAGGGGGAGGCGGGGGGTGGGGCCTTGGCTGGTGCAGGTCACATTTGCAAGGCCACAGCCTGGCGGCAAAGACTCAAAGACCAAGAAGGAGGCGGGTCTGTCATTTCAGGAGAGGGCGTGCAGTCAGGGGTCGCCACCCAGAGCAGCCACACAGAGCAAGGGGCCCCACGGGCGATTTGCTCCCAGCCTGCACCCCTGAGACAGGCCGGCATTTCGGGATCGCGTGTGTACACGTGTGTGCTGTGCTGGGAGGGAGGGCAGCTGCCTCCATGCATCTGTGCATGTGTGTGCCCGGAGTGTCGGAGGGGGTGTGCACACAACACTGAGCCCCCCGGGGACACTGAGGAAGGGGCTGATGGCGCCATGGGGCTTACTGTGGGAGAGGAGCTCGCTGACCACGGACATCCCGTTGAAGTCTCCACAGAGCCCACAGGTCTTGTTGGCATATTTGGCGTCCAACTCCAGCTGCAATGGAGGAGACATCAGACACCCGTCCCCACCAAGGGCGGATGGACAGGTGAGGCTCAAGCCTGAGATTTCCAAGGAGGGGCCAAGGCCCACGGAGGAGACACCCCCAAAAGCAGTCTCCATCCTGGGGGCACGGATCCTGGGACAGCACTGGTGTCTGGGCACCTGTTCTTGCCTGCTGTGTGGGGTGGGGTCTGACCCTGACTGGGCCCAGGGCACCTTTTACCCTCTCTGGAGAGGCTGTGGGAGTGGGCCAGCCCTCGAGGGCTGGAGGTGCACACCGGGACACCCCCACCCCCCAGCCTCACCAGCAGGCTGTCATCGTGGTTCCACATGAGGACAAGGCCCAGTCTGGCCTCCACCTTGGTGTAGCTGCTGCTCTGCTGAATGAAGACCCCAGCCTGGCTGAAGGGCAGCAGGACCCTGCGGAGGGAGGCAGGGCTGAGGGGCTGGGAGCACGGTGAGGAGAGATCCCAGGCAGGGCAGATGCCTGTGGTCGCAAATGTGACACGGTCATTGTGACCATGAAGTCACGTCTGGGATGAGGACAGTGACTTCTGGAGCTCTGGGGTCACAAGAAGCTAGGAAGGGGCAGAATAAGAGCTGGGGATCCCAGGAGGGGATCCAGCTCGGTGGGCCAGCTCGGGGGACCAGGGAAGACCCATGTCCAGCTCCGCTCTCGGGGGCTTGCGAAGAAGTACACGTCCTTCCCAGGACTGCCATGCTCCTGTGACCCCTCCAGAAATGCCGTCCCCACACACCGTGTGGCCCCCACCATCCGAGAGCCCAGACTCACGGGCGGCCGTTGACCAGGACAGAGCCCTTGGTCAGCTGGATGACCACGCCATCCACCTTCATGAGGACCCTGCTCAGCGTGGGGGCTGCTGACTCCTGGCTGCGGCGCAGCTGGACGTTGAAGTCCTCGTAGGCAGCGCCGCAGTGCTCGGAGAACACGTAGTTGCAGAGGCCGGGGAAGCGGAAGACGTCGCCGTCGAAGGTCTTGTAGTGGAAGTTGCCCCAGGTGCTGCACACCCGCCCGTTGTGCGCTGGGTTGGAGGCTACGGTGGAAGCAGCATGGCGTTTGGGAGCGTCGCCCTCACCCTCACCCTGCACCCCTGCCCCTGCCCTGCACCCCCTGCCCCTGCCCTGCACTTCCTGCCCCACCCCAGCGTCCTGCAGGAGGTGCTGCTGCCCTGGACGGGGCACCCAGGGGTCCTTCCTGTGTCTGAGAAGTCCCAGAAACATGTGCAGGGAGGTGCTAGGCCCTCTGGTTCCAATACCTACCCAGTGGCTCCAATACCTACCCAGTGGCCACCTGGAAAGCTGGGCCCCCTCTCCACCCGGCACCTCCAGGCCTGAGCGGGGAGCTCAGCAAAGCTATGCCCCTTCCCCACCCAGGCCTCAGGGCTCCACTCACCTCGTACCACGGGGATGGTCCTCAGAGGCGGGAAGAGAGTCACCCCATGGAGCGGGACCCCTGCGGAGACAGGGACTGGTAGGATGCACACACGGCCCCCAGGTGGGGCGGGGCTTCTGCAGCCAGAGATGTTCCAGTGTCAGTGGGTCCCGGCTCCTGGATCTGAAGCCAACTCTGGATTCTGCCACTTGTTGCCCCCACTCCCCCCCCACCCCCCACCTACCATCTGCATCTTGTGTGTTTGCGGCCGCACACCCTGAGCCGCACACCCTGAGTTCAGTGTGACTTTCTACTTCCTCCCGGCTGTCACCAGGAAGAAGCCCTCAGGGTTGCCAGCTCTCTCACATCCATGGGCCTCAGAACCTGAGTCTGCATCAGCGGCTCAAGACAGTCTCTTGGGTGCTGAGATTAGGCACATCTGGCCCGATTTGGAGAAATGCAGTCTGAGAGTTTGCCAGAAGCCCCCCACTCTGGCTGCCCTCACCTGCCCTGCCTCTGCCAGGGCTGCTGGGCCCCCACGGGCTCCCGCTAGCACAATCCACACGGGGACGGCCGGCGCCAAGGGAGATACATGTGTTGCTGAAGTGCCAGGAGGTGAACGGGGGGACACTGAGGCAGTACCCAGCTCCAGATTCTTGGAGGGTGGCCGGCACCCACAGGACATGGGCACAGCCTGCCTGTCCCACCCTGCAACTCCTTCAGAGCCTGAGCGCTGCAGGGGGCTGGCCCAAGGACAGGCAGGTAGTGTGACCGACCAGGGTCATGGATGTGGGGTGTCCTCCTGCCCCACAGGTTTGGTCCTCAGCGGTGGCCAGCTGGGGAGCCCCCCTAAAACCAGTGCCCCTGGGAGCCGTGCCACACAGTGGAGGGTGGAATCTGACAGGCTTAGGGTGGGGGCCGGACGCTCAGACTCACCACTAGGCCCCCGGGCGATGGGAGAGAGGGCAGGGTGGTGCCCGTAGCTGGATTCAGAGGAGCCATCCTGGGCATGGCCTGCAGAAAGAGGAGGGGGGCTGAGCCCAGATGCAGGGTGGTTGAGGGGGCTCAGGCTGCGACCACAGATGCAGCGCAGACACCAGAGGATCAGGGGGCCATGGTGTGTGCAGGTGGCCTGTGGCGAGGGATCTCTCTGTGCTGGGTTGGAGGTCCTAGGGGGCCTCTGTCCACGTGAGTTGGAAGTCTGAGCCCAGACCCTCCAGGAGCATCCCCTCAACCTGGCCCTATGGAGCAGGTGGTGTCAGGACCCTTTGCCCCAATCTGGCATCCCCATCTATTCATTCCCACTCACTGAGCATGCCAGGCCCTGGCCTCCACACTCGGGACCCCCGCCCACTACAGTGATCCCACTGAGGGGCTGGAGCAGTCAAAGGCATGGGAGGGGTCGGCCCCAAGACCGCCTGGAGGACCTTGCCTCCCTACAAGCAGCAGACCTTGCAGGAGGTTGATCTCCAGGGTCCATGGAGACTGTGCAGAATGTCACCAGATCCCAGCCTGGCCCAGCGCCGCACAGCCCTGCACAGAGCCAGCATGGTGACCAGACCCCAGCCCCACACAGCCCTGCACAGCCCTGCACAGAACCAGCTTGGTGACCAGACCCCAGCCCCACACAGCCCTGCACAGAACCAGCTTGGTGGGACCAGACCCCAGCCCCACACAGCCCTGCACAGCCCTGCACAGAACCAGCTTGGTGACCAGACCCCAGGCCCGCACAGCCCTGCACAGAACCAACATGGTGGGACCAGACCCCAGCCTCGCACAGCCCCACACAGCGCCAGCATGGTGGGAGGGGCGCCCGGCCCAGCCCAGGACCCTGCAGAGAGGGGGTCTTGGGGAAAGCTGTGATTCGCCTGCATCCCAGCCCCAGCTTCCCAGTTCCCGTGCCTGGTGTAGGGGTCCTCAGGCCAGGCTGGGAGACCCCCCTCACCCCACACCCTCTGCCCCAGTGGGGCTCAGCGCATCAAATAAGTCAGGGAGCGGAGGGGGCCTTAGCATCTGCAAGCCCCATTGGGGAGACAGAGACAGTGGCCTGGGCCTCACTTACCCAGTCCTGGCCCAGGCCTGCCCCCACCTTCTGAGCCCCGCAGGCCCAGCCCCAGCCCCGCCCCTCTCCTGGGAGCAGCCCTGGGAGAGAATTCCTGCTTCTGAGATGAGAGTGGTACAGATGAGGGATGGGGAGCAGAGTCCGGCTGGGCCACAGCCGAGGGCAGCACGGAGACACCGGGAGACGGTTCTTGCTCTGGGACTGCCTGGCAGAGGGCCAGAGGCTGGGGACAGGGCTGGGCGAGGGACCTGGGTGGGCCATGTGGCTGTCTCAGCAGTGCTGAGGTCCCTGCCCTGCTGTTCCAGGAGCCCAGGAGCATCCGCTCCCCCAACCCAGCCCCAGGCATTCCCCTGATGGGGGCACATGGTCACCAGCAGACCCAGGCCTAGGTGTCCCCCAGAAGCAGAGGCAGGGACTTACTGGCCCAGCGAGGGGCCGTTCAGATCACAGGGTCTGGAGCCTCCCCCATCACCCTCTTAGCCTTAGGCCGGGGGTAAAACGGTTCCCCTGTGGACCTCACCACTACATCCTCGCTCAGAGGCTGAGACCCCCCCCAGGAGACCCCCATCGAGGCCCAGAAAGGGAACATGAGCTGGTAAACTGGGCACGTGTGGGGTGTGCAAGGGCAGGTGCCTGGGGCTAATCCCCTGACCAGGCCCAACAGAGGCCATGAGCTGCTGGAGATACTGTGGGCCAGGCACTGTCGGCTGCCGGGGGTAAGTGCAGGGATCCAGGCGGGGAGGGGAAGACTGATACCTGAGCTCCTGCTTCCCTGCCTCAGGGAATGGCCCAGCCTCAGAGGTCTCTGAAGCCCAGAGATCCCTTCCCAACCCCACGAGGTGGAAACTGCTCGTTGGTGGCCAGGGCCACAGGCAGGGGCTCTGCTGCTGGGAGCCGTTCATGGCACATGCCCGGAACCCAGGGCAAAGACTGAGCTGCCCGAGGCCCACTCAGTACCGCACCACCCAGGACTAGTAGAGCAGCCAGGGACTGAGCCGTACCTGTGTGCTGGGTGCAGGCCAGAGCAAGAGCCAGGGTCCAGAGTGGGGCCAGCTTCCTCTGGCCGACACCCATCGTGTAGACGGCAGGGAAGAGTTCCCTGTCCCTCGGCAGCCTCTGAGGAGGGAGCCAAGGTTGCAGGAGCCTTTTGTAGCCCCAGAGCTAGCTCCAGCCCTGTGCTTCACGTGGGTGGGCGGGGCAGGGCCTGTGGTTCCCCCTCACCTGAGTAAACAGTGGATGCTCACTGCGGGCTGGCCAGCGGCCGGTGGCAGGCAGAGATGGGTGTGTCTGCCAGTTTCCAAGGGCTCCCCCAAGCCCTGGCCTGCAGGGGTTCTCCCCACATACCCCACCCTAGACTCTCCCTGGGCACCGTGCCATGCCCGGTAACCTGTGAGCTCCTGGTGCCCAGAAGTGAGTGCTCAGAACAGCCTTAAGGCACCTCTTTGACACTAAAACCCTCTGCAGCAGGACGGGGGGCCCAGCCCAGGCTTTCCCTTTCCTGCCATTCCTCCTATGGCAGACCTCCTGGTTGGACCCTCTGTGTGGGCAGTGGAGCTGCCGACCTTGGCTGGGGAATGTGTGGCTGCCTGGGAGGGAAACGCCAGCCCCAGCCCTGTCCCAAGCTCCTTATGGTCACCTACGTCTCCATTTCTGTGCCTTTTCCTCCCCATGTCTGCCTTAGCCCAGGTGCCTGGAGAGAGAGCACTTCATATGCGACAGGAGTGTGGGGAAAGGGTAAATGATTGAGTGAGTGAATGAATGAGTGAATGAGTGATTGAGTGAGTGAACCAAGGCGTCCCTGAAGCCAGCCACATGCTGCCACTGAAGTGGTGCCAGCCAGCCTCACCCTCCCTAGAGAGAGGCTCCTGGCAGCAGCCTCCAGGCAAGTGACAGAACCCCTCCCTCACCATGCAGCCCCTCCCAGCATTGCCCAGGAGTCCACCTGTGCTTCAGTCTCCTGGTCCCAGGCGGGCAGGGCCAGTTCCATTCACATGATGGTCTCGGGCCACCCAGATCCAGAAATGCTCCGTACCCTCCGGACAGGAAGCTGTTGACTGGTCCCAGCAGTCCCAGCACAGAAAGGTCCCAGTGAATCTTTGGCCTGAAGGGCTCTGGCTGAAAAGGTGCTGTTATGTGATGAACACTTGCCCAGATCACAGGTGTGTGGTTGGACAGTGGGGTTGGACTCTCCCTTGCAGGCAGCCACACACTCCCCAGCCAAGGTCAGTAGCTCCACTGCCCACATGGAGGGTCCAACCAGGAGGTCTCCCATGGGAGGAATGGCAGGAAAGGGAGAGGCTGGGCTGGGCCCTCTGCCCTCCTGCAGAGGGATTAGGATCGAAGAGGTGCCTCCAGGCTGTTCTGAGCACTCGCTTCCAGCTCTCCAAGGACCCATCCCAAGCTCCTTATGATCACCTACGTCTCCATTTCTGTGCCTTTCCTTCCCCAGGTCCTGTCTTAGCCCAGGTTCCTGGAAAAAGAGCACTTCATATGTGGCAGGAGTGTGAGGAAAGGGAAAATGATTGAGTGAGTGAATGAATAAGTTAGTGAGTGAATGAATGAATGAGTGAATGAGTGATTGAGTGAATGGGTGAATGAATGAGTAAATGAGTGAGTAAGTGAATGAGGGAATGAGTGAGTGAATGAGTCAATGAGTCAGTGAGTGAGTGAATGAGTGAGTGAATGGGTGAATGAATGAGTAAATGAGTGAATAAGTGAATGAGGGAATGAGTGAGTGAATGAGTGAATGAGTGGATGCGTGAGTGAATGAGTGAGTGAATGAGTGAGTGAGTGAGTCAATGAGTGAGTATATGGGTGAGTGAATGTGTGAATGAATGAGTGATTGAGTCAATGAGTGAGTGAGTGAATGAGTGTATGAGTCTATGAGTAAGTGAGTGAGTGAATGGGTGAATGAATGAGCGAGTGAGTGAGTGAATGAGTGAGTAAATGAGTGAATGAGTGAGTGAGTGAATAAGTGAGTAAATGGGTGAATGAGTGAATGAATGAGAGAGTGAATGAGTGTATGAGTGAATAAGTGAGTGAGTGAATGACTGCATGAATGGGTGAATTAATGAATGAGTGAGTGAGTGAGTGAATAAGTGAGCAAGTGAATGGGTGAATAAGTGAGTGGGTGAGTGAGTGAGTGAATGGGTGAGTGAGTGAATGGGTGAATAAGTGAGTGGATGAGTGAGTGAATGAGTGAGTGAGTGGGTGAGTGAATAAGTGAGTGAGTGAATGGGTGAATGAATGAGTGAGTGAATAAGTGAGTGAATGGGTGAATAAATGAGTGAATGAGTGAGTGAATAAGTGAGTGAGTGAGTGGGTGAATAAGTGAATGGGTGAATGAATGAATGAGTGAGTGAGTGAATAAGTGAGTGAGTGAGTGGGTGAGTGAGTAAGTGAATGGGTGAATGAATGAATGAGTGAGTGAATAAGTGAGTGAGTGAATACGTGAGTAAGTAAATGGGTGAATGAATGAATGAATGAGTGAGTGAATAGGTGACTGAGTGAGTGAATAAGTGAGTAAGTGAATGGATGAGTGAGTGAGTGGGTAAGTGAGTGGGTGAGTGTGAGTGAGTGGGTGAGTGAGTGAATGAGTGGGTGAGTGAGTGAATAAGTGGTGAGTGGGTGAGTGAGTGAGTGGGTGAGTAAGTCAGTGGGTAAGTGAGTGGGTGAGTGGGTGAGTGAGTGGGTGGGTGAGTGAGTAAGTGGGTGAGTGAGTGAGTGGGTGGGTGAGTGAGTAAGTGGGTGAGTGAGTGAGTGGGTGGGTGAGTGAGCGAGTGGGTGAGTAAGTGAGTGGGTGAGTGGGTGGGTGAGTGAGTGGGTGAGTGAGTGAGTGAGTGGGTGAGTGGGTGAGTGGGTGAGTGAGTGAGTGAATGGGTGGGTGAGTGAGTGGGTGAGTGAGTGAGTGGGTGAGTGAATGAATGAGTGAGTGAGTGGGTGGGTGAGTGAGTGAGTGAATGGGTGAATAAGTGAGTGAATGAGTGAGTGAATGAGTGGGTGAGTGAGTAAGTGGGTGAGTGAGTGAGTAAGTGAGTGGGTGAGTGAGTGAGTGGGTGAGTAAGTCAGTGGGTAAGTGAGTGGGTGAGTGGGTGAGTGAGTGGGTGGGTGAGTGAGTGAGTAAGTGGGTGAGTGAGTGAGTGGGTGGGTGAGTGAGCGAGTGGGTGAGTAAGTGAGTGGGTGAGTGAGTGGGTGAGTGAGTGAGTGGGTGAGTGAGCGAGTGGGTAAGTGAGTGGGTGAGTGAGTGAGTGAATGACTGACTGAGCGAGTGATCACACTGGAAGCTGAGCAGCTGATAGGGTTAGGTGGACCACCCCAGCCACTGGTGCTTCAGGAGGTCTGACCTGACCAGGTATAGCCAGGGTTCCCCTGCCCTGGCCCAGGACTGGACACCAGGTTGCCTGGTGCTGATGAAAGCAGAGGAGGGTCCTGGTGGTGGACAACGGGCCCCATGGTAGGACCAGATCCCAGGGCCAGGCGGTTATGTCAGTGGGGCATAGGGAAAGGCTTGAAGGTCTGTAGGTGTGACCGAGACCCTGGCCAGGGCCACGTGTGAGTGCCCGCAGGCCCGCCCTCCTTACGCCCTCAGATAGACAGGAGGCAGCAGGTGAGCCAGTGTCCAGCCCCCAGCAGAGGACAGGCCTGAGTCACTGGCCCAGTCCATACCATGACCTCTGAACAGTCTGAGTCACCAGCCTGGACCTCAGAGGGGAGTGCCCCCTGCGTGTCTAAGGCTGGGCTAAGCCCCAGGGCACCTGGCCAACTGGCCACCCAGGCCTTGCAGCCCCAGCCACAGCTTTCTCCTCCCTCAACCAGATATCACCCAGGGCCGCTACTGTGGTCCAGGCTGGGGGTGACTTCCCCCCGCCAGTGTTGGTGACCCCTGGCTGTGCTGGGCTTCCCCTTGGGAGCTTGGTTCAGGCACCCAAACCTCTGGGCATGGGCCACGGGCTGACCGCCTGGTCCCACGAAAACCCCACCAGACCAAAGCCTCAGGAAGCCGCAAGCCAGTGCCTACAGTTCCAGAGCCTGCAGCCCCAGGCGCCACACACCCAGAACTTTCAGAAAACCCACTGGGCCTTGTTTCTGAGCCCTGTAGGGGTTTTCTGTCTGTTCCCAGGGGCAGTGAGGTCCCGGCCACGCCACCAGCCTCAGAGGGGAATCTAAGGGTCACTGCAGGCTTCCTGGGACCTCTCAGAGGGTGCAGGCAGGGTTGGCCAAGCCCCGGTGCAGCTGCCTGGCTCCTGAGAACCCTCCCTGAGGCCTAAAGCTCTCAGCATATGCCCAGGAGTCCCACCCACTGGAGGGCTCCACGCCCCCTCAGCTCCCAGCCCCCCAGCCTGCACAGTGACTCCTCCTGCTGCCTCCCAGCAGGGGCCCTGGCCAGGCCAGCTGGATACCTTCCCCCAGTCTGGGGCCAGTGTCAGCTCTGAGACCAGCAGCCAGGACAGGTGTAAGGCCAGTGACTTGGTCTCAAAATCAGGATCACTCTTCCCCCATGAGCTCCCGACCTCCCGAGGTAGCCGAGCATGGCACTTGCATCTCGGAACCCTGATGCCCCGGGCACCCTGCCCGCAGCACCGACCACTTAGCAGGCATGGCTGCACGTGCAGTCCGGGTAGGGCTGCAGCAGGGGCCTGGGGGCTGGTGATCTGAAAAGCAGGTGCATCCCTTAAAGCAGACCCTGCCTCAGCCCCTGAGAACGGTGATGACCCCACGGGGCAGGAGTCCACCCTCCTGACTTGAGCCTGCATGCTCAGGTGAGAGGCACCTTCAGGGAAGGTGTGTGCCCGGGACCAGCAGCTGCCTGTCATCTGGAAAGTGCTTGCAGGAGGAGGGTCGCCAGGGCGGGGACAGTGCCGGGCGGGTGGGAGCTTGCTTCCGTGGGATGTGCAGGAGGAAGTCTGTTCATGGTGGCTGCACGTGCGCTCCACTGGGACTGCAGCCCACAAACCCTCACTCTGCACTCTGGTGCCAGAGGCCCCACAGCTCTGGTCCTCGGTGGCCGCCAGTGCCCCTCTCTCCCCGGGATCTGACAGGTGAATGCAGGCAAGAGGGCGCTGGAGAAAGGGCGGGGGTCACGGCCCCGACAGGAGCTCCCAGCCAGGTGTTGCCACAGAGACAACAGGATAAGGAATGGAGGGAGGCCCAGCCACATCCCAGGACAGCGCTGTCTCCTGCCACCAGATGAGTGAGTGGGTGGGTGAGTGAGTGAGTGAGTGGGTGAGTGAGCGAGTGGGTAAGTGAGTGGGTGAGTGAGTGAGTGAATGGGTGAAAAAGTGAGTGAATTAGTGAGTGAGTGAATGAGTAAGTGAGTGGGTGGGTGAGTGAGTGAGTGGGTGAGTGAGTGAGTGAGTGGGTGAGTGGGTGAGTGGGTGAGTGAGTGAGTGAATGGGTGGGTGAGTGAGTGGGTGAGTGAGTGAGTGGATGAGTGAATGAATGAGTGAGTGAGTGGGTGGGTGAGTGAGTGAGTGAATGAGTGGGTGAGTGAGTAAGTGGGTGAGTGAGTGAGTGAATGGGTGAAATGCTGACCCCACCTCTAGCCCCCCGGACTTGGGAGGAATCGCGTCAGACAGTTTGCCCTGGGTGATAACTCATGTGGGATTAGCCCCGGCCCGCACCACATCCGCAGCACATCCAGTGGGGAAAGCCCCCTGGGGATGGCTTTGACCCCACAGAGCTGGGGAAACAGCCTGGGGTGCCCCGGGGCCACTTCCCCTGGAGGAGGGAGTGAAGAGGGTCCTGCTCCCAAGGACTCCCCAGGAACCCCAGAATTCCCTGGGAGCCTCTCAAACACTCCCACAGCTGTGTATGTTCCAGGTTCCTCAGCCCCACCAGGCCCAGCGCACACTGTTAGGGGCACCTGGCCCAGTCTGCCTTCCAGCAGCATCAGGAGAGGCCCCCAGCCCAGCCTGAGCCCAGCCCAGTGGTTACTGGCCAGGTGAGCAGGAGAGGGAATCACTGGTTTCAACATCGCAAGCCCTGGATTGGGCTCACACTCTGCCCCTAGCCTGTCACTTCCATCCTAGTTTCTGGGTGCAGCCCCCAGGAGGTCACCTGCAGGGCCACTGCGGTCAGCCTGGCTCTGGCTGGCAGGACCTGGGGAGGCCACACCCGCGCTAAGGCACCCAGAGTGGAGGGTGGGGGTCAGTCCTGGGGAGACCAGGAGAGGGCAGCTCCACACACCTGCCCACAGGGGACCCCAGGGCTCTGTGGAGCAGACATCTTCCCCTCCAAGTGGGGAGTGGGGCCCACTGTGGGGCCCTGAGCCCGCCATTACCCTCCTGTACTATCTGTAAAATGGCTCATTTACAGCCCAGTGCTCAGTGCCCTGCTGCCTTAGGAAGAACCCAGCCACGTACCCCCACAGTGCCCAGGCATGCTGGGTCCAGAAGGGAGCTCGGTGCCAGCCCTCCCCACCCTCCTCCTAGACTTGGGGCCACTGGGGGCCTGCAAAGCACCTGTGTCCTCATCCACAAAATGGGTGAAGCCACCATGTTCTGCCATTTCTGCCACTTCCGCGCTCTGAACATAGCCTCTCTCGTGCCTGGTGATTCAGAAAATGGTAACTCAGCACCTGTGACCCTCAGTCTTACCGAGGCCCGGGTGGGCCTTGGGGTCCAGGACAGCCCCTGGCCGGGCCTCTGACAGCCCCTGTTCTGGGGGATGTGGCAGAATCAGGAAGCCTGATCAGGCTTCGTGTGGGAATTGGAGAATGATTTCACAGACACAATAGAGTTTCTCAGCGCCGGGACCAGGGTAGCTCTGGCTTTGGAAGGGGAGGTGCCCCGGGCGGGGCTGGGAACTGACACAGGAATTATCTAAGGTTGTTGACAGGAAGAGCAGGCTTCAGCAGCGGATTTTTACCAAGCCAGGAACTTACACAATAAGGAGGAAGGAGTCTTAAATTTCTTCCTGACTTTCCCAGGGGGCCCGAGGGAGAGCCATGGTGGCCGTGCCCGTGGCAGGGTTAGGTGGCCCTTGCCTGGAGGGAGCTGAGACCTGCTGGGCCCTCTGGGCGGGGAGGGGGCAGAGTAAATTTGATTTTGTGGCGGGGCTGCGTGATCTGGAGCGTGATCTGGAGCCTTCCTACGTTTATTTATGTTCTCTGAATCACTGGACAAACAGAATTCCTCCCAAGATCTGGCCTGGGCTGCTGAAGCTCTGGCCCCCAAGGCCCATGGTTCTGGCCAAAGCGTCAGTTCCCTGCACTCATGTCCACAGCAAGGGCCACACTGACCCCCGGGAATGGCCGTTGCCTCCGTGGGCCTCCCATGTGGCAGAGCCGCTCATCTGCACCCGCTTCCATCTTCATCTTCCCGGGCGGGCGGGCAGGTGATGCTCCGTGCTGGGGGCCCTCCTGTGCCTGGGTCCAGCTCGGCTCCTGGGAGCTCCTCATCCCCCTCCCCTTCTCCTCAGCCCCATGCCTCTGGCTCCCCCATTGCCCTCACACCTCCTGGACCCCAGGCACCTTCAGCAGGGCTCCTGAGTGCACACGGACCTGTGAGTAATTTGGGGCTGGGGGAATCACAGATTCTGGGGTAGATCTGTGGACCCCAAATCCCCCTCAGTCCATTGCCCAGCCAGTTTCCTGGATCCTGCCACTCCCCTGACTCCGGTAACCCCAAAGGCCCATGAGAGTCAGGGGACACTGCCAGCAAGTCTCCCCCTCCACTCCGCCGTGCACACACTGCCACTCCTGGGTGGGGGACCCTGCCAGGCTCTGTGCACCATGGATCCCCACCCTGGTTGGCCTCGGGGATAGGACCAGCCAGAGCATGCTGCCCTCGCTGCAGTTTCCAGGGGCCCAGACCAACCAGGGCACTGGGGCACAGGTTAGCACCTTTGACCCCTGGGAGGACAGAGGGGCATCGACCCAGGGTGGGGCGTCATCCACCAAATGCATGTGCAGGGTGGGGTGTCCACGAAATGCGTGCGCAGGGTAGGGCATCGTCCACCAAATGCTGACGATGCATTTAAAAGATATTTTTCTCAGTGCAAAATCACAAAGAATTGAAAGCAGGGTCCACAGTCTTGTTGACAGGAGCCAAGAGGCGGAAGCAGCCTGGTGTCTGTCCACAGATCTGCGGGAAAACAAGGTGAGGCTCATCATGCCAGGGAGCACCAGGCAGCCACCAAAAGGAAGGAGACCCTGGCATGGGCAGCAGCGCGGGCAGACCCAAGGACATTGGCTCGGAGAGACAAGCCAGCCACAGAAGGGCAAATGCCACTCGGTTCCACCACACCAGGGGCTGGGGCCGCCAAATCCACAGACACAGAAAGCAGACAGTGGCTGCCAGGGTTGGGCAGTGTCTGGGGCTGCCGAATCCATAGACACAGAATGCAGATGGTGGCCACCGTGGCTGGGCAGGGGCTGGGGACGGGGGGTGGGGACCTGGTGTTTAACAAGACAGAGCTTCAGTTCTGCAAGACGAAGATGTTCTGGAGATGGTGGTTCTGTGGGCTGCACGGCAGTGTGAATGTCCTGACAGCACCACCCTGTGCACCCAGCAGTGGCAAAGATGGTCAACTTTATGTTATGTGTTTTTTACAACAATAAAAAATTGGAACAAAATTTGAAGCGAAAATCGCCCCCCGCATCTTGAGAAAACACCTGCTAATATTTTGATGGAGTCTTTTCATATCTTCTGTGGACACGCCTGCTCCTCTCGTAAGGAAGCATTGGGTGCCCTTCTTGCTGGAGGCCCTGGGGAACTCAAGCTCAGCCCGACCCCTCGCCCAGGGGGGCCTCCCAGGTCCAGCCTTCCGGGTTCATATAAAATACAAATACACCGGCCATGTCTCCAGGGCTGTTCTCGAAAGTATCGCCTGAGGGGAGCTGAGCCACGAGGTCTGGGCTGGGCCCAGAGTCCCCAGAATGCCCAGGGGGAGGCTGAGTTTTCCCAGGGCCGGTGCGAGCCCAGCTCCAGGAGCCGGCAGGCCCAGGGACACCCACTGTTCACAGCCTCACGCTCACACCTGGACTGTTTGAAGAATGTACAGGTGAATAAGCCCTGTGTGCACCTGCCCTGAGCCATACCCCTAGGCCAGGTGGGTTCGGGCCACGGGGCCAGCCAAGCTCCATCACCCTCAAAGGGCTCTGTTCGCCTCACCTCCCCTTGGCAGGCCTGGCCCACCCACCTGCATCTCAGAGCTCCCACAGTGCGCCCCAGGTGCCTGTCCCAGAGTCTGAGGAGAGGGAGTAAGTAGGACCAGGGACACAGGATTAAAGGCCCTGAACGTGGTCCTGGGAGAAAGACAGAGGGCGGCGCCCGTGCCAGGCTGAACGGTGCAAGAAAGGCCCCACACTCACCCCACACACGGCCTGGGACTCACCCAAGGAAACCACAATAGTCCCTTCAGCTCTGTGGGCAGGACCGTGTGATCACAACACACAAACCCATTGAACTGTGACATGGCAGCAGTAGCAGCCACGAAATACACACCCATGCACACACACACACACACACAAGACACATTCACCAACCTGCATACAACACACACGTGCAACACACATAAACCATGCAAAACACAGCACAAGCACATACAATCTGCATAACACACATGCAAATGCACACCAACAACCATGCAAACACGGCACACAACACATACAACCCAATGCACTACACACAACATGCAAATGCACACACAAACATGCAGAACACACAGCACATTACCCAACAAACCTGCAACATACACCACAGGCCAGCAATCACACAACCATACAACACACAAACACACACACCATGCAAACACCAACACACAAAGGACATCCCCAAACCCTGCCATATACCCCACACATCAATGCACACACACAGCCATACAAACACAAAAACACCACAGCAAATACAACCTCGCATCTTACACCAACCATGCACATAACTCACAACCCTGCCTACACACATGCCAAATTCACACACCACAACCATGGGGCAACACACACAAGCAACATACAACCTCGCATACACACATGCAAACACACAACACAACGCATGCAAACACAACAAACAAACCATTTGCAGTTTTCACCACAACACATAAACCATCAAACACACAGACACACACAAGCACATATTCACAACCTGCATACACACACATGCAAATGACATACAACCATGCAAACACACACCAGAGCACATACTCACAAACCTGCATGCACCACCATATGGCAAATGCACACACAACCAGGCAAACACACAAACACACAAGCACATACTCACAACCTGCATACACACATATGCAAGCACACACACAACCCTGCAAGCACACACATGCAAATACACACAACCTTACGAACACATACACCCATGTAAACACACATGCAAACATACATGCATGCAACACACATAACCATGCAAACACACAAGCCCATACACACCTGCACACAATCACATGCAAACACACACAGAACCTTGCAAACAAGCAAACATGGAAACACACATACACAACTCTGCCAACACACACATGCAAAGAGACACATACGCAAACAGACACACAACCCTGCAAACACATACACATGCAAACACACACACATGCAAACAGACCCACAACCCTGCAAACACACACACAAACAAGCAGATGTGCAAACACACACAGAACCCTGCAAACACAGAAACACATACACAACCCTACAAATACATACACATGCAAACATACACACAAGCAAACAGACACACAACCCTGTGAATACCCCCCCCTGCCCACTCCCCCGCTACACACACACACTGGCCCTCTTGGTTTTCCTTGGTGTGTTTGCCCGGTACAGGTGACAGCCTATTCCTGGGCTCTCAGTTTGTCTCATTAATCCAAATGTCTACATTTATATCAATGTCACTCTGTCTCGACTAACAGAGCTTTATTCTAAGTCTTGGAAATTGCTTTCTGCTTCATCAAGATCGTCATGGCTATTCCAGGTCTTTTCCATGGCCATATAAATTTTAGAATGCACTTGTCAATGTCCTCCCACAAAGTAACTAGATTTTTTATTGGGATTGAATTTACAGATCAGTTTGGGGGAAAATGACGTTTTAACAATATTGAGTCTTCAACTCTATTACTACATCTCCATATATTTTGGTCTTTTTGGATTTTTGCAATTCTTTGTAGTTTTTAGTGTAGAGGTTGTGGGGACATTTTGTTAAATTTAGTTTTACACAGTAGAAGTTTTTTGGTGCTCTTTTCTACTAGTTTGTTGCTAGCATATAGAAAGGCAGTTTTTAATATACTGACAGCATTTGTCTGAATAATGGCCCCAGAGATGCCCATGTTCTAAACCCTGGAACCTGGAACCATGGTGGAAGGGACCTGGTGGACAGAGTGACGGGCCGTGGGTGGGAAGGTTGTCCTGGATTATCTGGGTGGGCCCGAAGTAATCACAAGGGCTCTTGTGAAAGAGGCAAGAGGGTCAGAGAAAGAGGACGTGCAGAAACAGCGGGAGGAGAGGGAAGCAGAGTCGGGGCGAGCAGAGGCTCCCGATGGTGCCGCAGGTAGAGGACGGTCCACCGGTGAAGAGACGTGGCCTCCAGAGCGGGAAGAGACAAGGACGTGGAGCCTCCCCAGGAGCCTCCGGAAGGAACGCAGTCTGGCAAGCTCCTTGGAGACTTTGCACCCCCGGACCACACGGCAGTGAGCGTGCTGTGCTCAGTCACAGAGCTGTGACCCTTTGCCACAGCAGCAGCCAGGCTCCACACAGCCAGGACGGTCTTGGTGGCGACTAGGGACCACACATGACCATAACAGGTTTACCACTCTGCACCTTAACGGCAGCTTAAACACATAGCATCCCTCAGGGAATACCTAAGTGGCAAATATTTATGCAAAGTAACATCTCTTAAGGGATCCTGGATCTGCATACACGGTTTGAGCAAACTGGCGTTTCCCAGAAAGTGCTCATGGCCCATTTTGCAGACTAAGGAGGGGCTGGGGAGGGGAGAGGAGAGAGGCCAGAGACAGGAGAGAGGACAGAGACAGCCCTGCCGGGTCCACCCCAGTCACTTAGGCTCTTTTGTCTTATTCACATGTTTGTTATCAATTTTCAGTTGTATTTGGTTAGAGACCATAGCCACAAAAATTAATCTCAGGTTAGGCCCCAGAGAAAACTGCAGCCGATTCCGTAGACAACAAATCGGACAGAACTATACGCTAATAAGAGTGAATTTTACTGTATGCAAATTATAGCTTGAAAATGAAAAATACATGTAAAAAAGATTAATTTTTGTAACCATTCTATGGATGCCTAAGATGAAGTATTATTTGTATTAGAGAACAAAGTTTTGAAATAAATGCATAAATAAATGGTATTAATTACATAATTCAAATCTTCTCTCCACATCTTGCCTACTGTATCTGTCATGGAGGGAGATACTATAACTGAGCTTTTTACAATTTCTCTGCACTTTTTCCTACCTCAACTTTACATATATTTTTCATTTTTTATTAAGATGTAATTTGCATACAGTAAGATCCACTCCTGTTAGGGTTACAGTTCTGGGAGCTTTGACGAACACACAGGTAACCATCACCACACTCAGAGACAGTCACTCTGTCACCCCACGAGGTCCCCCGTGCCCTGTGCAGCCGACTCCGTCCCCTCTCCCAGTCTCTGACCACCGCATATCTGTTTTGCACTCTACAGGTTTGCCTGCTCTGTGATTATATATATATATATAGAGAGAGAGAGAGATGTGTATATATAGATATATGTATATGTATATATAGAGATGGAATACCATATATATATATATATATA
>NW_016813876.1:10392-42783 GCF_001698545.2 Rhinopithecus bieti | reverse complement strand
GAGACTGTCTCAAAAAAAAATAAAATATATATATATATATATATGAACCTTTGAAAGTCTAATTTCATTTTTTCTCCATTGTTGGTGTTATTTGGTGTGATTTTTTAACTACTCCATGTGTTATAAACTTCCACAATTAATTTTTTGCTTTAAACAGTCTCTTAAAGAAAGTTTTAAAAAAGAACATTTTACTTATATTTACCCTCGTATATGTCATTTCTAGTGCTCTTCATTCCTTCCTGTAGACCTAAATTTTAGTGTTGATTGACAGGCTTTTTTTTTTCTTTCAACAGTATAAAGATGTCTTTCTGGCATCTTCTGGCCACCTTTGTTTCTATGAGAAGTTGGTTGTAATTCTTATGTGGCTTCTTTGACCCATGGGTTGTTTGAAATGCATTGTGATGCTTAATTTTCAAATATTTGAGGTTTTTCTTAATATCTTATTGTTACTGGTTTTTAATTAATTTGTATTTTAGTGAGAGAACATACATTGATTATCTCAATCCTTAGAAGTTCATTGAGACTTGTTTTATAGCCCAGCACTGTTCCATTTTGGTGAACAATCCATGTGGTCTTTTGAAGAATGGTGTATTCTACAGTCGTTGACTAGGGTTCCGTAAATGTCAATTCGCTGAAGCCGGTTGATGGTGGTTTCAGAACTTCTAACAGCCTTCCTGAGTTTTTGCTTATTTGCTTTATCAATTACCAAGAAAATGCTGTTAAAATCTGTGTCTGTTTCACCCTTAGGTTTTGTCTATTTTTGCTTTGTATACTTTGAAGCTTTATTATTAGATGTATATACAGTAATATTGTGCTTTCTCAATAAATTGTCATTTCTATAACTATAAAATGTCCTTTTTATCTCTGGTAATATTCCTTGTCTTGAAGTCTACTTTGTCTGATACTGATGTAATCACTCTAGCTTTACTATCATTGCTGCTTGCATGACATATATTTTTCCATCCTTTCTCTTTTAACTTTATCTGTGTCTACAGTCACAACGTGTCTCTTGTAAGCAGCATATCTTTGGGTCACGCTCATTGATTCAGTCTAAAAGTCTGTCTTTTAATTGGAGGGTATAGTCCACTTACATGTAATTTAAATTTTGATGCGACTGCATTTATATCTACCATTTTATCATTTGTTCCCTCTGTGTGCTGTGTCTTTTTCTTCCTGGATGCTTTAAAGATTTTCTTTTACCTTTTATTTTCAGTAGTTTGACTATTACTACATAAGTGTAGTTTTATTCATATTTATTGCACTGAAGGTTTGCTTCTTCATGAATTCAGAGTTGATGGTTTTAGTCAAATTTAAAAACATTTGGCTATTTTTTTCTTTAATATTTTTACCCCCTTTTCTCTTTCTTCTCCTTCTTCAGACAACTTAATATCATCCCACCAGTCACTGAGACTTTTTCAAAAAACTGTTTTCTCTGTTCTTCGCTGTGGATTGTTTCTATCGACCTCTTTTCAAGTTTCTTGATCTTTTCCTCTGTAGTTTCCCATCTTCTGTTAAGCCCATGCAATGACTATTTCATTTCAGATATTTGGTTGTGTTTGTTTTCAGTTTCACGATTTTCATTTGGTTCTGTTTTAGAGTTTCCATATCTCTGCTGACATTCCCCACCTCTTCTCCATTATACTCATTTTCCAGTGTAAGTTATGTTCTATTTTTCTAGTGGTTAATTTAAAATACTTATCTCCTAATTTCAACATACGGGCCTCTCTCTGTGGGTATGTGTCTGATGGCTGGTTTGCTTCTGTGACTGTGGGCCACATTGTCCTCTCTGGTAATTTTTATGGTACACTGTGCATTGTGTATGATACACTGTGGAGACTTTACATTCTGTGATCTTCCTAGGGGGAATGTTAAGTTTTGTTTTAGCAGGTAGTTGAATTTTTGGTAGATCAACTTGATCCTGAGAAGGATTCCTTTTAGGCTTTATTGTCTGGGTCTGTTTCAATTTAGCCTTGTTCCTAGGGCACAGCTCTTAGTCCTAGCGGATGGTCCTTGCTCCTAACGTACAGTTCTTACGGAGTCGTAATGGGAAGCAAGGTGTTTATCTGGGAGCTCTAGCTGGGCCGATTTGAACTCCAAACTCGGTAACCCCATGCTCCTATCTTTCAGCCCTTCCAGCTGCTTCCTTTCATTCAGATGTTTAAGGTCTCATCCTATATGTGACTTTTAACTCTGTCAAAAACTTGTGGATCTACTCTTCCTGTAACATCCTTCCTAATTTCCAGCCTCTGGCAACCTTAAGCTTGGACCTCAGTCTCCTCAGCCCAGCTCGGGGGCTGTAGTCAGCTGGCACCCTTTGCCTCATATTCCTGTAAACGGGGAAGCTCCCTCCAGTGGAAAGTCAGCTGAATGGGGATTGTACCTCACTTACTTCCCTTTTCCAGGCTTGCATCCCCTCTGATGCTGCCTGCCTCTGATTTCTCACCAGTCGTTTTTTGTTGTTTTGGGTTTTTGTGGCGGGGGTGAGTGTGAAACTGAGTCTCACTCTGTTGTCCAGATTGGAGTGCAGTGGTGCGATCCCAGCACACTGCAACCTCCACCTCCCGGGTTCATGTGTGTCTGGTGTCTCAGCCTCCCGAGTAGCTGGGACTACAGGCAGGCACCACCACGCCTGGCTAATTTTTGTATTTTTAGTAGAGATGGGGTTTCACCATGTTGGCCAGGCTGGTCTTGAACTCCTGACCTCAGGTGATCCACCTGCTTCAGCCTCCCAAAGTGCTGGGATTACAGGCATGAGCCACCAGCCTGGCTGCTCACCAGTCTTTTCACAGCTGTCTTTTCTATTTCATCTTGAGTTTGTGATTATGAAGGGCAGCATGTTAGTCTGATATGAGCCATTCCCCAAACACTGAAGGAGGCTTTCACACCAGTTTAATCTCTCTGTTCTTTCCCTCCTATTCTCAAAGAACTTTAGCTGTCTTCCACATTACTTACTCGATTTTATGCAGTGTTTTTTGTTACTTACTGTTTTACTGTTTTGAGTACCAATGTAACTCTCCCATCATGGTTTCTTGACATCATCTAGTTCCCGCCTCATCTCTGCCTCAGGCTGACTCTATCCTCTCAGTCTGTCACCTTTTTTATTCATCATCTAGTTCCCGCCTCATCTCTGCCTCAGGCTGATTCTCTCCTCTCAGTCTGTCACCTTTTTTATTCATCATCTAGTTCCCGCCTCATCTCTGCCTCAGGCTGATTCTCTCCTCTCAGTCTCTCACCTTTTTTATTCATCTTTCACTTTTTGTTTCATTGAGTTATTGTTTTCTTGAATTCACAAATAATAAAAGCATATATTTTCTAAATATATTTTGTTTCTATGTATTTTTTAAATAAAACTAGGTGTTCTCTCTGCCTTTCAGGAGGAACTTTAAAAAATAATAATAATATCTAATGAAGGCCAGGCATGGTGTAATCCCAGCACTTTGGGAGGCCGAGGTGAGCAGATTCCTTAAAGCCAGGAGTTTGAGACCAGCCTGGGCAGCACAGCAAAACCCTATCTCTATAAGAAAATATAAAAAATAGCCAGGTATGGTGGCAAGTGCCTGTGGTCCCAGCTACTCAGGAGGCTGAAGTGGGAAGACTGCTTGATCACAGGAAGTGGAGCTTGCAGTGAGCTGAGACTGCGTCACTGCACTCCAGCCTGGGCAACAGAGCAAGACTCTGTCTCAAAAATAAATAAATTAATAATAATAATAATAATAATAATAATAATGGCCAGGCATGGTGGCTCACACCTGTAATCTCGGCACTTTGGGAGGCCGAGGCAGACAGATCACAAGGTCAGGAGATCGAGACCATCCTTGCTAACATGGTGAAACCCCATCTCTACTAAAAATACAAAAAATTAGCCGGGCATGGTGGTGGGCACCTCTAGTCTCAGCTACTTGGGAGGCTGAGGCAGGAGAATGGCGAACCCGGAAGGTGGATCTTGCAGTGAGCCTAGATTGCGCCACTGCACTCCAACCTGGGCGACAGAGTGAGACTCCATCTCAAAATAATAATAATAATAATAATAATAATAACAACTAATGAATCTTTTCATAGGCCCCTCTTCAGCAGGTTTGCCAGTGTGGAAGTGTTCTTTTCAGGCCTCTGGAACTCTCCAGTCAGGGGTGTGGGCTCTCCCATCCCCTGGGTCCCCGGTTGGATGGTACATCCAGTCAGGTACTTAAAAGTCTGCCTGTGACTTCAAATAGCAAAGGTTGAGTCCAGGCTCTCACGGCATGTTCACTGCAGACTGGTTGGGCCTCTTCCCCCTCCTGATAATGCAGTCACCATCAGGAACATTCCCAGGGATGAACGGAAACACTATTCCAAAGTCAGTCAAGGGGATTGTTAAAGATGGTAACTTTTTCACATCTTTATTCCCCAAACAGGTGAATTAATCCTGAACAAATGGAGAGCTGAGGGTATGGGGTGGGAAGGTGAGGACACCAGGGAGGCTCTGGCCCTCACAGCATTTGTGCCTGAGGGGGCAGGGGCTGGAGCTGGGCTGGGAACTGATGGAGTAAGATGTGAATAACAGTGCCAGGGGCCCAACTTTCAGAGCTGGCAGGAGAGCAGGAAGGTGGGTCTGGCCTGGGCTGCTGAGAATTTCCATCAGATCTAGGTACAGCGGGGGGACACCAGGGTGGTCCCGGTGCAGGGCAGGCTTCAGTGAGGGCATGAAGACTGCTGAGCAGCTGCCGGGGGGCTGGGGCACAGCAAGAAGCGAGAGGAAAGGGCAGGTGCAGCTGTGGATCCCTGGGGACTGCAGTGGGGGTCTGAACTGTGCATGGCAATGCCGGACACCAGGAAGGGACCAGGAGGCCCACACAGCTGGAGAGAGTGGCCGTGCAGCTGGCGACCGTAGCATCACCTGCACCTCCTGGCTCTGCCCCTTGTCTTGGGCATGGCTCACTCAAGTCCCACAGGTGAGTCCCCATCACTGCCCCCTTACTGGGGGATCCCTGAGGCCAGTGAGGGTCACAAGGACAAGCTGGTGCATGGCTGGACCTGGGAGGTGGGTTTCTAGAGCCCTCGGGAGGCAGGGTCAGGTCCAGCTGGCTTCCTGGAGTTGGTGGCCAGCAGAAAGGAAGGAGAGAGACCAGGGAGAAACTCCGGCTGGGGCCCAGGGTCCCTGAGGGACAGCGTCCTGCCCCCCTTCCCTCCCCCGTGGGCCTCGTTGCTTGCCTACCCTGGCTTGGCCCCACAGTCTCGGGACGCCTGGCATCTGCTTCTCTGCCCAGTGTGCCCCCTCCTCTGCCTGCCTCGTGGGGCGGGGCTGTCTAGACAGCGGGGGCGCCTTGGCCCACCGTCTTTGTCCCCAGAGCTCCCTGAGCAGAGGAGGTAGCCACAGACAAAGGGGTGTTTGCCTTTCCCCCACAGCCAGGCAGCTCCCCTGGCTCCAGGCCAGCCTGTGGCCCCAGACCCCCACCCAGAGAGACACACCCAGGAGCTGGCCTGTGGCTCCCTGAGGGGTGGGGTGAGGACCGACACCAGGACTTGCTTCCCACAGGGCCTTCCTGGGGGTGCCCCCAGCCGAGTCTGGGGCACAGGGCAGGGCTCTGATGAGTGGAGGTAAGGAGGGCGCCGAGGGGGCTAGCAGGGGCTCAGGCAGTGGAAGTGAGGTGGTGGGAGGTGGGCAGAGCGGGGTGTGGCTTCCAGGAGGGGCCCCCTGACCTCCCAGGTGTCGGGCGGAAAGCCAGGCCAGCTGTGGCGGATGCAGGTGGGCTCTGGGGTGGGGCAGATGAGGAGTGCCCAGGCAGCTATGGGTCTGTGCCCACCTGGTCCAGCCCCCAGGCGCCTCCTCTGCTTGGCCCCCAGGTTCACCCAGCACCCTGGGCTTCTTCAAGTCCTCCTGGCCTCTCTCCCTGTCATCTCAGGTGGCTTCCCAGGGAGCCCTGCCCCTGAAACTGGCAACTAGAGTGTCTCTGCCTGTGCCAGCACCCTCTCCCCACCCGGCTCTGCCTGCCCAATTCCCTTACATCTCTGTTTCTTCCACCCGATTTCCTGGCGTATTTTATGTCACGGTCCTGAATGGCTGTCAGGTGCCCAGGCCTGCCTTGGGATCGGGGAGGCTCTGACAGTGAAGAGGCAGCAAATGTCCCAAGACTCAGTTTCTCCATTTCTGAGCAGGGCTTCCCCCAACCAAGACTCGGCCAGATGACACATGGGGACATTCCTGGTGCCCTGGCCCAGTGGCAGACCCTCCCCCGGCCCCTTTATCTGTGTCCCACATACCGGGGCACGGACTGATTTTGTCAAGGAACAAGGAACAAGGGAGGCAGCGCCCTTGAAACCCAGGGCAGAAACACAAAGCCACCAAGACCCGGCTCTCCTGCACACCCTCACCCCGTGCCTGCCACGGGCAGCCAGATAGCAGGCAGCTGGAGCGAATCCCTGGTCCAGGCCCCTGGCCCTGCGCTGGCCGAGGGGTGAGAGCTGGGCAGAGTGTATCTGACCTGGGAACACCCACCTCACCTGAGCCTGCCCAGCTCCACCTGAGACAACATCCGGCCCTGATAAATCCAGTCGTGCACCCTGGGGGCATGCACCACGCTAATCCGCTTATCTGCCGGGTTGGTCACAGCTATGCCCAAAAGAAGTCCACACTGGGCGGAGATGAGGGGACAAGCCCGGGGTGGAGGCTTGCTCTGCATCCCAGCCCGCTGTGCAGCTGGGCCAGCGCCCAGGCCCCTCAGCCTTCCCTGCCTTCCCGTGGGTTGGGTCTCAGGTTTCAACGGCCTTTCCCTGCACCCCACCCTGCAGTGGTCATCTTGAAGCCATGTCCAGCTGCAGGACAGCTGCACCAGTAGACGGCCTCCCCTGCAGGGCGGTGGCCTTGCCCCAGGCTCAGGGGTGTTCTGTGGCAGGCATGGGGCCCTGCAGCAGCTGGAAGGGGTCGGCAGATCCCAGGAAGTCTGCTCCCCTGCCTGGCTTACGACCCGGGCTCAATTTACCGGCCGCTCTACCCCAGGCAGTGCTCTCGGCCAGACGGCAGGGCAGCAGGTCTGAGGCCTGCTCTGTGGGTGGATGGGCTGGGTGCCTCTGGGCCTCAGATTCCCTAGCCACACATTGAGCATGTTGGGGCAGGTGTAGCCCTCAGGCCAGGCTCAGGGCCGGTGTGAGCACTGGGTACCTGCTGGAAGCCGAGGTGGAGACAGCGGGTAGGAGGAGAAGGCCACATCCGTGACCACCCACAGGCCTGCGTGGTGGGCACCCCACCAGGACCGAGGCCTTCGTCCCAAGTCACCTGAGTGTTGGCTGCCAAGGGCTTGGCCCTCCCTCCCTGGGAACTGCTTTCCCCAGAAAACCACCTTGCCCAAGGCCACGGTGAGCCTGAGTGCAACATCTGCCGCATCGTGGGACAGGACCCAGCCAGGGACGTCCCCCAAGGCCTCCCGGCTCCAGAGCTCCAGGGAGGCTCCCTCGGCAGCTCAGCCTGTCCCACAGCCCCTCCATGCTCCCCTCACCCCCAGCTGTTGTCCTGAGAGCCCTGCTGACCACTGCTCCACACTTGGGGCAGTCGGCCTCTGGGACCCCAGCCTGAGACGGCCTGTGTGGCTGGACATTGGGTGTAGGGGGGGGGCTGCAGCAGAAGACATGGAAGGCACATGGAGGTCGGGACCCCCAGGCCTCGGCCCCCCTCTGGAGCCCTCAGGGCCTCAACAGGAGCAGGCAGGCCAGAGGGGCACCCACTTCAGGAGCCTCCTCCGAAGGAGGTGGGAACAGATTGGGGGTCAAGAAGGGAGGCTGGGGCTGGATGAGGGTGATGAGACCTGGGCCGAGGGGCAGGAGGCTGGGGGACGGCAGCCTTAGAGGGGCTCAGCCTCCTCCTCCCCTCGGGGACTGTCCTGGCTGAGGTCACAGCATTAGCCACGTCCATCCCCATCCACTCATTCCCATCCATCTACATTCCCATCCATCTACCTTCCCAACCCCTCATTCCCATCCATCTACCTTCCCATCCATCTACATTCCCACCCATTCATTCCCATCCACTCATTCCATCCACTCATTCCCATCCATCTACATTCCCATCCACTCATTCCCATCCACTCATTCCCATCCACTCATTCCCATCCATCTACCTTCCCAACCCCTCATTCCCATCCATCTACCTTCCCATCCATCTACATTCCCACCCATTCATTCCCATCCACTCATTCCCATCCATCTACATTCCCATCCACTCATTCCCATCCATCTACATTCCCATCCACTCATTCCCATCCATCTACCTTCCCATCCATCTACATTCCCACCCATTCATTCCCATCCACTCATTCCCATCCACTCATTCCCATCCATCTACATTCCCATCCACTCATTCCCATCCATCTACATTCCCATCCACTCATTCCCATCCATCTACCTTCCCATCCATCTACATTCCCACCCATTCATTCCCATCCACTCATTCCCATCCACTCATTCCCATCCATCTACATTCCCATCCACTCATTCCCATCCATCTACCTTCCCATCCATCTACCTTCCCATCCATCTACATTCCCACCCATTCATTCCCATCCACTCATTCCCATCCATCTACCTTCCCATCCATCTACATTCCCGTCTATCTACATTCCCATCCACTCATTCCCATCCATCTACCTTCCCATCCATTTACCTTCCCATCCATTTACATTCCCATCCACTCATTCCCATCCATTTACATTCCCATCCACTCATTCCCATCCATTTACATTCCCATCCACGCATTCCTAGTCACTCATTCTTCTGCTCATTCCCATCCACCTACATTCACATCCCCTCATCCTTATTCACTCATTCCCATCCATTCATTCCCATTCACTCATTCCCACCCATTCATTCCTGTTCACTCACTCATCCACTCATTCCCATCCATTCATTCCCATCCATCTACATTCATATATTTCTCTTCATTCATACATATTCAACTTTATTATTAATATTCATGCTCACTGATTCATTCACTCATATTTATTCATTCCACAACATGTATGGGGCCCTCATGGGGCTGGAACTGGTCTTGCCCTCAGGGTGCTCACTGAGAGCCGGGGAGATGTTCACAGACAACCCCACGGCAATATTCAGAGGTGGAGTTGCGTTCAGCATCAGAGGCAGTGGAGGGCCCTGGTCCAGGTGAGCCCTGCCTGGGAGTAAATCCCCTGCCCCCACCAGGCCTCAGAATGCTTGAGCCCATGTTCCAGCGTTGCTTCTGAGCAGAGGGTAGGACTCACACCCCTCTGTCCTCAGGCAGGTGCATCCTCTGGCCCTGGGGCAGGGCAGTCATCTCTCCCTGGGGCAGGTGGGTCCTCTATTCCTGGTGCAGATGTTGGGAAGCTGAGTAAGTCTTGGGCAGAACCAGACATAAGCAGCCTGAATTCAGACCCCAGATGACCAATGGGTGGGCTGCACAGTCATGGGCTATCTCCTGAGCCACCCCTGTCCCCTTTCCGCACCCCAAGGAGTCACCTCTGTGCTGTTGAAGTCAGAACTCTTGGAGTGCCTGTCCCATCCTGACATCCCTCCATCTGGCCAGACAAGGGACCCCGGGTGGCAGGACGTGGCTGGGCTCTGAGGAGGAGGCTGAAGCTGACAGCACCTGCACTAGGTGGACGGAATAGGTCTGAGAAGACCCGAAGAACAAGAGAGGCATATTATGGCGTGAATATATTCCTCAAAGTTCATACATTGGAAATATGATTGCCATTTTAATAGTATGAAGAGGTGGAGCCTTGAAGAGGTGAACCGCATGTTATGCTGGGGTTCTGGCAACACCAGGCCAGAGGCCACATCTGTGGATGAGTGCACAGGCAAGGCGGGACTTGGGTCTGCCAGGGCAGCCAAAGCGGTTCAGCTCATGCACACAGAGCCTTGGCTGGCTCTGGCGTGGGCCCGTACTGCAGTGGACATAGCCGTCTGAGGCGCCCACCCCGTGAGGCAGCACACCTGCTGGTATGAGACCGTCTATGTTTCTTATTTGACGTTCACCTGCTTTTTACAAGCCAGGTATTTGCACACCCATGTCCACAAGAGCCAAGGGGCGGAAGCAGCCCAGGGTCCATCTGTGGACACATGTGGTCCACCCATCCATGGAATATGATCCAGCCTTAAAAAGGAAGGGATTCTGACACAGGCTACAGCGTGGGTGAACCTCGAGGACACTGTGCTCAGTGAAATATGCCAGTCATCAAAGGACCGTATGTGAGACCCTCTTACACAAGGTCCCTGGAGTCATCAGAACCATAGATGCAGCAAGTAGAAGGGAGGTGCCGGGAGCTGGGAGAGGAGGCTGGGGAGTGAGAGTTCAATGGGGACGGAGTTTCCATTTTGCAAGATGAGGACGTTCTGGAGATGAGGGTGTTGATGGCTGCACAAGTGTGAATGTGCCTAACGCCACTGAACTACACACTCAGAAATTGTCCAAATGGGGGCCAGGCATGGTGGCTCACGCCTGTAATCTCAACATTTTGGGAGGCCGAGGTGGGCGGATCATGAGGTCAGGAGATCGAGGCCATCCTGGTTAACATGGTGAAACCCTGTCTCTACTAAAAAGACAAAAAATTAGCCAGGCGGGTGGCGGGCGCCTGTAGTCCCAGCTACTAAGGAGGCTGAGGCAAGAGAATGGTGTGAACCCGGGAGGTGGAGCTTGCAGTGAGCCGAGATTGAGCCACTGCACTCCTGCCTGGGCGACAGAGGGGTCTCCCTCTCAAAAATAAAAATGAAAGAAAGAAATTGTCCAAATGGGAGCATTTCCCTGCTGCTCTCTTTTTTAATCTCTTTTTTTAACACATTTTTGTGGTGGTAAAACTGACATCATATGGAATTTGCCATCTTAACCATTAAGCATAAAGTTCAGGGGCATCGAGTATGTTCCCATCTCTGTGCCCATCACCACCATCCATCCACAGAGCTCTGTCCCCGCGTGTCCTAAAGGGGGAGCTGAGGCTGGGTTTTACTGCAGGTGACGCTGGACACAGCAAGGGCAGGACCAAAGCCTCTGTGGCCTGAATGTTATGGAGGGATTGAGCAAAAGGACAGTCTAAAAAATTGTCCCCAGTTGCCTTCAGCCAGCATTGCATCCCATGTGATGTAGTAATGGAGGGAGGAAGGGATCCGTAAGAGAGAGACAGAGAGGAGGCAGAGGGAGAGAGAGAGACAGAGAGAGGAGGCAGAGGGAGGGTGAGAGACAGAGAGAGGAGGCAGAGGGAGAGAGAGAGACAGAGAGAGGAGGCAGAGGGAGGGCAAGAGACAGAGAGAGGAGGTAGAGGGAAGGAGAGAAACAGAGAGAGGAGGTAGAGGGAGGCAGAGAAACAGAGAGAGGAGGCAGAGGGAGGGAGAGAGACAAAGAGAGGAGGCAGAGGGAGGGAGAGAGACAAAGAGAGGAGGCAGAGGGAGGGAGAGAGACAGAGAGAGGAGGAAGAGGAAAGAAGAGAGAAAAAGGAGGGAAGGAAGGAAAGATGGAGGGAGGGAGGAAGGGCAGGAGGGAAGGAAGAAGGAGGGAGAGAGAGGGAAGAGGAAGGAAAGAGGGAAGAGGGAGGAAGGAGGGAAGCGGGAGGAAGGAAGGAAGAGGGAGGGTGGAAGGGAGAGAAAAAGAAAAAAGAGAAGGGAAAAGAGAAAGCAAGAGAAGGAAAGAGGGAGGGAGAGAAAGGATGGAAAGAGATAGAAAGAGAGAGAGGAAGGAAAGAGAGGGAGGACCGATCCGCGACTGACACAGGGCTAACAGCCCAGGCCGCCATCCACCACAGAAGGGGTGGCCTCATGGCGGCCAGAGTGAGAGGGCTGGGCACATGGTGCTGGGCCATAGCAGATGCCCGTCCAGCTGCCTGTGGGTGTGGACCCTTCATTCCTTCTGTCATTCAGCGAATGTTCATTGAGTCTGACTCTGTGCCAGGTCCCCCACACCCTCCAAGAGTGCTCCCTGCATGGCATGGGCAGACTCTGCTGGCCTGCCTGGAGCCCGCTAACCAACCCAGGGGCTGTCCAGGGGTGGCCAGGCAGGCACTGCTTGGCAGAGAGGCCCTGGTGGGTGAGAAGGCCCCAGCCATGCAGCTGTGGTTGGCATGCAGCCTATGGATCTGTGGACAGCTGCTTCCCATGCCTGACCCAGGCATTTTGTGCCTGCCCTGGGGGCTAATCCAGTATCTCTCCCAGCCCCAGGTGCAGGCACTTCCAGGTTCCCTGGGGAGGTCAGGACCACAGCCTGGCAGGGTTCTCGGGCCTGGGAGCCACTTGGCACAGGTGACAGCAATGGGCACATTTATTCACAGAAAATGAAAAGACATTTTCCCATCTCCCTGGGAAAACAGACACGGCTCATCTGGACTGGAGCATGGGAACATGCCCCAGGGAGGAGAGACCAGGCCCTCAGGGGAGAGAGGGAAACACTGATTCAACCAAGGCCACGTCTCAGGCCCCCCCTCGGGTTGACCAGACGTCTCTGCAGCTGAGGCTGCTGTCTGGGCCATGAGGGAGGTAGAGGAGGCTGGGGCAGCTGGGGTGGCTCTGACCGACTCTTAAAGATGGCACCCAGGCCACCCTGTGGCCTCGGCTCTTGTCCTGCCTGCAAGTCACCCCTGAGCAGCCGCCACCAGCCTGGGTGGGTGGGGGCTCCCAGGGCGGCCAGGGATGCTCCTGACCCACAACCTTCCATGCTGGGCTGCTGGAGTGCCGCACTGAGTGGGACTCATAGGTCACTTCTGAGCCCACACAGGAGTGGGGTGCCACAACCACTCAGTGATGATGGCAAGGCCCAGGAGGACGGGGTGGGGATGGGGCTGTCCTCAAGCCGGGCCTAAGATCCTCCGGTCCTGACGGCCCCAGGGGAGGTTGCGATGTGAACATCTTCTTCCTTGTCCCTCCAACCCCGGGGTGCACCAGGACCCGGCCTGGGAGTGGGGGACGCGGGTGCAAGGCACAGACGTAACCTGCTCTCCAGGACTCAAACGGGCAGTGACAACACAGGCAGGGGCGGGGACTCTGTGACAGGGACTGGGGCCTGCCATCCTCTGTGCGCTGGCCCCTCCTGACAGCGTGGCTCATCCTCCCAGGGCCTCACCCTCTTTGGCCTCAGTAGTTTCGAGATTCCACTGAGTCACAGACTCAGGATTTTTCAGGCAGCCCTGAGGCACCGCCCGTCTGCACAGTGAGGTGAGGCCAAGCAGGCCAGTAGTGCTGCCGATCATTGGGGCAGGAGGGGTCGTGCAGTGGGCAGCAAGCATTGGGTCCCATGCCGAGCCTGTGCCAGGGCAGGAAAGTGGGCACTGGCTCATGGGCAGGCCCCCAGGGCTCCCCGCCAGGTATCCGGGCACCATGAATGGGCACCCACAGTTTACTGCCCACCGCAATCAGCACTCCTGGCAGGTGGCCGGCCACACACCACCCTCCCACTGCCCCAGGGCTGCCCATCCCTGCAGGTCACCCACCTCCAAGTCTCCCGGGCCCTCCCATGTCCGGAGCCCACAGTGGGGGGGCAGTGCGGCCCTCGCTGGCCTCCATACCCTCAAGGACACGCTCTGTCCCCAGACACCTGGGCAGGAGCAGGAGCGAGGGTGAGGCAGCCAGAGGCCAGCAGGGCCCAGGGCTACAGTGAGGTTAGGGGTTTGCAGGTGTGCCTAGTGGAAGGCTCTGGTCAGCCTGGTCTGTGAGGAATCCAGACACTGCCTGGGCCCCTCCAAAAATGCCGGGAGCCACAGAAGGGTCAAGAAAGGGTCAGGGGTCAAATTGTGACATCAGCACCCCAGTGGGGTCCAGGTCCGAACAGCCCCTGCCTCCAGTAAGACCAGCGGAAGCCAGGAGGGGCCTCCCAGGAGAACGTGACCCCTGCCGTCTGCACCCTCCCCGCTTTTCCAAGAGCAGCAAGCACTACAGTGATGGGGGAGCTCTGAGGGGCCGGGGCAGGGATGGGAGTGGCAGAGCGTGGGTCCCCTGGACCTGAGGTCCTGCAGGACGTGGGCTCTGCAGGGTCAGGCAAGACACATTCTCAGCACACGCAGGGCACAGGGTCTGTCTCGGGGCTGGGAGTGGCCACGAGATTGCAGGAGCCTGTTGCCCTGGAAACGTGGTTTCTGCTGAGAAGAGCATTTCTGCCTTATTGAAAAATGCAGCAAGCCCAGGTGCAAGTGGCTCGTGCCTGTAATCCCAGCGATTTGGGAGGCTGAGGCGGGAGGATCACTTGAGCCCAGCAGGCGGAGGCTTCAGGGGGCTGTGATCCAGCACTGTACCCCAGCCTGGGCAAGCCCTCTATCTCCCAGGGCTCCCTGATTCTCTGCCCCCCGCCATGCCCAGGCTGCAGCCCTAGGCTGCTGGAAACAGGCCCTGGGTCCCATCTGAGCACTGAAGCGTCCCTGTGGCGAGGGTTTGCGGCCGGCCCCTCGGAGACCCCAGCCCCTCTTCACACACTGACAAAATCTGGCCTAGATGCTGCAGATCACAATTTCCTCGAGTTGGGGTCCTCAGCCTCTCCCTTCCTGTAACCCACACGGCTGCCACACAGCAAATTCAATCACAGCCGAGCCAGGCTCTGGGCGGGCACCTACCATTCCACAGTCCCTGAAGAGCAGAACCCATGGGGCTCCCTGCAAACTGGAAAGGAGGCCCCTCCAAAGATGACTGAATCCAAAACAGGGACCTGGAGCTTAAATCGGCCCTGAGCACAGCGCAGCCTCAGCCCCGGCTGCCCCACCACAGCCTCAGCCCGGACTGCCCCATCACAGCCTCACGCTCTGTGATGGACCCAGGAGGTGCCCCGAGCTCACCTCCTCTTGAGGTCCTGCAGGACGTGGCCCTCTCCACAGCCCAAGTTCTGTCCCCCACAGCCCTGCCCTCTATGAGCCACCATCCAGGTTGGCACAGACCCCACTCTGGGCCCAAGAAGAGCTGCCGCAGCCCCCAGAGTCCTGAGCCCACAGACCCAGGCAAGGCCAGGCCCCTGCCCTGTGGGACACCACCCCCTTCAACCTCGAAAGGACACTGGGAGCGCAGAAATGTCAGTGCCTGGTTTGGAGGGAAAGTGCTGGAATTCTGGAGGGGAGAGGAGAGCAAGGGACCAGGGACAAGGGCAAGGAGGGGAGGGGGGTCCTGGCCTCCCCAAAAACGGGCGTGGTCACACCAATGCTGCGTGTTTGCACACAGGGCTGGCCCGGCCACCTTATTTATCTATGAGATTTATGGGATTTTAATTCAGCCCTACCTAATGACGCACACAGTGGCTGGTCAGCACCCAGCGTGGGGTATGGGGAGGGGTCCTGCCCTTCAGCTCCTAAGGGCTGGCCAGGAGCCACAGCGACCCCGGGACGGGAGTGGTCTCGGGTGCTCCAGGACCCACACCTCTGGACGGGAATAAACGGCTACAGCTCAGCATGGGGGGTCTTTCTCGAGTGCCGAGGGGGCCCCTACTCCCCAGCTCCCAGCCCCTCTGAAGCCCACCGGGTTCCACTGTATCCTCCGCCTTCTGGGAGGGTCTCCAGACACTCTGTCCACTCGGGGAGGCCTTCCAGAGTCTCTGGCCCCCATGCCTCGCCTCCCCCTGCCCTCCCAGTTTCCACCACCCTCCCCACTCCCTCCTCTCAGCCTCCGGGAGATCCTTCTAGAAACACTTCTTCCTTCTCATCCCTCCCCGGCCCCACCCAGCCCCAGCGGGCCTGTCTTGCCCTCCCACAAGGCCCCCAACTCTTTTCCACCAGCCCCGGCCCCCAAAAATGTTTCCCAAAAGCGCCTGATGAGGTCCAACCCGGTGCTCAGCCTCTCCAGGCTGCCCTGGGAGCCGCTGACTCCCGCTGCCCAACCCTGCCCTGTCAACACCACCTGCCCCAGAGGCGGGACCAGAGACCATCACGGCCACCTCTGCACAGCCCCTCTCACACTCAGTCACCCCCGAGGCCCCTCCCCATGCAGGTGGGTGGTGGGTGGGCAAGCGCCCCAGCTCTGGCCGTGCCCTCAGCCCTGCGCTGGCAGTTTAGCCTGGTCTTAGGGAGCCAATCCTGCGGTCTTGGTCTTCTGATCTCGTCTTGCACAAAGCACCCCGAGAGAGATGGGGGTGTCCCGGGAAGCCTCGGCAGGGTCGGCAGGGATGGACCCAGCGATGGTGCTCCACCACCTCCAACAGTCAATCACCAAAGACACCGATCCTATTTCTATTTTTCTTTTTTTTGTTGTTGAGACAGAGTCTCACTGTGTCGCCCAGGCTGGGGTGCAGTAGCACCATCTCCACTCACTGTGACCTCCACCTCCCAGGTTCAAGCAATTCTCCTGCCTTAGCCTCCCAAGTAACTGGGAGTACAAGTGCCCACCACCACATCCAGCTAATTTTTGTAATTTTAGCAGAGATGAGGTTTCACCATTTTGGGCAGGCTGGTCTCGGACATGGGGCCTCAGGTGAACCACCCACCTCAGCCTCCTAAAGTACTGGGATTACAGGCGTGAGTCACCGCGCCCAGCCCTATTTCTTAAACATTTATCCAAGCGATGATGGGGGGAGTCAGGGCCGGTCCTGGGGTCTGGGAGCAGGGGACACCCACTCTGACAGGTGGCCTCCCCGGGGCTCCATCCACATATAGAGCTCCCTCTCCCAGAGACGCCTCCCCATCCCAAATGAGTGCAACCACCAGCCAGGGCTCTCAGGGATCGGGGTGCAGAGTGACCTCAGCCAGGGCTCTTAGGGATTGGGGTGCAGAGTGACCTCAGCCAGGGCTCTCAGAGATCAGGGTGCAGAGTGACCTCAACCAGGGCTGTCAGGGATCGGGGTGCAGAGTGACCTCAGCCAGGGCTGTCAGGGATCGGGGTGCAGAGTGACCTCAGCCAGGGCTGTCAGGGATCGGGGTGCAGAGTGACCTCAGCCAGGGCTCTCGGGGATTGGGGTGCAGAGTGACCTCCGTGAACCCACCCCTGCACTGAAAAAGGGGTTACAAGCCTGTATTGATGAGAGCAGAGACAGGACAGCAGCTGGGACTCTGACCCCAGGCTCAGACATCCACTCCATGGACCCTGGGGTCTCGGGCGTGACCAACAAGGAGCTCTGCCCTGGTGTGGCCCACCCAGCCCACCACTGCTTGTCTCGATGGCCCAGCTCCTTTAGCCAGCCTCAGTAAGCCCATGGAGGGCCCCCTCCAGCTGGCCTCCAACACCACTGTCCCTACAGCCAAAACTGTGGGACAAGGGGGCTGGGCAGGCATGACCCCCACTGAGCAGCCCAGTGGCGCGGGGTTGGTGCACCCAGGGGTGCATCAGTTGGACAACCGCAGTTTGTGCTTTTGCCCCGACCAGATGAGATAAATAAGAAACTGGGAGAGACACAGAAGAACTGCATGCCTATGGCCTGTGGGTGTCCAAGCAGCCATGGGCAGTTAATGGAGCCATGCGTGGACACGGCTTGGCTCCCGCCGTCCAAGCAGGACACACACATCACAACACACCCCGGAAATCTGATCACTCAGAGTTAAAGGGCTCAGGAGTGGGAGCCTGCCTGGCTGGGGGCCTGGGATCCAACAGCTGCTGAGTGGGAGGTGGGTGGGCCTGGCCAAGCCTGGAGGCATCCCACATCAGGGAGGCAAAATTCCTCCTGGGACAAAACTCCTAAAAGGCTGAAGAGCTGGCACCTGCAGACTTAACCCACGTCCACCACTGGCCCTGGAGACACAGAGGCCCCCAGACCCGCCTAGACATGAGCCACTGGGCAGTGGGGTCTGCAACCCCAGGAAGATGGGTGCCTCGGGACCCCAGGCAGGGCTGGAGGCCAGCAAGCACGATGGTGGACAGGGAAGAGGAAGAGCTGCCCTGAGCTTGTGGTCAACTGAGCCAGTGTCCAACCCAGGCCTTCAAACAGGGATGCGGGATCCACCAGGGCTGCACCAGAGAGGTGCATGCACCACCAAGGGACACAGTAGTCCCTTGTTAGAGGGACAGAGGGAGAGAAAGAGTGAATTGACTTGGACTTCTCTGTCACTCTGGTTACAAAAAGACAAGGGATGCTATTTTTAAAGTGCTGAAAAAAAAATAACATTGAGCTTAGAATTTTACACCCAGCAAAACTGTCACTCACACCCTCAGACGTGACTAAACTGTCGTTGGGTTCCCCAGGCCTCAGAGACGTGGGGAATGTGAGAAGGGCCCTCAGGAAAGCTCGAAGTTGCACTAAGGAAGGGTGGGAATGAGCATGGATCCGTGGTAAGCCAGAATTAGAATTTCCAACCCAACCTCACCGCAGCAGAGAGGAAGAGCAAGGCGTGGGGCAGGCTCAGGCCACATCCCAAACAGAAGGAGGTGGTTGCTGGGGCCCTGGAGGCCCTCAGGCTGCTGTTCCAAGCACTGGCATCCAGCGTGAGGGACCAGGGGGGTCAGGCAGGAGGACAGGGTCTTCCAGGTGTCTGAGGATACCCATGGGCTCCCCCAAGCAGTAGCTGGTCTGGGTCCATCATGGCATCATGGCTGCCCTGGCATGGCCACTCAGGGGAAGAGGCAGGGGAGGGCAGCCCCTGCCAGTGGGCCAAGGAGGCAGAGCAACTCTGGAAGGGCCCATGGGCTCCAAGGCTGGGACCAGCACCCTCGGCTCTCCCAGTGAGCCTGCATCCAGCTTATCAATAAACTGCACACACTCAGCCACAGGAAGGGAAGTCAGAAAGTCCTCTCTGATGCTCTCCCATTGGGCGGGAAGGGCTCTGAGGTGCCTGCAGTTTGTCTGAGTTCAGCTGTTTTGGGTCTAGGACTTGCTGGAAGACTGATTGTGAATGCTGGTATCCTGGTGCAAGATGTGACAGATGGATGGATGGATGGATGGATGGATGGATGGATGGATGGATGGACAAATGGATGGATGGACAGATGGTTGGATGGATTGATGGATGGATGCGATGGATGGATGAGAGGTGGGTGGATGTGATGCATGGGTGGAGGTTGGATGGATGGATGGATGGATGCATGGGTGGGTGGGTGGATGGGTGGAGGGATGGATGGATAGATGGATGGATGGATGGATGGATGGATGGATGGATGGATGGATGGATCCACTGGGGGGTGTGTGGATGATGGGATGGATGAATGGATGGATGGACAAATGGACTTGGACAAATGGATGGATGGACAGATGTAGGAATGGTTGGAAGATGGTTGGGATGGATGGATGGGAGGAGGATGGATGGATGGATGGATGGATGTTGGCTGGGTGGGTGGATGGATGATGGGTGGGATGGAGGATGGTTAGGTTTGGTGGGGTGTGGTGGGTGGGTAATTGGATGGTGGTGGGTGGGTGTGGACGGATGGATGAATGGATGAATGAGTGGGTTCATGGATAGATGGACAAATGAAATCTCCCTGGTACTGGGGTTCGCCTTCTGTGGCAGCTCCACAGGGCTCCACCTCACGAGGGCTCACGATATTCAGGTACAGGCCAAGTGCTCTACACCCCACCTCACTGGAGCCCTCAACCCTGGGAGGAAGGTACTCACCTCACTCCATCCTATAGACAAGGAGACCGAGACTCAGAGAGGGTGAAAGCACTCCTTCAGCTCACCCAGCCCAAGAATGGCAGAGCTGCAGTGTGGTCCCCAGAGCATCTTCCCAGCCCCAAACTTACACTGTCCCGGCTCCCTCTCGGGGAGGGGTCCTGGAGGCCCAGTCTGAGCAGGGGTGTTGCGGGGGCACACCGCAGGAAAGGCCACACAAGTCCTCAGGCTCCAGCCCAGAGTCTGCTGGGGCCCTCAGTCTTCAGGCGGAGCAGGGGTGACTGCCAGCTGGAGAGGCCGGTGTGGAGGGCAGAAGTGAGGGTGCAGTGCCAACTGGGCAGTGAAACAGGCTTCCCTGGGGAGGGGCCTGGCTGGCGGGGGTCCCAGGAGAGAAGAAAGCCGATCTGTGACCCAGGGGCTGAGGGGTGGCCAGTGGGGCAGGGCCATCAAAAGTGGGCTGTGTGACGGACATGAGGCCAGCGGGTGCTGGGCAGGAGCCGTCCATGGTTGGGCAGGCGTGCCAGGATAGAGACCCCTCTCCCAGCAGTCAGCTGGGCAAAGTTGGGCTCTCAGTCACCTCCCTCAGCACAGGCCACAGGAGTCCTCCTGCCCAGCCAGTCCAAACCACACTGGAGCGGGGCACCCACCTCGTCCTCTGGGAAGACCCTGCTGGTCAGGTAGGGCCGTCCCGGGCGGCCCTGGCTAGAACATGCTGGCTATGCCTTGTCCTGGACCCTGCGGCTGAGGCCAAAGACACCAAGCGTGAAGGGTCTCCAGTCACCATCCCTCTAACACGGATCAAACCACAGAGCCCAGAGCCAAGCGGCCAGGGATAAGCAAGGAGCCCCTGTCCCTTTCTGGAGGCCCCGGAAGCCGAGATCAAGGGTTGCAAGTTAAGAAGCCCTGGGGCACACGGTGTCCTGGCCCCCTGCCCACCCTGCCGCAGGGCCACCAAGCCTCTCTCCGTGTCCCTGGCCAGCTGGCACCAACCTTGCCTGTGCAGGAAGTGGGGGAGGCGGCCGGGTGACTCACCCCCCCTTGGAGCCCACTGAGTCAAGATAAGCCACGATTTTGCGGCCCGCAGCACAACCTGGGACAGCCCCCACATGAGAGGGCACTGAGAGGGCACCGCTGGCCCAAGGTCACTGGGAGGAGCCCCTCCGACACCAGGCAGCACCAGCACCACAGTCTCTTCCAGGGCCCAGGGTGAAAATGCCCGACGCACCAATTGGCAGCGCAGAAGCAGGTGGTTTGGCTGCGTGGAGCCATCTGCCCATTTTTATCGGGTTTAAACAGACAAGCGGCCCCTTGGCCACGTGGCAGAAAAAGAAGAGTGGGGTGGGCACGGGTCTCAGCGCCCTGAGCTGAGGGCTAGAGACCGTGGACTTGGGGCAGCTGGGGCTGGGGGGACCCTGAGCAGGTGACCCACGCCTCATGGGGGGCAGCACGGTGAGGGACACTGCCAGCCCCAGCTGTGGGACCCCCAAGGCCGCTGGCCCACTTCAGCCAGCTTTGCCACCTATTAACTGAAGGTGGCAGCCAGCCACCCTCCCCTGCAGCCTGGATGGTAGCAAGGGGTTAAACATCCCACAGGGGCCAGCACCTCCCTAACGATGCTGCCTCTTCTCCCTCCAGCTGTTCGGCGGGGTGGCTGGGAACCCCACGGCTTCTCTGAGCTCTGCGTTCTGTCCGCCTGGGTCCTGTCCCGTGAAGTCCAGGTTGACCCATATATGAGCATGGACCAGACCGCTCAGGGAGAACACACTTCTCCCGGCCCTGGAGACTGGAGTCCAAGATCCAGGGGTCTGCAGGGCTGGCCCTCCACACCTCTCTCCTGGGTCTGCAGATGCCACCTTCTCCCTGCGTCCTCACAGGGCGGCCCCTGTCGACGTCCTCATTTCCTCTCACCAGGGCCCTAGTCTGATGGGATCGGGGCCTCCCCTACTGGCTCATTTTGATTTGACTCCCTCTGTGAAGACCCCATCTCCAAATGCAAATCACTCCAACATATTAATGGGGGTGGGGCACAGTTCTGCCATAACAACCCACCAGGACAGCAGAGGCAATGAGCCCAGACTCCCCAAAGAGAACCCCCAGCTCCTTCTGGGCTCGCTAGGGGCTGTGGTGCAGGGGTGGCCAGTGGAACCCTGCATTCAGCATGGCTGGGGGCTTCTCTCCCAGGGTCTGCCACAGGCCAGCTGCTCTGCAGCCTCGCTCAGCCCTGGCCTCTGGTCCCTGCCATGGGGGCAGGCCCTGGCTGTCTCAGGATGGAGAGGGATTGTCCGCAGGAACACGGGGACCGGCATAGCAACCTGGCCTCGCAGAGGTGGGCAGGGAGCACCCCTGCCCCGTAGGGTGAGCAGAGCCTGCCTCGCCTGCCTCACCTCCCTCGCCTGCCTCCCCACCCCCGTGGCAGAACCTGCCAGCCTCCCAGGGCCTCAGCTCTGGACTCCATGGAGCCCCTGCTGAACAGTTCAGCCCACACACATGGGGCCCACTCACTATTTTTGTTTTGGTTTGGTTTGGTTTTGGTTTTTGTCTTTTTGAGATGCGTCTCACTCTGTCGCCCAGGCTGGAGTGCTGTGGCGCAATCTTGGCTCACTGCAGCCTCCGCCTGCCGGGTTCAAGCAATTCTCCTGCCTCAGCCTCCCGAGCAGCTGGGATGACAGGCGCCTACCACCACGCCCGGCTAATTTTTGTATTTTTGGCAGAGATGGGATTTCACCATGTTGGCCAGGCTGGTCTCCAACTCCTGATCTCACGTGATCCGCCCGCCTCTGCCTCCCAACGTGCTGGGATCACAGGCATGAGCCACCGCACTGGCCACTTTTTTTCCTCAAATGAATGAATAATGCTAAATCTTTGTTTCTTCTTTTTTTTTTTTTTTTTTTTTTTTTTTTTTTGAGACAAAGTATCTCTGTCATGAAAGCTGGAGTACAGTGGCACGATCTCAGCTCACTGCAACCTCCGCCTCCTGGGTTCAAGCCTCCTTCTGCCTCAGCCTCCCAAGCAGCTGGGATTACAGGCAAGCGCCACCACGCCCAGCTAAATAATTTTTTATTTTTAGTAGAGATGGGGTTTCACCATGTTGGCCATGCTGGTCTCGAACTCCTGGCCTCAGGTGATCTGCCCAACTCAGCCTCCCAAAGTGCTGGGATTACAGGCGTGAGCCTCCGTGCCCGGCCCCTCCGACTTTTTTGTTATGGATGATTTCAAACCCTGTGAAGAACGGAGTAATGGAATGGACGTGACCATCGCCTCCTCACCATCAGCTGTAACTAATATCAGACCTGCCACTCTAGCTCAGGTGCTTTCCATCAAGGAATAAACATCGCGGGCAGAAGCGGGTGCCCCTCCCTGCCCCCCACCCCTCTCCAGAGGCAACCATGACCCTGAATCCAGCGCCTCGCAAAATATTTTATAATTTTACTACTTTTGTAAGTATCCAGCAATAGGGTCCTGTTTCACATTCACAGAAACGGGCAGCATCAGCGTGCAGGACGAGAGACCCGAGATTCACCCTTTCTGCTCCGTGCTGGGTTTCCGACGCCTCCTTGTCAAGACAGGCAGTTCCAGTTTAGTGCTGGGCCCCATCCAGGGGATGAATATGCCCAGAGGAGCAGCCCGTGCCTAGCGGACCAGCATTCAGGCCATTTCCAGTCTCCATCCTCCCGGGTGGGCAGCTGCCTGGGTGCCCAGAAGCAGGACTGTGTCCTCAGCTTGGCTGCCCTGACCAACCGCTCTCCCCTGAACGCCACGAGCGTGTTCTCTCTGGAGGTGTGAGAACCTTCAGCCAGTCTCGAGGATCACCATGCCCTTCCTGGGATCCCGGTGGCCGAGCCTCCCTGCTGGCTATTCAGTGTTGTCAGTGTTTCCTCCTGTGTGGCCCCCACCTAGGCCCGTCTACTCCTGTGTGACCCCCGCCTGTCCACACTTCCTCCTGTGTGACCCCGCCTGTCCCCTTCTCCTCCTATGTGACCCGCACCTGTCCGCACTTCCTCCTGTGTGACCCCCACCTGTCCCCGTCTCCTCCTGTGTGGCCCCCACCTGTCCCCATCTCCTCCTGTGTGATCCCTGCCCTCCTCCTGTGTGATCCCTGCCTGTCCTCATCTCCTCCTGTGTGACCTGCACCTGTTCCTGTTTCCTCTGTGTGACCCCTGCCTGTCTGTGCTTCCTCCTGTGTGACCCCCACCTGTCCCCGTTTCCTCCTGTGACCCCCGCCTGTCCCGTCTCCTCCTGTGTGACCCCTGCCTGTCCCCGTCTCCTCCTGTGTGACCCCCACCTCAACCTTGGGCTGCTTGTCTGTTTGCTAGATCTCCTGGACTCTGGCCTCAGCGCTGGATGCACAGAGATGACCTCCTTCCACTCCCTGGCTTGTAGTTTTACTTTGTTATGTTGTCTTTTTTCAAACACAGTTTTTAAAATGTAATGTGGTCAAATGCCTCTCCCTTTACTTTGATGGTTTGTGACTTTAGCGACTTATTAAGAAACCCTTTCCTACCCTGAAGTCATAAACATTATGCCTGTTTTCCTTCTAAACGTTTTCAGGTTTAACTTTTCACATCTGAGTTGTTTAATCTATCTGGTATTTTATTTTTGTTTACAGCGTGAAGCAGGCACCTAATTTCCCCATGTAGAGAAGCCCCGGCCCAGCACACTCAGGGGACAGCCCGGCCCAGCACACTAAGGGGACAGCCCTCCTTCCTTGTAGACGTGGAGCACCCATCTGCCTCAAAGCATCATCGTAAGTGCACGGGCTGTTCCAGCCATCCACTTGCCTATCCCTGCACCAATGCCACGCTGTCTGAGAGGCAGGCGTCCCATGTGATTCTTCTCTGAAACTCGCTTAGCTCTGCTTGGCTCTCTGGCCTTCCACGTGGACTTTTGGACGAAAAACTCAACTGGGCTCGTGAACGGCTGTTTGCAGAGAATCGACCTCAATCGACCTCGTTCTTCACTTTTTAAAATTAGCCTCAGTTTTCAAAACTGACACTTTTCATTCATGAACATGACATACCTCTCCATCAGTCAAGTCTTCTTTCATGCCCTTTGCAATGTTGTAATGGCCTGGACACCTTCCATCTGACGTTTTCTACATAAGAATCTTCGTAGGTTTTGAGGCCGCTGTTAACGAGGTATTTTTCTATTATATTTCAACTTGGTTTCCACTGGTGCAAACATATGCTACTGTTCTTCCTTCATCAACCTCGTCTCCAGCAATATTACAGAACCCTCTCATTAGTTCAAATACTAAAGTCAAAAATTCTCTTGGCTTTTACATCTTCGTTTTTTGTTGTTGTTGTTTGTTTGTTTTTGAGACAGAGTCTTGCTCTGTCACCCAGGCTGGAAAGCAGTGGTGGGTTCTTGGCTCACTGTAACCTCCACCTCCCAGGTTCAAGCCATTCTCCTGCCTCAGTCTCCCGAGTACCTAGGATTACAAGTGTCCGCCACCATACTTGGGTAATTTTTATATTTTTATTAGAGATGAGGTTTCACTGTGTTGGCCAGGCTGGTCTTGAACTCCCAACCTCAGGTGATCTGCCAGCCTCAGCCTCCCAAAGCGCTGGGAATACCGGCGTGAACCACTGCGCCCGGCCAGCTGGCTTTTACATCTTGATAATCGTATTATATGAAATAAGGGCCAGGTACAGTGGCTCACACCTGTAATCCCAGCACTTTGGGAGGCCGAGGCAGGCAGATCACTTGAGCCCAGGAGTTCAAGGCCAGTCTGGGCAACACAGCAAAACCCTGTCTCTACAAAAAATAAATAAAAATGAAACAAATCAGGATGGTTTTGTCTCCCAATGCTGGTCTTCATTTCTTCTTGCTCTCATCTCACAGCCTTGGGGAAGCCTCCAGCACCCCATAGAGGGAAGGCACAGCCGTGGCCAACATCTCCCGTGTCTCCTGGCTTCTGTGGGAGTGATTCCCAAGTCCCAGCAAGGGGTCCAATGTGTGCTGCAGTTTCTGAGCAGACATTCCTAAACAGGTTAAGATGGCTTCCTTCTCATCTGGGCTTGCATTTTTTATAATAGCAGGTTGAGACATGCTGTGGACTCCCATCAGACACCTGTCTGCACCTGAGATCCTTCTGTTTTTAAATCCTCCACGCGTCTCTGGCACCCTCTCCTGCCTGGTGGTGGTACTGCAGCCCCAGGGCCCTAGTGTCTGAGCTGAGCCAGAACCTCTCAGGGGACTCAGACATGGGCACGACCCTCAGTCTCCCGTCCCCACACTGTGACCACGGAGGTGATAGCTGCTCCCGCAGCCTAGGCCCTAGAGTGACCGGATGTGGAGGAGGGCACCGGTCACGCAGCCACAAACGGAGCATGAACCAGACAGAACCCGGCTGCCGCGAGCCACCAAGACTCGGGGCCAGGTGCAGTGGCTCACGCCTATAATCCCAGCATTTTGGGAGGCCGAGGCGGGCAGATCATCTGAGGTCAGGAGTTGAGACCAGCCTGGCCAACATGGTGAAATTTCATCTCTACTAAAAATACAAAATTAGCTGGGCTTGGTGGCGCATGCCTGTAATCCCAGCTACTCAGGAGGCTGAGGCAGGAGAACTGCTTGAACTGGGGAGGCGGAGATTGCAGTGAGCCGAGATCACACCACTGCACTCCAGCCCGGGTGGCAGAGCGAGAATCTGTCTCCAAAGAAAGAAAAAGAAAACGGGTCTCTGCAGATATGATTAAATTGTGGACCTCAGGAGATCAGCCTGGATGATCGGGTGGGCCCTAAATCCAACGACCAGTGTCCTTAGAAGAGATGCAAAGGGAGAAATACCTGGGAGAAGCCCCCACGGATACGGAGGCAGGGTGTGGGCGATGCAGCCACAAGCCAAGGGATGCCCAGAGCCACCTGCAGCTAGAAGGGCAGAAAGCATCCTCCCCTAGCCTGAGGGGCCGTGCGGCACTGCCACGCCTTCGCCTCAGACTCCGGCCTCTGGAACTGTGGGATAGAGCTTTCCTGTGGCTTTCAGCCCCTGGTTTGTGGTTTGCTGGCACAGCCCGGAGCACCTGACAGCCAGGCGCATGGCTTGTTTCAGCCAAGCGAACAATAGCAAGTCTACGTTGGGGGAAGGGAGGAGCGCGCTGGGCCTTCCGTCTGCTCCCAGAAACAGGGAGGCCGCTGTGGGAACAGCCAGCTTCTTCCAGAGAATGAGAGAACGTGGTCCCAACCCTTCCAGCTACTCCAAGGGGGTAGTGGGCTGCCCACCTGGCTGACTGGCTCCCTATCTCCTCTGCTGTGGGCTTAGCCCACTGTGGGGAGCCCAGGGAAACAGGTCAGGCAGCCCCTGCCCCAGGCCACCCCTAGGGAGACCCAGGAGGACCCAGCTGGGGGCATGAGCTATGTGAGGAAGAGGAGGCCGCTGGGGATAAAGTTAGGGGCTGCACAGTGACTGGACATGGTGGTAAGGGAGCCCCTGCGTCTCCCTGCCCCTCCATTGGCACCAATCCTACCTCCACCTGAAGGGGCAGCTCCTTCCCAGCCCACAACACCTGCACTGGAGTTCTGGACACAAGAGAACCCAAAAGGAAGATCTTGAGTGGGCAGGAGGGGCGGCGCCTGTCCTAGGAAAGGGATGGGGTCTGCTCTGGGGAAGGGGCGGGGCCTCCTCTCGGAAAGGGGTGGGGCCTGCTCTGGAGAAGGCGAGGGGCCCATCCTAGGAAAGGGGTGGGGCCTGCTCTAGGAAGGGGCAGGGCTGTCTGGGGAAGGACTGGGGTCAGGGCTCATGCTCTCCTGAGCTTCCCAGGTAGCCTCTGCTTCAAAGGGCACAGCAGGGAAGAGCAGGCAGGGGCCCAACCGCACCCGTGTCCACACTGCATCACCAAGAGAAACCCCTCTTTACAGCTGCAAGCTGGGAGACAGATGAGGAAGTTGGAGGGAGCCTGACCACCTCTTCCTTACCAGGTCTCTGACTGCAGTGCCCCCACCCCGTCCTGCCCATTTCCTGGCCTGTGCAGGGACTGCTGGGCCCAGTGGGCACAGCCAGGCAGATATATAGGTTTTGGGGGTGGGCCGGAAACAGGTCACCCTCGAAATGACCCAGGGATGGCTCTGGGGGTCGTGCTGACCGCTTCATGGAAGGGCCAGTTCTGAAGCCCCCAGAATCCCCACATGGCTATGCCAGAGGCTCTGGGGTGGCCTCAGGGGCTCCATGGCAGGCCCAGGCCAACTGACTGCCCAGGAGGTCCCTAGGCCTAGACAGTGTGGGCTCCTGGGGCCACCAGAGGGGATGAGCAGGTCCTTTTGGAGGCTCTCCTGAGCCAAGTGGGGAAGTGGAAAGGCCCCAGGCCTGAGCCGGCCCCAGGACCCTGGGTGGCGCTGGTGAGCTGGGATGTCCCAACTGGCTTCAGGCCCCACAGGGCTGCTGCTCAACTCCAGCCCTCAACCACTGCCCTCCCTGGGGTCAGATGGGGCAGGGGGCAACTGCCCCACTGCCATCCTCAACCCTGCCCTCCCTGGGGTCAGATGGGGGAGGCAGCAGCTAGGGGAGGGCAGTGGCCTCAGCCCCCCGCCAGGAGCCAGGCTCAGTGGTTCATGCTTGTAATCCTGGTACTTTGGGAGGCTGAGGTGGGAGGATCACTTGAACCCAGGAAGGAATTTGAGACCAGCCTGAGCAACATAGTGAGACCCTTTCTCTACAAAACAAACAAAACTATTCAAAAATCACGTGCATGTTACTTTAGTAAAACATAGGGTTGTTTTGAAAGATAAAAAAGCAAGTTCTTAAAAATTAGCCAGTCATGGTGCCACGTGCCTGTACAGCTACTTGGGAGGTAGGACACCAGGGGGTGGGACCCATTGCACCTGGCGGACCCGTCGCGCCCTGGGGACCGGTCGCGCCCTGGGGACCTGTTGTGTCCTGGGGACCTGTCGCGCCCTGGGGACCGGTTGTGCCCTGGGGACCTGTCGCGCCCTGGGGACCGGTTGCACCCTGGCTTTGGAAGTGCAGAGCCCAGCCCAGGTGTCTGCCCTCCTGAGGGTTTCGACACAGGTAAAGGGTGTGGCACAGCCTTGCGGTCTGGGGACAGATGTCCTCCCCTTTGACCTCAGAGGATGCTCGAGATTGGATCACTGTGCTCAGGGGCCTCGGCCTCCCCGCACACACCTGCCTTTGACAGGAGACACCAGACTCCTCTCTGAACTATATAAGCACCTGCTCTGACCCCAGCAGCCTCCGTGGGCTCCACCTAGAAGGCCGGGGGCTCAGCTCTCCAACATGAGTGGGCATTGTGCCCAGGGTCCACACCCAGTGCCCCCTGTCTAGCTGGGTCCACAGAGCCAACCAGAACTTCTGCAGGTTTGAAGGCGTTGGCAGCTCTGCCTGGCAGCTCCCCAAAGCCCTGACGGGGCCACCAGGTCCTGGTTGCCTTTTGTCACTTTGCAGCAGGAGCTGACAGTGACCTGAGGACTAAGACTTTCTCCATTTTCCCAGTGTAGAGACCCAGGGCGAGGTGCAATTCACATACATATGGCACATGCAGACACATGTGCACACAAGCAAATGCTCGCACACACACACACACACACCCTCCCCAGGGCCACCTGACCGTCGGGGCTACACACACACACGCGCACACACACACACACGCACACACACACACGCACACACACACACACACACACACACACCCTCCCCAGGGCCACCTGACCCTCGGGGCTACACACACACACGCACACACACACACACACATCCCCTCCCCAGGGCCACCTGACCGTCGGGGCTACACACACACACGCACACACACACACACACACACCCTCCCCAGGGCCACCTGACCGTCGGGGCTACACACACACACACACACACACACATCCCCTCCCCAGGGCCACCTGACCGTCGGGGCTACACACACACACACACACACACACACACACATCCCCTCCCCAGGGCCACCTGACCGTCGGGGCTACACAAAGTCCCCATCAACCGTGGCAAGCCTGGGAAATGGCTGTGAAGGAACCCAGGGCTCTTTTCACAGATTCGGGGCTGGGCGGATACCTACTGGGGAATCTGACCACGTTTCCACAGCTCCATGGGGGTTTTGCCCAGGGTGAGAACTGGGAGTGGAGGGCAGGCAGCCCCCACATCCCCCCTGCGTTTGGTACGAGGGATGTGCCAACCACGTGGCGTGTGTGTGGTGTCCCCATGTCCTGTGTGCAAAGCCCGGTGGCCAGGCCTCCGCCATGCACAGTGGCCAAGCCACACCCCTGCAGCACCAACCTAAACCACACAGTGCGGTGCGTCTGCCTGAGTTTATTATTGGAAAGCAAAGACTGAACAAAGACTCAGACAATAAATATCTGAAGAGAGGAAGCCAAGCTTAGGAGGCCAGGAAGTTCAGAGGGTCCGGGGGAGGCAGAGCTGTGGAGGGCAGTGAAGGGTGGCTGTGCCCATCCAGTTCACCCACTCCCCAGATGCCTGGGGGAGCGCCGGGCCCGTCGGGAGGTGTCGGTGGGCAACTCGCAGATGGTGTCCTGGCACTGGCAGCTCTCGATGTGCGTGTAGGTGTGTGTCAGCGAGCCACCGTTGGGGCAGCTCAGGACCACCTCACGCTGGCTGGTTTTCTCCTCTCTGCAGCAGGAGCACCTGTGGTCCAGGACCTGGGCCCTGGCCGAGTACCTGCGGGGAGGGTGGAGTGAGGGGCGACCTCCCAGGGCCAGCACTGGCCTCTCACCTCTATGGGGCCTCCACCACCCCCTCCAGGCACTCCCAGCCTGGAACTCACATGGCAAATGTCCCGCAGGACCCGGAGCAATGATTCATGGAGACGCTCTTGGTGCAGCCGGCGTACGAAACCTCCGTGATGACGGGGACGGTGGAGCAGGGCACCCTGGTCTCATTGAGAGGGATGCCTGGGGAGAGGGGGCAGTGGCTCAGGGCAGGGCCTCCACATCTTCGAGGGGAGAGGGCGACTCTCCCTCGCTGCGTCCCTTCCCCAGGCTCGGCCTCAGCCCCCAGCCCTCACTGCCCACCCAGAGGCCATTGTCCATCCTGAAGCCACCCTAGGCAGGGCTGAGGGCACCAGCCCTTGTGCCCCGACCCTGCCCACCCCCCAGGCTATGCCCTGTACTCACAGGTCTTGCAGCATCCATTGGGCATGAATGTGATGGAGTCCTGGAGGGAAAGAAGAATGAGCCCAGGACCCCCACACATTCCTGGGATGACAGCACCTCCCATGCCATGGGCGGGAGCAGCTGCTGCAGAAAGCCCCAGGCAAAGCCTCCTGTGGCAGCTCAGACCAGGCCCGAGGCCACTGTCGCAGCACTGGCGCCCCAGACCCCCGGAACACCAGGTGCCCCCACTCCCCACAGCCAGGCCCCAGGTGGCCCACTCACCGGGACACAAATGCTGGCATCAAAGTCGGGGCAGGTGATGTTGGAGATGGATGAGACGAGCTGGTTGTTGATCTTCATGCAGCTGAAGAACGTGCAGTTGTTCCTGGGGTCGCTCTTGAAGTCCCCAGGCTGTGGGGCAGGGAGCTCTGGTGAGGGAGGGCAACAGGCCCAGCCCCAGCCCAGCCAGGAAGACACCCTGGAGACACCTGGCTGGGGAGGCTTCCTGGCAAGGCCCAGGGCCCAGGACAAGCAACACGGGTGGGACCCCACATCAGGCACCAGTCTGGAGCCCACACAACCCTCAAAGATCTGTCTGTGTTGTAACTCTAAATCTATGAACGTGACCTGCCTTGGAAAAGGGATCTTTGAAGGTGTCATTAAATGAAGCATCCTAAGATGAGATCATCCTGCTGGGGGGGCCCTAAATCCTTAAAAGGGAGAGGAGAGACAGACACAGGGAAGGAAACCTCATAGCCACAGCCAAGGGGCACCTGGAGTAACCAGAGGCTGGGAAGGGTCCTTACCTAGAGCCTCTGAGGGAGCACAGCCCTGAGGCCCTTTTATCTTGGATTTCTGGGCCCCAGAACCAGGAGAATCCCTTTCTGCCCTGAAGACGCCTGCTCATTTGTCATGGCAGCCCTAGGACGCCCATCACAGCTGCGTCCAGGACTGGGAGGACTCAGCTGGGGGATCCTGGGTGGCCTGTACCTTGCCCTGGGCTCAAGCAACCCAGCCATGTCAGGGCCAGGAGCACACACCTTCAGGATGACGTGCTGGTTGTCAGGCTGCTTGAGGATACAGTGCGTCTGTTCACACTTCTTGCAGCATTCCCCGGGGGCCTCCACGAGTTCAAAGCCCTGCACACACAGACATGCCACTGCAGCTGAACTCCCAGCCTGTACCCCACACCACACAAAGCCTGCAGGACTGCCGACAACCCCCACCTGGAAGAGGCCCCAAGCTGGGCAGGTGTCAGGATGGAGAGGTGGGGACAGGGAGAGGTTGGCATTGAAAGGAGGAAAGAAAGTGTCACGACACAGACATGCGCCCGGGTACTTGTCTGGGAGGAGGGAAAAGGGCAGGCTGAGGTGGGGAGCCAGGGCTGGGCCGGCCGCTTACCGGGCTGCAGGAGGTGTTGCAGGGCACATGGGTGCAGGCGATGGTGTTGAGCAGGGTGCTGTTGTCCACCTTGTCCGTGCACACGCAGTCCTGGCACTTGGAGGAATAAACTGGAGAACCGGGCTTCGGGCATAGGGAGAGACGTGAGGCAGGGGCCTCTCCAGCACCCCAGCCAGCCCAAGAGCCTGCCAGGACCCCCACACTGCAGCCGACCTCCTCCCCTCCCCCCCCTCACCCAGCCCAGGGCTCACCTGGTACTCAGCATTCTCGTGAACGCACACCCCCTTGGACTCTTGGGAGAAAGAACAGAGAACGCCGTTCGTTGGAGACTGCCCCGGGGTGGCCACCTGGCCAGACCCCCACTCCCAGTGCACACCCAGTGGGCGCTCAAGGCTGGGGTGGGTGCATCAGCCAAGCATGCAGCCATCTGTGTCCCCAGAATCTGAGGCCCCCAGGAGGAAGCCCATCCCCACAGCCACCCCACCCCGGGCGGCAGCCTCCC
>NW_016813876.1:0-6870 GCF_001698545.2 Rhinopithecus bieti | reverse complement strand
TGGATGGATGGATGGATGGATGGATGGATGGATGGATGGATGCATGGATGGTGGATGGATGGGTGGATGGATGGATGGATGGGTGGATGGATGGGTGGATGGATGGGTGGATGGGTGGATGGATGGATGGATGGATGGATGGGTGGATGGATGGATGGATGGATGGATGGATGGATGGGTGGATGGATGGGTGGATGGATGGATGGATGGGTGGATGGATGGATGGATGGGTGGATGGATGGATGGAAGGATGAAAGGACAGATAGATGAATGGAGGCGCAGAAGGATGGTTGGGTGGGTGGCTGACTGGCTGGGTGGGTAGATGGATGGATGGATGGGTGGGTGGGTGGATGTGTAGGTAGATGAGTGGGTAGGTGGGTGCACAGATGAGTGGGTGATGACTAGGTAGGTGGAAGGATGGATGGAGGGGTAGGTGAGTGGGTAGATGGGTGCATAGGTGAATGAGTGGGTGGTTGGAAGGATGGGTGGGTGAGTGGGTGATGTCCCCGTCAACTCAGCCATCCAGGACTTAGATCACCTCATTCCTCAATCTTTGAGGCTCTACGTTTTCATGTCCATCCCTCACTCCCCAGAATTTAGAATTTGTGGGAGAATCCCCCAGCACCAAGGCGGGGCCTACCTCTCTGGGCACATTGTCAGGTCCCACACAGCCTAGGAAGAGGGAAGAAACAAGATGTGTTAGCAGAGTCCTTGTGCAGCAGGGAGCAGGGGTAGGGGGTGGTCAGCCTCCTGTCAGCCTCCTGGTCCCAGCCTCCGTGGACACCCAGGAGGCGGCGGGGGGGAGGCAGCAGGGGACAGTGTGAGCAGGTGGCCTACCGCAGGTCTTCACGCAGACATCAAAGCCAGGGGCGTAGTTCATGGTGCCCTCAGGACAGAAGCAACCTTCCACCAAGACTGTGTTGTTCTGCTGGGAGGAGCTGGGGGCGGGAGGGCATCGTCAGACAGGTGGGGTGGGGCTGGGGAGCTGGCAGGTGGGACTGCTATGCCCAGATGATGCCACCCTCCGCACTGCAGAGGGCAAGCCCACGGTCCTGGTGGACCCTCAAGCAACATACCTGGATTTGCACGTAGGCTCTTCTGCAGGGCCACAGGCCTGGTACTCCCTGTGAGACGGGCACTCCACCACTGCAGGGCAGGGGCAGGGGTCAGAGGGCTGCCTCATATCAGGCAGAGGAGCCTGGACCCCCTTGAGTGACAGCTGGCTAGTGCCCCACACACAGAGGAGGGTGGCCAGCTGCCTGGGGCATCAGCCTCTGCCCTCACGGTTGTCCCGAGCCAGGTGGTGGGCACCCAGTTGCATTTAGCGACACTGGCAAAACCCCCAGCACCTCAGTTCCTCCAGCTCAGCCTTCCCCACTCCATGGCCCCAGCCCTGGTCTCACACCCACCATCTCTGCATCCCTGGCCACAGCCCACCTGGGTCTAGCTTCAGGCTGGGCACAGCACCCGGCAGAGCCTAGAGACCACGTCTGGCCTGCAGACCCCCAGCTCCAGGGCAGGGGCAGGACACTTACAGCAGGCCCCATGCGTGTGGTTCCGCCAGTCGAGGCAGACGCCCTGCTGGGCGCAGAGGGCTGCGTAGGCCTGCAGACTGGCGCACTCCAGGCTCGAGCCTGGCACGAAGCAGCTGTCGAACACGCAGGCGTCGTAGTAGTGCTGTGGGGGCACCAGCGCGTGGCACTGGGCAAACAGGCTGCGCAGGGAGAGGCACAGGTCACACTCAGGTGGCAGCTGCCTCTCCCCCACTCCCTACCCCAGCATCTCTGCCCGGACTGTCCTCCTGGAGTCCAGCACCCACCAGAGAGGCACCTGTGGCCGACGGAGGGTCAAGGGACAAGGCCAGCCAGGGGATGGGTCAGGGACAGACCAAGGAATGGGCGAGCAAGGTGGCTCTGCAGCCCGGCTCCCAGATAGAAGCCACGTCTACATGGTCATCAGCTTCAGGACCCCCTCCAACAACCCTGGCAGACGGACACCCAGCCTGTACTTGGCCCCTGTACTTCCAGGGATGGGGTGCTGAACCCCATGGCTGCCAGCATTAGGAGCACGTCCCTCTGTCAAAGCCCAAATCTGCCTCCCCAATATCAGCCCTGAGTTCTGTCCTGGATTGACTGGTCTACTCTGAGTCTCACACTCGGCCAGCCTTGCACCTTCCCAGGAGCCAGGAGAGATTATGGAGTTCAATAAAGGCACAGGCATGCCAGACATGGCAGCTTAGCCCTGTGGAACCCAAGGGCCCGGGTCCTGGACGCCACGGTGACCTAGCTCCTGGCCCTGGTTCTGTGGCCTCCTGCCTTCCCAGCCCCAGTGCCAGGCCCATGCACTGGTTCCTTCCTCTTTGCAAGAGCTGAGGGCTGGGGCACAGAGGCCCTCAGCTTGTTGGTGTCATGGCCACAGGCAGGCCTGGGCAGGGTCACCTGTCCTTGATGAGCTGGCAGAGGGGAGATGGGGTGCAGCCTTTGTGTGAGGTCGTTTTGTTGCCCCCGGGCACAGTGACAGCCGGGCGCTTGGTCGTGGAGCTGCTGTGGGGGCAGCGTGGCTTGGAGGGGTCGTTCACTATCCACTGGTCGGCTGCAGCCTCACAGTTGGAGATGATCTCCCCGCTGGGCAGAATGCAGTCGTCAGAGGTGGTGTTGGTGCAGGTGCCTGTATCAGTGAGAGACGCCATGTTGCAGACAGGGCAAGCCCTGCCCTTCTCCAGCCCAGATGCCCAGGACCGGCCAGCCGGGATCAAGGGCAGAGACCAGGCCCCTTCCTGTTGGCTCCTCACAGGGACTGAACCCGGGTGATGGTCACAGCACCCCCAAGCAGAGAGGCAAGAGGCTCACAGCAGGCCCGTGGGTGTTTACACACAGCCTCAGCCTCAGCCTGGTCCAGCCGCCCACCCTGGGGCAGGACAGGGCGGCAATGGGAGCCGTGGGGGCCTCGGGGGGCCTCGGGGGCCCTCAGGAGCCATGGGGGCCACGGAACTCACCACACTGGCCCTTGGTGTTGTTGCCGAACCGGTGGTAGGGTAGCCTGACGGAGAAGGACAGGCCATTGTAGGAGACGAGGACGCCCAGCTCGGGGATGTCCACCACGTAGTTGATGCCAGACTTGGACACCTCCAGCCCGTACTTCTTGTAGGGCACTGCCACCGCCTGCCTGTTCACCTGCACCTGCAGCCGACACACCGCGGAGCTGCCTCAGTCCTCTCTTTGGGAGAGCTCCAGGGCTTCCCCACCCTGCCTGCTCTCCAACCTACACATGCAGGGAGAGGGCCCTGTCTACCCCCCCTCCTTTTCTGCCCCCTTTCTTGCTCCTACTCCGCTGCTCCTAACCAGACCCTGGTCCCATGGGTGAGCCAGTGAAGGAGCTCTCCTGGGAGCACCTGGGGACTGTGGAGTCCCGCACAGGCTCCCGGGGCCTCCTGAGCCTCAGAACCAATAACTCCCTTGCAACTAGGGGCGTCTCAGTCAAGGGTGTGCAGAGCCCTGTCCCTGACTCTGTCTTCAGGAGGCAGCTTTTGCTGCAGAGACTGTGCCCAGCGTGGCATGCGTGCCAGGGCTTGAGGGGCCCAGGATGCACCTGGAGGCAGAGCTGATAGTCCTGGAGCCAGGCACCCACCCCATCCCACCTTCCAGCCTGGCTCTGGGAGAGGCTGTGCCTGGGCACCCCCGCAGCCCAGTCCTCTGGCTCCTGGGGAACCAGGGTGCGTTGGGGCCCACGTCAGCGCCCACCTCCGTGCCAGCCTCCAGCGGCCACGCTGTGCCTACCTGAACCTGCATGGGCATCATGTGCACGGTCTTGATCAGCACCTCCTGGGTTTCGTGGCGCACGATGAGGGTGCGGGGGCAGGACACCTTGTCGTTGGGGTCACAGTGGTAGTTATCGATGTAAACTCCGAAGTTGTCCACGGACGGGCTGATCTCCTCCACCAGCACGTAGGTGCAGTTGCCCTGGTAGCTGTAGTAGAGTCCGTCGAAGGTGACATAGTGCGGGTCCCCCCAGCCCGTACAGTAGCCTGCGAGGGAGCCAGAGTGAGCCGTGCCGCCTGTGCCCCTCAGCCGGGGTCGGGTGCAAGAGCTGGGCCGGGGCGCAGTCAGGAAGAGCCAGCAGGAAGCTGGGACCTGAAACCCCGCTCCCGTGTGTGGGCACAGGGACGTCTGAGCTGCACTGGCCCTGGTGCACCCACAGCAGCCCGTTTTGCAGGATGAACCAGGGTTCAAACCTCAACTCAGCCACCTCTCGCCTCAGAAGCACCTTGTCCCAGGAAGGGACCCTAACTCCACCAGGCAAGCCCTCCACCTACCCAGGCCCTCCCTGCCAATGAGGCAAAAGCAGGGCTGAGGAGACCCTCAGAAGTCACTCAGCCTCAGTGAACACTGCAGTGGGGTCTGTGCCCAAGGAGCCTCAGCACTTCTGCCCCTGGGAGATGGGCCCTGCAGTCCCCACCCATGGAGAGGGCAGGAGATGTGGGGAGGGCCTGGGGGCCCTGGACTCACAGTCACATTCCCAATGCCAGCAGCAGCCATCAGGGTCCGTGACGCGCACAGGGGTGAGGCCATTGGAGCAGGTGGGCATGGGCGGCGGCTTACACTCCACCTTCACGATCTCCACCGTGTTGTTGTACTTGCACGTGGCCATGAAGCAGTCGCACAGCCACCAAGTCTCGTTCACCTGGGGGCAGGAGGCCAGTGGTCAGGGGTGGACCGGCACAGGACGGGGTGGTCTGTGCTCGGGAGGGGCAGGTGCTGAGCCAGGAGGCTGGAGGCCGAGGTGGCTTCCAAGGACCTCACTGCAGCCAACCACCTTGCCAGGCATGGCGGGGCACGGCAGAGCACGGTGAAAAGGTGGAGGGCCTGGCAGACCCCGCACCCAAGGGGCTGCAGGAGGCCTCGGCCCTCAGACAACCAGCAGGAAGTGGTGCCTGGGGCCTTGGGTGCCCGGACATGCCACGCTCAGTGCTGTGGGGACAAAGCCACCTGCAGCCCACTGACCTGTCTGGGAGGATCAAAGTCTGGGCACCCGGGCTTGGGGAGCGTTGGTGTGGAGGGCATGGGCGATGGCTTGGAAGACATGGGCGTCGACTTGGAGGGCGTGGGCGTTGGGGAGGGCGTGGATGGGCAGGACCAGTTATAGAACACCAAGGTACAGTTCAGTGAGCAGTTCACGAAATAGCAGGTGTTTCCGAGTGTGCCATTGTACACCACCTCACCTGCGAAGGGAGACAGACCCATGACCACACCGTCCAGAGGCAGGGCTAGCTGCTGGACCGCACGGAGGTCCCCACAGAGGCCACCCGAGGGAAGCTATGCCCTGGACACAGCCACCCTCGACAGCTGCCGCCTCCTGAGACGCTCCCACAGCGATCTCAGCCCTGGCACCTGACCCACCGGTACATGCCGGGGCCAAAACCAGCCTCGGCCGCCCGAGCCCAGGATGTGAACAGCCTGAGCACCTGCTGCGTAGTAGCTGTCGTTCAGAAAACAGCAGGGCAACAGGGACCCCGGGCTTGTGGTCGTGATGATGCTGAGTGTGGAGACTGGGGTCGGCGTGGAGGTCCAGGCGCTGGTGGTGGTCGTCTGCACAGTGCTGGGGGTGGTGGGTGAAGATGACCCGATCGTGGTACTGTGAGTGAGGGTGCCTGTGAGAGCAGGAGACACCAGTGAGGGCTGAGACATTGCGCATCTCAGACACCGCAGGGTCCCAACCACCACTCCCCAGCTGCAAGGGAGCCAGACAGCCGACCGGGTTGCAGAACTAGAGGACCAGGGCCTCGCGCCCACCTCCCAGGTTCTGAGTCACCAGACAGGGTGGAGCGACAGGCCCAGCATCACCACAGCCAAGTGTCACGAGAGCCCGTAGATGACCTGGTGCTCCAGCAGCAACACAGCTTGCTGGCCAAGCTGACTGCCAGCAAGAGTTGTCCAGAAGGCACGGGCTGTGGCACGCTGTCTGCCGGAAAGAGGCCCCGAGGAGGGGTATAGCCAGAAGCAGGAGGACCTGCAGGCACCTCACTGGCAGCCTCTCTCTGCCCCCCAGCCTTGGTGGGCTCCCACAGCACCACATCACACAGCAGTGGGCCCCTGAAGAAGGCTGTCCTATGGGCGAGCGGGGTAGCCTTTGGCCCCACTGCCCAGCACTGGCTACTGTCAGCGGCTCCTAAGAAGGCCGTCATATGGGCAAGCAGTGGGGTGGCCTTTGGCTTCACTGCCCATCACTGGACAGTGTCAGCAGCTCCTGCCCACATAGTAACCATGCTTGGTGGGCAGAGAGGTGCCCAGAACCTGCCTTGAGCCTTCCTGGGACAGTCCCGCCTGGCACAAGGGGAGGGGGAAGCATCCCAGGCTGGAGGAACCGAGTGGCTCTGCTTACCTGGAGGGGCTGTGGTGGTGCTGGGCGGTGGAGACGGCGTGTGGCTTCCCGTCGTGGTGGCTGTAGGTGACGTGGGTGTGGAGGGTGGGGCCGTGCTGGTCGTCTCAATAGTAGGTGGTGCAGTACTCAAAAGGGTGGTTGACTCCGTGGGAGGGGAAGAGGTGGACTGAGATATCTGAGGAGTTGAGGACTCAGGTGGGGTTTGGATGTGGTTGACTCAGAAATGGGTGCTGTGCTTGTGGGGCTGGGGGGCTCCGTGCTTGTAGTGGTAGGTGTTGGGGTTGATGTCACCAGAGTGGTGGTGGTGATGGGTGTCGAGGTTGGGGTCTGTGTGCTGGTGGATGTTGGGATTGGTGTCTCTGTGTTGGTAGGTGTTGGGGTTGGGGTCTCTGTGGTGGTGGTGGTGGGTGTTGGGGTTGGGGTCTGTAGTGGTGGTGGTGGGTGTTGGGGTTGGTGTCTCTGTGGTGGTGGTGGCGGGTGTTGTGGTTGGGG
>NW_016813875.1:0-2510 GCF_001698545.2 Rhinopithecus bieti | reverse complement strand
ATAAAAAAAATAAAAATAAATGAGTATTAAAAATTCATTTATAGGAGACCTTGGATTGTGTAGCAGAGTTACATGTTAGCTTTACAAGCACTCCATTTTTTTTTTTTTTTTTTAGATTAAGTCTCACTCTGTTGACCATGCTGGAGTACAGTGGCACAATCTTGGCTCACTGCAGCCTCAGCCTCCTGGGCTCAAGTGATCCTCCTGCCTCAGCCTCCCAAAGTGCTGGGATTATAGGTGTGAGTCACTGCAATGGGCCTACTGATTCTTTTCAAATGTGAGTCAGCTCACGTTACTTCTCTGCCCAAAAACCTTCCAATAATTCCTCGTTTCATTCAAAATACAAGTTGAAACCCTCATAATGGCATACAGGGTCCTGCATGATCTGCTCCCCATTACACCTCAGCTCTCATTTCCTACTACTCTCTCTCCCTTACTTCGCTCCCCCACAGGGCCCCAGTGCTGCTCCGAGAACATGCCAGTCATGCTCTTGTCTTAGGGCTTCTGCATTGGCTGTGCTGTGCTTGGGACTACTGTCCCCAGATAACATGCTAACTCCCTTCTCCTTCAAGTCTTTGCCCAGATATCACCTACTTCAGGAGATCCTACCTTAACCACTTGATTTAAAAGTGTAATCTACTTTGAAATGCCTAAAAAATACAAGATGTAGGTTTTGGTAGCAGGGTAGGGGTAAGAGTGGCAAGAACCAAGTCTTGCCTTGAAGGTGGCAAGAAGCAGCCTCTGAAGCAGCTCAAGAAGCAGGCAAGGCCAGGCGCAGTAGCTCACGCCTGCAATCCCAGAACTTTGGGAGGCCGAGGTGGGTGGATCATTCGAGGTCAGGAATTTGAGACCAGTTTGGCCAACACGGTAAAACCCTGCCTCTACTAAAATTACAAAAATTAGCCAGGCATGGTGGTGAGTGCCTGTAGTCCCAGCTACTTGGGAGGCTGAAGCAGGAGAATCACTTGAACCCACAAGGCAGAGGTTGCAGTGAGCCAAGATCGTGCCACTGTACTCCAGCCTGGGTGACAGAGTGAGACTCAGTCTCAAAAAAAAAAGCAGTCAAGATCAGGTGCGGTGGCTCATGCCTGCAATCAGCACTTTGGGAGGTTGAGGTGGATGATTTCTTGAGCCTAGGAGTTCGAGACCAGCCTGGGCAAAATATCGAAACCCTTTCTCTACAAACGATACAAACATTAGCTGGACATGGTGGTACATACCCGTAGTCCCAGCTACTCGGGAGGCTGAGGTATGAGGATCTCTTGAGCCCAGGAGGTGGAGGGTAGAGGTTGCAGGCTGCAGTGAGCTGAGACTGCGCCACTGTACTCCAGCCCTGGTGACAGAGCAAGACCCTGTCTCAAAAAACAAAAAACAAAAAAATGGAGCAGCCGTGGCAGGCCAAAGAGATGGACAAGGAAAATGAGGTCTTCCAGCAGGAAAAAGAAAAAAAAAGAACAGAAGAAACATGAACTAAAAGTGCAGCCGTGGGGAGGGCCCCCGGCCACAGGTGGAATTTTAAAATCTGGCAAAAGTAAGCTGTTCCTTGTGGGGACTTCTTTTTTTTTGTTGTTGAGACGGAGTTTCGCTCTTGTCACCCAGCTGGAGCACAAAGGCGGGATCTCAGCTCACTGCAACCTCCACCGCCTGGGTTCAAGCAATTCTTCTGCCCCAGCCTCCCAAGTAGCTAGGATTACAGGTGCCTGCCACCATGCCCAGCTAATTTTTGTATTTTTAGTAGAGATGAGGTTTCACCATGTTGGCCAGGCTGGTCTCGAACTGCTGACCTCAGGTGATACACCTGCCTCGGGCCTTCCAAAGTGTTGAGATTACAAACGTGAGCCACCACACCTGGTCTTATTATTTTTTTTTGAAACAAGGTCTCACTTTGTCACCCAAGCTGGAGTGCAGTGGCACAATCTCAGTTCACTGTAGCCGCCACTGTGCGGGTTCCAAGCAATTCTGGTGCCTCAGCCTCCTGAGTAGCTGGGGCTGGTATGAACCACCATGCCTGGCTATTTTTGTATTTTTTTTGTAGAGATGGGTTTCGCCATGTTGGCCAGGCTGGTCTCGAACTCCTGACCTCAAGTGATCTGCCCACTTCAGCCTCCCAGAGTCCTGGGATTATAGGTGTGAGCCACTGCGCCCGGCCACCACAGTGGTAACTCTTTATTCTATTTCTATTTAAACATCTAGATTCCCTGTCAAAACATCTGTTACCCCTTGTAGTTAGAATAAAGTGTTGTACATTTAATTTCTTTTTTATTTTTACCTTTTAATACTGATGAGGTCTTACTGTGCTGCCCAGGCTGGTCTCAAACTCCTGGGCTCAAGCCGTCTGCCTGCCTTGGCCTCCCAAATTGCTGGGATAATGGGCATGAGCCACTGTGCCTGGCCAAAATTTATTAATTTTTTTTTTTTTTTTTGAGACAGTGTCTCACTCTGTCGCCCAGGCTGGAATACAGTGGCCGGATCTCAGCTCACTGCAAGCTCCACCTCCTGGGTTCAAGCGA
>NW_016813874.1:44089-46484 GCF_001698545.2 Rhinopithecus bieti | reverse complement strand
CTGTGGAGGGCAGTGAGAGCAGGGACAGAGAGGTGGAGAGAGATCCTCCCCTGGTAGATTCTGGAGTAAAATGCTTTAGGACCAAGTTGCTGAATTTAACTGATACATCTTTAAAACCAGCAGCCCAAACTTTTTTGTTCTCTTGGCAAGAAATTCCACTTTCTTTCAGCAAAGTGTGTTTTCGTTTTGTCATAGGAATTTTGCAAGATCATACTCTATTGCAGCTAGAAGGGACATCTATCTAGTTAAACTCCTTCGTGTAAAATGTTGTGAAAACTGAAACCTAGAGAGAGAAAGGAACTTGTAAAAGCTGCCACAGCAAATTAATGGTGGAGCTAGGTCTAGAACCTGATCAGTTTGACTGTCTGGTGTTCTTTCTGCTACCAGGCTGTCTTTTGATAGAGCAGGAAAGAGAGGAGGAACTGTGTGGTATACTAGAAAAGAGCCCTGGACTGTGAGTCATTTATTTCCTCGTCTTTAAACTGAGGGGATTACACTCTTGAGAACCCTTCCAACTCTAAATGTCTTTATATTGAGGTTTAATAGTGTGCTTGTATTGATAAGCTTTTATTCTTGGTAAATCTTTCCGTGATTTTTTTTAACCTTTTAGTTTAACTTAATGGTGTTTGGTACATAGTTCGAGACCCATAAATTTGAAATTAAGTATTCACTGGGTAAATTATATATGAGATGAATGCCCCTGCTAGCTCATGTGGTTTATACTTACACATACTAGAGGCTGGCACTGAGAACATGTTGTAAAAATAAATGTAACATTTTCAGCACTCTTTTTTTTTTTAGTGGCAGCCAAAATATTTTGAGGCCTTGGAAGAAGGATAGAATCATAACATTTTAGAGTAGGAAGGGACTGGAGATCATTTTAGCCCAGCCTTCCCTTTTAACTGAAAGTGAAATTTAGATCTGAGAGGGGAAGTGACACATTGCTAATAAGGGCAGACTTGGAACTAGCGCCCAGGTCTCTTGATACCTCACTTATACCATGCTACCATGTCTGTGGACGGAGGGAAAGTATTGCTGGGTATTCCTGCCAGAGGTTTCTGGCACTTACCCTATTAGCTGGGCTCTTAAGATGATTTACTTGACTGTTTCTTCATACCTTGCCTATCAGAGGCCTTGAACTGTTGTAGAATCCTAAGTTTTGCCCACTAGTTTTCTCCAAGCCAGGGTGAAAAACAATGGCAAAATAGCTTGTCTAAGAACAGTGATTATTTGTATTATTTTATTCTTAGGCGTTTAGTTAGTATTAACTGCAGTCTATCACATTCAGGTTGGAATAATGATAAAATGTTAAGTCATGGGAACTGAGACCAAACTGTCCAGAATAATTGTTAGGTCTGAAAAGCAAAAAGGTGTGTAGCTGCCTTTGTTGAAAACTCAGCTTCTCACTTTACTTAGGTGTCAGAAACATTTCTCTCTGAATTGAAAATTGATACAAATTTTAATTTAAAAAATATCTGTGCAATATTTATTATTTTAGGAAAATTTCCTTAAAAATGGCTGTTTGTTGAAGAGTTGACATTTGATCACAAATTTGATTACTGAAGGTTTTGTGAAGTGATAGAAATATATTTACCAATGCTGTTTTATCACACTCATGTAACATCATATTGAAGTGAGAAAAAAATAAACCCTCTACATATTAATTAGTAAATTCAAGTTCTAAGTTTAGTGACATACGGCCAGGCACCATTTTTCACGCCTGTAATCTCAGCACTTTGGGAGGCTGAAGTAGATGGATCACCTTAGGTTAGGAGTTCGAGACCAGCCTGGCCAACGTGGTCAAACCCCATCTCTACTAAAAAGACAAAAATTAGCTGAGCATGGTAGCACACACCCAGCTACTTGGGAGGCTGATTCAGGAGAATCGCTTGAACCCGGGAGGCGGAGGTTGCAGTGAGCCGTGGTTGTGCCGCTGCACTCCAGCCTGGGCAACAGAGCAAGACTCCGTCTCAAAAAAATAAATAAATAAATAAATAAATAAACAAGTTATGTTTAGTGACTTCCAACTGTCAATTGATAGCTCATGGGGGTAGGATAGTCCATAGTGGCATGGCAATTTGGGGGCTCAAGTCATAGTGGCATGGCAATTTGGGGGCTCACGTATGAACTCCTGTAAATTGAAAACTTTATTCTCTTCTTGTGATAATCTACTTCATAAGACAGGACAGATAAAATTTGTTTTCTTTTTTTGCTTTTTGAGACAGGGTCTCACTCTGTCACCCAGGCTAGAGTGCAATGGTGCAATCTCAGCTTACTGCAGCCTCAACCTCCCCAGGCTCAGGTGATCCTCCCACCTCAACCTCCCAAGTAGCTGGGACCACAGATGTGCACCACCACGCCTGGCTAATTTATATATATATATATATATATATTT
>NW_016813874.1:38861-43132 GCF_001698545.2 Rhinopithecus bieti | reverse complement strand
ATTTTAGACTTACTGTATAACCTTTACATTACCAAACACATGTGTTTGTACTCTTCAGTTCATTGTTAAGACTTTGACAAAATCAGGTGAATTTGCCAGGGAAGCACCTTTAAGAGGCTGTTTGTTTCTTCTTCATACTCTGCAATTTTGGTAGTTACTTCCTGGGGTAGTATTAGAGGTGAAGGAAGGGAGTATAAAGAGATCATGCAGGTTGTGGTGATGGAGGTGGAGGAGGTAAAGGTAGCCCCAGCAGTAGGTATAGAGACCAAGTTACAGTGCTGCTTCCTGGGGCATGGATAACTGAGATACGACAAATCCCATCATTTTGATAAACATGTTCACAGCATGAATTAAATAACCCCTTCTCTAAGAGATTAATAACCTATAAGAAATACCTCAAATCAAAGTTAAAGTAACAAAAATTGTAGGTACTTTATGATGTCCTACTGATACTTAGCTTGAATTGATAAATAACCTATGTTTCTCATTTCTATCCATAGGCTAGTATCTACAAACTTTCACAAGGTCTGTTCCCCTCTCACTGTTGGATATTATTCAGCTAACCAGCTACTCTTCAGAGTGAAACTCTTTCTATTCTCTTATTTCAAACTCAGCAGTCTTTGTGTTAGTCTGTCATCTCATGATTCAAAACCGAGGAAAAAGCACCTGCAACATAATGTGGGCCTCATACCTGATGGCAACCCCAGTGTTTTTCCTCAGTCAGTATACAAATTTATCTTGGTTACTATAGCAACCAGTCTATCAGTTATTCTTCTAGCTCTTTTGCCTTCTCTCAGATACTAGGATTACCATATAATCAGGTTCTGCCAGAGCACTTCAGGTCTTAGAGTTCTATTACCAGCGGCAACTGTCTGGCAGTTCACAATTTGGCATTCCATCAGAGTCAGTTGTTTTTTAAGTCCACAAAACCTTTTTGTCTCCAAACCTTTTTAAACATTTTCAACATATACAGTTTAACAAAAACATGTTTAGGCAGCAATTTCCTCATACTAATTTTCTCAATCCAGTGTTAGTCATTGCCCTGAAGATTGAATGCATTGTATCACTGCATCCAGTAGCCATCCCTTTATAATAACAGGTAGAATTGATTTCCAGATCGAGGGTGACCATTTACGAAATATATTTGCAAATGTGATTTTAGACTCAGTATCATCACAAACTAGCTAAAATGACTTAAAAGCATCTTGATCATTAGCAGCTACCAAATAACCCAGCTTTTAACAAAAATGATTTCTGTAGGTTGTAGAAAGAATGTTTAGCCTTTAGATTAATTCATTTTAATTTGAGAAAGCTGTTTAGAAAACTAATAGGAAGTGTTATCTTGCTTTTGTAGCCCTTGAATAAACAGGAAGAGAACAGTAAAGACTGAATAGTTGTATGGGTCTTTATTTTTTAAAAGCCATATGTCTTTCATTTTTTAAATGTTTATTTGACATACTTTTTTAACTCTTAAAAGCCTCAGAATTGATGTAACTAAAATAGTTTTAAATTATAAATATGTTTACCTGTTCTGCTCAAAATAAGGATTGGCCAGGTACAGAAGCTCATGGCTGTAATCCCAGTGCCATGAAAGGCTGAGGTGGAGGGATCACTTGAAGCCAGGAGTTTGAGACCAGCCTGGGCAATGTAGCAAGACCTCATCTCTACAAAGTTTTTAAAAGTTGTAGTAGGGCATGATGGTGCATGGCTGTAGTCCTAGCTGTTTGGGAGATTGAGGCAGGAGGATTGCTTGAGCCCGAGAGGTCAAGGTTGCAGTGAGCTACGATCACGCTACTGTACTCTGGCCTGGGCAACAGAGCCAGACTCTGTCTCTTTAAAATAAAAGCAAAAACAATAAAACTATAAATTATGATAATGCTTCAAGGAAATCTTTAATTGTACAAATAGACTTTAGAGCGGTTTCACTTTCTCCAGAGTCCTGATCTTTAAACTTTTCAAAGGAGGAGTCAGTTTTCAAAACTCTGAGGATGAAATATAAGATTTTTTGAAACTTCTAAGGGAAAACTTGAATGGTTTTTTTTTTTAATTATTATACTTTAAGTTCTGGGGTACATGTGCAGAACGTGCAGTTTTGTTACATAGGTATACATTGAATGGTATTTTCTAATAGGTATCCTATATAGAACAAGCCATACCTGTAACAAGCTATCTATATCTGTATAAAACCTACTTGGCCGCTACTAATTGTAATAGACTATTCCAGTACAAAACTCATTGAATCGTGGGCATTCTTATGAACCACAAATCAAACTTTCTAGAGAACCTATAAATAGTATGTAGCGCTATATGCAAACTCACTGTCTCAGAAGCAAGCATCCTGATTACTAAGCAAGCTCAAGAGAAGAGGTGGGAGTATTCTTTCTGACATTGTTCTTGAACTGGTAAGAATAGCTGTGGATGAACTTAATATCCACAGTCCTCTTAATTCTGTGCCTGAAAGTATTCATCGAAATTGGAAGACTGAGGGAATCATCTTTCTGGTTATTAGCAGTGCTGTTAACAATTGAATTTTTTTTAAAATCTGTCTTTTAAAATATATTACCTATCCATGCCAAACTAAAATGGCAGGTGGATTGAACATTTCACTCAGCCCCAACTCTACCCCTTTCACTGCCAGCTTTTCTTTCCTGGCTTACTCATTGTCATTAGTACAGAAATTTCCTAGTATAACTACTTCTTGTCCCTTAAAACTGAGAAGGGCAGTGATGGAAGAAATATAAAGGGTGGGAAACTTTTGGAAGGAGTAAGGGAAAACTGGTTACATTGGATATGGGTGGACAAGTTGATAAAGATTGTTTAGTGTTACAGGTGGGGCTTAGTCTTTGGATTAGTGAAAGATAGGTGAGCAAAATGAACAGGTAGCTTGATAAAACTAGTAGCTTTGTGAGTGAAAGCAAGTAGGTTTGTCTGTATTTTGCAATCAGTATTTTATCTTTATTAGCTTGGCTTAAGGGTTAAGGTTAATGATTGAGATCAGTTCTTTTTCCTTTAAGTGCACGTTACTGTGCCTATTATGTCCCAGATCATAGCCCTTAGCTGTTGACTTTTAACCTTTGCCTTATTTCCCAGCATAGTCCACAGTTATGTGTACTAGCGCACACAAGGTTTAGTTGGGGTGGTGAGTAAGCATGCTCTGCGGTATCTACTGCTCTTCACAACTTCTTCTGCTTTTGAACTTCCTGGTTCTCTCCAATCTACAGTCACCCCTAACCACACACAGGTACCAGTTCCTATAAGAGGAGGTAGGTAAGGGAGCTGAGGCAAGGAGAGTGCTTTGGATGTATAGGATCTTCATAACTTGGGGACATCCTATACCCAGTAAATATTAAATGTAAACAAGTGAAACCTTGGGAAGTGTTGCCAGTTATCCTGCATTCCTATCAGTTCCTTGTTACCAACTTTTTTTCAGGAATGAATGTGTTCACAGTAAGAAAGAAATATTATAGTGCTGCATGTTACATCCAAAGAACGATAACGCCATAATGCTAACTAACGGTGGGCATTTGTTTTCAAAGTTCTTTTAAAAGTTACTGTTTCAAACAATAAAAGCAGTATTTTATGCCCTTCATTTTAAGCTTTGACATAATTGATTACGGTATGGTAGCCAGGTCAGAAAATGACCTTGCTTCTGAAAGAGCTGGAATCCCAGGCACTGTTCACTGCATTTCAAAGGGTTATGTTCTTTGTTCCTAAGGGAAACCCCCTCAGGATGTGAGCCATTGCTGATTTGGGTTTCTGTGCCATGTCAAAAAGTCCTAATCCCAGATTTTTTTTTTAAACTATAATTGTTTTATAGATTGTTGTCAGTTGCTTAGTTAGGCCACAGTACTGTATTGTGTTTTGTTTTTATTTTAGTATAACTGATTCATTTTTTGGCCACAAGCCTCTAACTAGAAACACAAATGTTTCTTTTTCCCTTTCCCCTCAAATGTGTTTTGTAGTAGTCACAAAGAGTGTAGTTATTAACATTTTCTACCTAATCAAACCTCTATTGGCTTTCAAACTAATGGGAAAAATGTATTCCTAATAGCTGGGTAATTACAAAAAAATTAAATGATTAGTAATTACTATTTAAGATATAAATAAGATTGAATAATTTTTAATAATAAATAGTAAAGGTCTTAAACTTGACCTACATAGTGTGTTCTGTAGGTAAGCATTCTAGATAATTGAAGATTTTTGTAGAATATATATATCAAGTAATTGATATATATTTCTTTTTTTTTTTTTTTTTTTTTTTTTTTTTTTTT